>NC_069510.1:78301114-78658614 GCF_027579735.1 Bombina bombina | reverse complement strand
GATGCATTGTCGCTTCCTTGGAAGTATCATCCTGCCTATATCTTTCCGCTCTAGTTCTTCTTCCAAGAGTGATTTCCAAGATTCTAAAGGAGCGTTCGTTTGTACTGCTGGTGGCTCCAGCATGGCCTCACAGGTTTTGGTATGCAGATCTTGTTCGGATGGCTTCTTGCCAATCTTGGACTCTTCCGTTAAGACCAGACCTTCTATCTCAAGGCCCATTTTTCCATCAGGATCTCAAATCATTAAATTTGAAGGTATGGAGATTGAACGCTTGATTCTCAGTCATAGAGGTTTCTCTGACTCCGTAATTAATACTATGTTACAGGCTCGTAAATCTGTGTGTAGGAAGATATATTATCGAGTCTGGAAGACTTACATTTCTTGGTGTTCTTCTCATCAATTTTCCTGGCATTCTTTTAGATTTCCTAGAATTTTACAGTTTCTTCAGGATGGTCTGGATAAAGGTTTGTCTGCAAGTTCCTTGAAATGACAAATTTCTGCTCTTTCTGTGCTGTTTCATAGAAAGATTGCTAATCTTCCTGATATTCATTGTTTTGTACAGGCTTTGGTTCGTATCAAACCTGTCATTAAGTCAATTTCTCCTCCTTGGAGTTTAAATTTGGTTCTGGGAGCTCTACAAGCTCCTCCTTTTGAACCTATGCATTCTCTGGATATTAAATTACTTTCTTGGAAAGTTTTGTTTCTTTTGGCCATCTCTTCTGCTAGAAGAGTTTCTGAGTTATCTGCTCTTTCTTGTGAATCTCCTTTTCTGATTTTTCATCAAGATAAGGCAGTGTTGCGGACTTCATTTAAATGTTTACCTAAGGTTGTGAATTCTAACAACATTAGTAGAGAAATTGTGGTTCCTTCATTGTGTCCTAATCCTAAGAATTCTAAGGAAAGATTGTTACATTCTTTGGATGTGGTAAGAGCTTTGAAATATTATGTTGAAGCTACTAAAGATTTCCGAAAGACTTCTAGTCTATTTGTTATCTTTTCTGGTTCTAGGAAAAGTCAGAAGGCCTCTGCCATTTCTTTGGCGTCTTGGTTAAAGTCTTTGATTCATCATGCTTATGTTGAGTCGGGTAGAACTCCGCCTCAAAGGATTACAGCTCATTCTACTAGGTCAGTTTCTACTTCCTGGGCGTTTAGGAATGAAGCTTCGGTTGATCAGATTTGCAAAGCAGCAACTTGGTCTTCTTTGCATACAGTACTTTTACTAAATTCTACCATTTTGATGTGTTTTCTTCTTCTGAAGCAGTTTTTGGTAGAAAAGTACTTCAGGCAGCTGTTTCATTTTGATTCTTCTGCTTATAATTTCATTTTTTTTTCATTATAAGATTTAAACTTTGTTTTGGGGTGTGGATTATTTTTCAGCGGAATTGGCTGTCTTTATTTTATCCCTCCCTCTCTAGTGACTCTTGCGTGGAAGTTCCACATCTTGGGTATTTATTATCCCATACATCACTAGCTCATGGACTCTTGCTAATTACATGAAAGAAAACATAATTTATGTAAGAACTTACCTGATAAATTCATTTCTTTCATATTAGCAAGAGTCCATGAGACCCACCCTTTTTTGTGGTGATTATGTTTTTTTTGTATAAAGCACAACTATTCCAAATTCTTATTTTTGATGCTTTCGCACTTTTTCTTATCACCCCACTTCTTGGCTATTCGTTAAACTGATTTGTGGGTGTGGTGAGGGGTGTATTTGTAGGTATTTTGACGTTTGGGAAACTTTGCCCCTCCTGGTAGGAATGTATATCCCATACGTCACTAGCTCATGGACTCTTGCTAATATGAAAGAAATTAATTTATCAGGTAAGTTCTTACATAAATTATGTTTTTTTCTTCAATCAAAAGTTTATTGTTTTTAAATGGTACCGGAGTTGTACTATTTTATCTCAGGCAGCATTTAGAATAAGAATCTGCCTGCGTTTTTTCTATGATCTTAGCAGAAGTAACTAAGATCCACTGCTGTTCTCACATATGTCTGAGGAGTGAGGTAACTTCAGAGGGAGAATGGCGTGCAGGTTATCCTGCAATAAGGTATGTGCAGTTTAAGTTTTTCTAGGGATGGAATTTGCTAGAAAAAAGCTGCTGATACCGGATTAATGTAAGTTAAGCCTAAATACAGTGATTTAATAGCGACTAGTATCAGGCTTGCTATCAGAGGTATATACTGATTAATGTGCATTATAAAATGTTTACTGGCATGTTTAATCGTTTTTATATATGCTTTGGTGATAAAACTTATTGGGGCCTAGTTTTTTCCACATGGCTGGCTTGATTTTTGCCTAGAAACAGGTTCCCGAGGCTTTCCACTGTTGTAATATGAGTGGGAGAGGCCTATTTTAGCGCTTTTTTGCGCAGTTAAAATTACAGACAGAGACATTCAGCTTCCCTCAGCAGTCCCCTGCATGCTTTAGGACATCTCTGAAGGGCTCAAAAGGCTTCAAAAGTCATATATTGAGGAAGGTAAAGCCACAGTGGAGCTGTGGCAGTTGTGACTGTTTAAAAAACGTTTTTTTCAATTTGTTAATCCGTTTTTTGTATTAAGGGGTTAATCATCCATTTGCAAGTGGGTGCAATGCTCTGCTAACTTGTTACATACACTGTAAAAATTTTGTTAGTTTAACTGCCTTTTTTCACTGTTATTTCAAATTTTAGCAAAATTTGTTTCCCTTAAAGGCACAGTAACGGTTTTTATATTGCTGGTTTAACTTGATGTAAAGTGTTTTCCAAGCTTGCTAGTCTCATTGCTAGTCTGTATAAACATTTCTGACATAGAGGAAACTCTTTGTTCATTATGTTTAAAAGCCATGGTGGAACCCCATATGAGAATGTGTACTAAATGTATTGATTTCACTTTAAACAATAAAGATCAGATTTTATCTTTAAAAAATTTATCACCAGAGGATTCTGGCGAGGGGGAAGTTATGCCGACTAACTCTCCCCACGTGTCAGACCCTTTGACTCCTGCTCAAGGGACTCGCGCTAAAATGGCGCCAAGTACATCAAAGACACCCATATTAAGATTACTTTGCAGGACATGGCGGCAATCATGGATAATACCCTGTCAGCGGTATTAGCCAGACTGCTTGAATTCAGAGGAAAGCGCGATAGCTCTGGGGTTAGACGTAGTACAGAGCGCGCAGATGCCTTAAGGCCCATGTCTGATACTGCGTCACAATATGCAGAAGCTGAGGAAGGAGAGCTTCAGTCTGTGGGTGACATTTCTGATTCGGGAAAACCTGATTCAGATATTTCTACTTTTAAATTTAAGCTTGAGAACCTCCGTGTATTGCTTGGGGAGGTGTTAGCTGCTCTGAATGACTGTGGCACAATTGCAGTACCAGAGAAATTGTGTAGACTGGATAAATACTATGCAGTGCCGGTGTGTACTGATGTTTTTCCAATACCTAAAAGGTTTACAGAAATCACTAATAAAGAGTGGGATAGACCCGGTGTGCCATTTTCCCCACCTCCTATTTTTAGAAAAATGTTTCCAATAGACGCCACCACACGGGACTTATGGCAGACGGTCCCTAAGGTGGAGGGAGCAGTTTCTACTTTAGCAAAGCGTACCACTATCCCTGTCGAGGACAGTTGTGCTTTTTCAGATCCAATGGATAAAAAATTAGGTTACCTTAAGAAAATGTTTATTCAACAAGGTTTTATCCTGCAGCCCCTTGCATGCATTGCACCTGTCACTGCTGCTGCGGCGTTCTGGTTTGAGTCTCTGGAAGAGGCCTTTCAGACAGCTACTCCATTGACTGAAATACTTGACAAGCTTAGAACACTTAAGCTAGCTAATTCTTTTGTTTCTGATGCCATTGTTCATTTGACTAAACTAACGGCTAAGAATTCTGGATTCGCCATCCAGGCGCGTAGGGCGCTATGGCTTAAATCTTGGTCAGCTGACGTGACTTCAAAGTCTAAATTACTTAACATTCCCTTCAAGGGGCAGACCCTATTCAGGCCTGGTTTGAAGGAAATTATTGCTGACATTACTGGAGGTAAGGGTTATACCCTTCCTCAAGACAGGGCCAAATCAAAGGCCAAACAGTCTAATTTTCGTGCCTTTTGAAACTTCAAGGCAGGTGCAGCATCAACTTCCTCTGCTACAAGACAAGAGGGAACTTTTGCTCAATCCAAGCCGGCCTGGAAACCTAACCAGTCCTGGAACAAAGGCAAGCAGGCCAGAAAGCCTGCTGCTGCCTCTAAGACAGCATGAAGGAACGGCTCCCTATCCGGTAACGGATCTAGTAGGGGGCAGACTTTCTCTCTTCGCCCAGGCGTGGGCAAGAGGTGTTCAGGATCCCTGGGCGTTGGAGATCATATCTCAGGGATATCTTCTGGACTTCAAAGCTTCCCCTCCTCAAGGGAGATTTCACCTTTCAACATCATCTGTAAACCAGATAAAGAAAGAGGCATTCTTACGCTGTGTGCAAGACCCCTTAGTTATGGGAGTGATCTGTCCAGTTCCGCAGTCGGAACAAGGACAGGGTTTTTATTCAAATCTGTTTGTGGTTCCCAAAAAAGAGGGAACCTTCAGACCCATTTTGGATCTAAAGATCTTAAACAAATTCCTCAGAGTTCCATCGTTCAAAATGGAAACTATTCGGACCATCCTACCTATGAGCCAGGAGGGTCAGTACATGACCACAGTGGATTTGAAGGATGCTTACCTTCACATACCGATTCACAAAGATCATCATCGGTTCCTAAGGTTTGCCTTTCTGGACAGGCATTACCAATTTGTGGCTCTTCCCTTCGGGTTAGCTACAGCTCCAAGAATCTTTACAAAGGTTCTGGGATCGCTTCTGGCGGTCCTAAGACCACGAGGTATATCAGTGGCCCCTTATCTGGACGACATCCTGATACAGGCGTCAAGCTTTCAGATTGCCAAGTCACATACGGACATAGTTCTGGCATTTCTCAGGTCATATGGGTGGAAGGTGAACGAGGAAAAGAGTTCTCTATCCCCACTCACAAGAGTCTCCTTCCTAGGGACTCTCATAGATTCTGTAAAAATTAAGATTTACCTGACAGAATCCAGGTTATCAAAGCTTCTAAAATCTTGCCGTGTTCTTCATTCTATTCCGCGCCCTTCGGTGGCTCAGTGTATGGAAGTAATCGGCTTGATGGTAGCGGCGATGGACATAGTGCCATTTGCGTGCCTACATCTCAGACCGCTGCAACTATGCATGCTCAGTCAGTGGAATGGGGATTACACAGATTTGTCCCCTCTGCTATATCTGGATCAAGAGACCAGAGATTCTCTTCTCTGGTGGCTATCTCAGGTCCATCTGTCCAAAGGTATGACCTTTCGCAGGCCAGATTGGACAATTGTAACAACAGATGCCAGCCTTCTAGGTTGGGGTGCAGTCTGGAATTCCCTGAAGGCTCAGGGATCGTGGACTCAGGAGGAGAAACTCCTCCCAATAAATATTCTGGAGTTAAGAGCAATATTCAATGCTCTTCTAGCTTGGCCTCAGTTAGCAACCCTGAGGTTCATCAGATTTCAGTCGGACAACATCACGACTGTGGCTTACATCAACCATCAAGGGGAACCAGGAGTTCCCTAGCGATGTTAGAAGTCTCCAAGATAATTCGCTGGGCAGAGATTCACTCTTGCCACCTATCAGCAATCCATATCCCAGGTGTAGAGAACTGGGAGGCGGATTTTCTAAGTCGTCAGACTTTTCATCCGGGGGAGTGGGAACTCCATCCGGAGGTGTTTGCTCAATTGGTTCATCGTTGGGGCGAACCAGAACTGGATCTCATGGTGTCTCGCCAGAACGCCAAGCTTCCTTGTTACGGATCCAGGTCCAGGGACCCAGAAGCGGCACTGATAGATGCTCTAGCAATGCCTTGGTTCTTCAACCTGGCTTATGTGTTTCCATCGTTTCCTCGACTGATTGCCAAAATCAAACAGGAGAGAGCATCGGTGATCTTGATAGCGCCTGCGTGGCCACGCAGGACCTGGTATGCAGACCTAGTGGACATGTCATCCTTTCCACCATGGACCCTGCCTCTGAGACAAGACCTTCTACTACAAGGTCCTTTCAATCATCCGAATCTAATTTCTCTGAGACTGACTGCATGGAGATTGAACGCTTGATTTTATCAAAGCGTGGCTTCTCTGAGTCAGTCATTGATACCCTTATACAGGCACGAAAGCCTCTCACCAGGAAAGTCTACCATAAGATATGGCGTAAATACCTTTATTGGTGTGAATCCAAGAATTACTCATGGAGTAATGTTAGGATTCCTAGGATATTGTCCTTTCTCCAAGAGGGTTTGGAAAAAGGATTATCAGCTAGTTATTTAAAGGGACAGATTTCTGCTCTGTCTATTCTTTTGCACAAGCGTCTGGCAGAAGTTCCAGACGTTCAAGCTTTTTGTCAGGCTTTGGTTAGAATTAAGCCTGTGTTTAAACCTGTTACTCCCCCATGGAGCTTAAACTTGGTTCTTAAAGTTCTTCAAGGGATTCCGTTTGAACCCCTTCATTCCATTGATATCAAACTTTTATCTTGGAAAGTTCTGTTTTTGATGGCTATTTCCTCGGCTCGGAGAGTCTCAGAGTTATCTGCCTTACAATGTGATTCTCCTTATCTGATTTTCCATTCAGATAAAGTAGTTCTACGTACAAAACCTGGGTTTTTACCTAAGGTAGTTTCTAACAAGAATATCAATCAAGAGATTGTTGTTCCATCATTGTGTCCTAATCCTTCTTCAAAGAAGGAACGCCTTTTACATAATCTGGACGTGGTCCGTGCTTTAAAGTTTTACTTACAAGCTACTAAAGATTTTCGCCAAACATCTACACTGTTTGTTGTTTACTCTGGACAGAGGAGAGGTCAAAAAGCTTCGGCAACCTCTCTTTCTTTTTGGCTTCGGAGCATAATACGCTTAGCCTATGAGACTGCTGGACAGCAGCCCCCTGAAAGGATTACAGCTCATTCTACTAGAGCTGTGGCTTCCACCTGGGCCTTTAAAAATGAGGCTTCTGTTGAACAGATTTGCAAGGCGGCGACTTGGTCTTCGCTTCATACCTTTTTAAAATTTTACAAATTTGATACTTTTGCTTCTTCGGAGGCTATTTTTGGGAGAAAGGTTCTACAGGCAGTGGTTCCTTCCATTTAAGCCTGCCTCGTCCCTCCCTTCATCCGTGTACTTTAGCTTTGGTATTGGTATCCCAATGGATGATCCGTGGACTGGATACTCCTTACAAGAGAAAACAATTTATGCTTACCTGATAAATTTATTTCTCTTGTGGTGTATCCAGTCCACGGCCCGCCCTGTCTTTTTAAGGCAGGTTTAAATTTTAATTTAAACTACAGTCACCACTGCACCTTATGGTTTCTCCTTTCTCTGCTTGTTTCGGTCGAATAACTGGATATGGCAGTTAGGGGAGGAGCTATATAGCAGCTCTGCTGTGGGTGATCCTCTTGCAACTTCCTGTTGGGAAGGAGAATATCCCACAAGTAATGGATGATCCGTGGACTGGATACACTACAAGAGAAATAAATTTATCAGGTAAGCATAAATTATGTTTTCTGCTTTTTAAATAAAGATACCAAGAGAACAAAGAAAAAAATAACAATTGGAGTAAATTAGAAAGTTGCTTTAAATTGCCTGTTCTATCTGAATCATGAAAGGAAAAAATTGGGTTTAGCATTCCTTTAAGGAATATGAAACCCAATTCTTTTTTTTTTTCTTCCATGTCTCAAATAGAGCATGCAATTTGAAACTATTTCCTAATTTACTTCTATTATCATTTTTTCTTTGTTTTCTTGGTATCATTGGTTGAAAGCAGGGACGTAAGCTTATGATACGCCCATTTCTGGACTACTATATGGCAACAGCTTTGCAAGAATGTTATCCATTTGAAGAGCACTATATGGCAGCACTATTTCCTGCCATGTAGTGCTTCAGATGACTACCTAGGTATCTCTGCAACGCAGAATATCATGGAAACAAAGCAAATTTTATAATAGAAGTAAATTGGAAACTTTTAAAAAAAATTGTATTCTCTGGGGCCTATTCATTAATGTGCGGATCATGTCAGCCGCACATGGATAAATGCCATTTATCAATCGGCCGCCAGCAGGGGGTGTCAATCAACCCGATCGTATTGGATCGAGTTGATTTCCGGCGATGTCTGTCCGCTTCCTCAGAGCAGGCGGACAGGTTATGGAGCAGTGGTCTTTAGACCGCTGCTTCATAAATTGTGTTTTTGGCGAGCCTGAAGGTTTGCCACAAACATGGGGCTTCAAGCTGCATACTGAGTTTGATAAATATGCCCCTATGTCTGAATCACAAAATAACATATCCCTTTAAGGCCTCAGGGTTGTAGACATTCCAATTACTTAATCCAAATTTAACATTTACAAAATGTTGGACTACGTTTTTATTGTGGTCTGTATTCATTTTCTATCCCTGCCCTATTATTCTTATCATTTATTTGTATAGCGCCGGCAAATTCTGTAGCGCTTGCTATGATCTATATACACTAATAATTTATAGGTATATCCATTGTGACCAATGTTTCTCTGTTATTCTGTTGATTGACTAACATATGGACATATTTCCTACACTTTAGTAAACGTGCACTAAAGCATAAAATGGATTGAAGATTCTTGTCTCTGGAAAGACCTCACCACACCTAGTGAGTCAGAGGCCAGCATTGTACTTTTATTGCAGCTTTTTATTTTACAATCTGATAAAATCAATTTAGATGACGCAGTAAAGAAAGCCATTTTAAGATATGCTTGGAACGTTTGTGTGCGTAAAAGAATAATTAAAAGTGCAGTATTATATTATTTCCTCATAATTTAATGTAATTCAAGGTAGAAGTAATAGTGATAGTGACCTTGTTCCCAGTCAGTTAGAACTACCATGCAAAAGCATTGCATAGATTTCTAAGCCATTTAACACCATAAAAATGGCTCTTAATGATGATTACTACCCAATTATTTAGGGCTAGACTATAAGTGGAATGGTAATTTATTATGCACCTGCGAGCTACTGCGAGCTTGTGGTAGCAATTAGCGTTTAAAAAATTAACCAGAGTTCAGGGGGTCTATTTATGTAGGTGCAGACACACATAATCCAATATAGCGAATCATATCTGCCGCACATTGATAAATGCTGACAGCACACGCTGTCGCCATTTATCATTGCACCAGCAGTTCTGGTGAATTGCTGGTGCAATACCGCCCCCTACAGATTGGTCGCTAGCAGGGAGTGTCAATCAACCCGATCGTATTCGTTCCGAGTTAAGGAGCAGCAATCTTAGGACCGCTGCTTCTTAACTTCTGCTTCAGTCGGAACTGAAGCGGAGAGGGTCGGAAGCAGCATCCGCTGCTTCAAAAATAGACCCCCAGACCTCTGGTTAATTTGTTTTAAATGTCCCCCAATTGCCCCCAAAATACAGTGTGTAGTGCTTTTAAAAATATAAAAATAGCAACATTTAAAAAAATAAATAAAAAAAAATAACTGCACTTAGCAGTTTTTGGATGCAAAAGTTGGTGCGTGTGGGGTGTTAGAAAAAAAACTTCACTGAAATGTGCCTTTACATTGCGGTCTATAGGAATTGTGTGTTCCCTGTAAATATATATGTATGTGCTTATTTACATATATATCTGTGTTAATATGTGTATATACACATATAAACACATACATACAGTATGTATGTACATATTCATATATATTTATATTTGCTGCCCATCGCTGCATGACTTACCCTCTTTGCTGCGCTATTTCTCATGCCATGTCTCTCGGCATGAGAACAAGCTCCCATTGGAGACTATGGAAGTGCGCTCTTGTGAGCGCAATGCTTCCCAGCAATGCGAACACGAGGTCACGCTCGCATTGCACCTAACTTGTAATACCAGAGCACATTTGCGTTTCCTGGTATTACTAAGTTGAGCACAAATATCTCTTTCGTGGAAGCGATATTTTGCGCTCAACTTGTAATCTAGTCCTTAAATGGAATGCAGGCTTTTCTATGTACACAATAAGATACATTCATGGCAAGGTACAACTAATTATATCATATAATTTGATCATTTTCACATGTAAACATCCAAACACTTAATTACAATAATGAAATAATCTTACGGCTAGATTTAGAGTTTGGCGTTAGCCGTCAAAACCAGCGTTAGAGGCTCCTAACGCTGGTTTTGGCCTACCGCTGGTATTTAGAGTCTTGTAGGTAAGGGTCTAACGCTCACTTTGCAGCCGCGACTTTTCCATACCGCAGATCCCCTTACGACAATTGCGCATCCTATCTTTTCAATGGGATCTTTCTAACGCCGGTATTTAGAGTCGTGGCTGAAGTGAGCTTTAGAAATCTAACGTCAAAACTCCAGCCGCAGAAAAAAGTCAGTAGTTAAGAGCTTTCTGGCTAACGCCGGTTTATAAAGCTCTTAACTACTGTGCTCTAAAGTACACTAACACCCATAAACTACCTATGTACCCCTAAACCGAGGCCCCCCCACATTGCCACCACTCTATTAAAATTTTTTAACCCCTAATCTGCCGCTCCGTACACCCCTGCCACCTACGTTATCCCTATGTACCCCTAATCTGCTGCCCCTAATACCGCCGACACCTACATAATATTTATTAACCCCTAATATGCCGCCCCCGCTATCGCTGACACCTGCATATTTTTTTAACCCCTAATCTGCCGCTCCGTACACCGCCGCAACCTACATTATACCTATGTACCCCTAATCTGCTGCCCCTAACATTATATTTATTAATCCCTAATCTGCCACCCCCAACGTCTCCTCCACCTACCTACACTTATTAACCCCTAATCTGCCGACCGGACCACACCGCTACTATAATAAATGTATTAACCCCTAAAGCTAAGTCTAACCCTAACCCTAACACCCCCCTAACTTAAATATAATTTAAATCTAACAAAATAAATTAACTCTTATTAAATAAATTATTCCTATTTAAAGCTAAATACTTACCTGTAAAATAAATCCTAATATAGCTACAATATAAATTATAATTATATTGTAGCTATTTTAGGATTAATATTTATTTTACAGGCAACTTTGTAATTATTTTAACCAGGTACAATAGCTATTAAATAGTTAATAACTATTTAATAGCTACCTAGTTAAAATAATTACAAAATTACCTGTAAAATAAATCCTAACCTAAGTTACAATTAAACCTAACACTACACTATCAATAAATAAATTAAATAAAATACCTACAATTATCTACAATTAAACCTAACACTACACTATCAATAAATAAATTAAATAAAATAGCTACAATTACCTACAATTAAACCTAACACTACACTATCAATAAATTAATTAAATACAATACCTACAAATAAATAAAATTAAATAAACTAACTAAAGTACAAAAAATAAAAAAGAACTGTTACAAAAAATAAAAAAAATATTTACAAACATTAGAAAAATATTACAACAATTTTAACCTAATTACACCTACTCTAAGCCCCCTAATAAAATAACTAAGACCCCCAAAATAAAAAAATGCCCTACCCTATTCTAAAATTAAAATAGAAAAGCTCTTTTACCTTACCAGCCCTGAAAAGGGCCCTTTGTGTGATGCATGCCCCAAAGAATTCAGCTCTTTTGCCTGTAAAAAAAACCATACAATACCCCCCCCCAACATTACAACCCACCACCCACATACCCCTAATCTAACCCAAACCCCCCTTAAATAAACCTAACACTAAGCCCCTGAAGATCTCCCTACCTTGTCTTCACCACACCGGGTCCCGATCTGTCCAGAAGAGCCTCCGAAATCTTCATCCAAGCCCAAGCGGGGGCTGAAGAGTGACGTCCATCATCCGGCTGAAGTTTGGATCCAAGCGGCGGCTAAAGAATTCCATCTTCGGGCAGAAGTCTTCATCCTATCCGGGCAGAAGAGTCGATCCGGACCGGCAAACATCTTCATCCAAGCCGCATCGTCTCTGTTTTTCCATCCAATGATGACCGGCTCCATCTTGAAGACCTCCGGCGCGGATCCATCCTCTTCTTCCGACGTCCTAAGTCCGAATGAAGGTTCCTTTAAATGACGTCATCCAAGATGGCGTCCCTCGAATTCCGATTGGCTGATAGGATTCTATCAGCCAATCGGAATTAAGGTAGGAAAATTCTGATTGGCTGATGGAATCAGCCAATCAGAATCAAGTTCAATCCGATTGGCTGATCCGATCAGCCAATCAGATTGAGCTCGCATTCTATTGGCTGATCGGAACAGCCAATAGAATGCAAGCTCAATCTGATTGGTTGATCGGATCAGCCAATCGGATTGAACTTGATTCTGATTGGCTGATTCCATCAGCCAATCAGAATTTTCCTACCTTAATTCCGATTGGCTGATAGAATCCTATCAGCCAATCAGAATTCGAGGGACGCCATCTTGGATGACGTCCCTTAAAGGAACCGTCATTCTTCAGTTGGACGTCGTCGGAAGAAGATTGATCCGCGCTGGAGGTCTTCACGATGGAGCCGTTCCTCATCGGATGAAGATAGAAGATGCCGCTCGGATCAAGATGGACTTTGGAGCCTCTTCTGGACCTCTTCAGCCGCAGGATTATGGATCGCCAGCCCCCGCTTGGGTTGGATGAAGATTTTGGAGCCAGGACCGATCGGTGATACCCGGTGAGGTGAAGATAAGGTAGGAAGATCTTCAGGGGCTTAGTGTTAGGTTTATTTAAGGGGGGTTTGGGTTAGATTAGGGGTATGTGGGTGGTGGGTTGTAATGTTGGGGGGGGGGTATTGTATGTGTTTTTTTACAGGCAAAAGAGCTGAATTTCTTGGGGCATGCCCTGCAAAGGGCCCTGTTATTGATAGTGTAGTGTTTGGTTTAATTGTAACTTAGCTTAGGATTTATTTTACAGGTAATTTTGTAATTATTTTAACTATTTTAGCTATTAAATAGTTCTTAACTATTTAATAGCTATTGTACCTGGTTAAAATAAATACAAAGTTACCTGTTAAATAAATATAAATCCTAAAATAGCTATAATATAATTATAATTTATATTGTAGCTATATTAGGGTTTATTTTACAGGTAAGTATTTAGCTTTAAATAGGAATAATTTATTTAATAAGAGTTAATTTATTTCATTAGATTTAAATTATATTTAACTTAGGGGGGTGTTAGGGTTAGGGTTAGACTTAGCTTTAGGGGTTAATCCATTTATTACAGTAGCGTCGAGATTCGGTCGGCAGATTAGGGGTTAATAATTGAAGTTAGGTGTCGGCGATGTTAGGGAGGGCAGATTAGGGGTTAATACTATTTATTATAGGGTTATTGAGGCGGGAGTGAGGCGGATTAGGGGTTAATAACTTTATTATAGTAGCGGTGCGGTCCGCTCGGCAGATTAGGGGTTAATAAGTGGAGGTGACGTTGAGGGGGGAAGATTAGGGGTTAATAAATATAATATAGGGGTCGGCGGTGTTAGGGGCAGCAGATTAGGGGTACATAAGGATAACGTAGGTAGCGGCGCTTTGCGGTCGGCAGATTAGGGGTTAATTATTGTAGGTAGCTGGCGGCGACGTTGTGGGGGGCAGGTTAGGGGTTAATAAATATAATATAGGGGTCGGCGGTGTTAGGGGCAGTAGATTAGGGGTACATAAGTATAACGTAGGTGGCGGTCGGCAGATTAGGGGTTAAAAAAATTTAATAGAGTGGCGGCGATGTGGGGGGACCTCAGTTTAGGGGTACATAGGTAGTTTATGGGTGTTAGTGTACTTTAGAGCACAGTAGTTAAGAGCTTTATAAACCGGCGTTAGCCCAGAAAGCTCTTAACTACTGACTTTTTTCTGCGGCTGGAGTTTTGTCGTTCGATTTCTAACGCTCACTTCAGCCAAGACTCTAAATACCGGCGTTAGAAAGATCCCATTGAAAAGATAGGATACGCAATTGACGTAAGGGGATCTGCGGTATGGAAAAGTCGCGGCTGAAAAGTGAGCGTTAGACCCTTTAATGACTGACTCCAAATACCAGAGGGCGGTAAAAACCAGCGTTAGGAGCCTCTAACGCTGGTTTTGACGGCTACCGCCCAACTCTAAATCTAGGCCATAGTGAAAGAAGAGAATTTAATGAGAAATTAAATGTTCAAACTAAATATTTTTTACACTAGAATGTCCCTTTAACACTGAAAAAAACTGTGTAAACAGCCAAGCATTAAAAAAAAATCCTTAAAAAGGGCAATCAGAAATTGTTTTCTGTTAAATTTAAATTTCTGTATCAAATTATCCATATGCACGATACAGGAGGTGTTGTTATACCACAAAGTGGAAAGGGACAATATACTCATGCAAACAGCTGATTCGTGTTCATTGTATTAAAAGATGCTGCAGGAACACCATTTAAAAATGGTTGATTTCTCTCTCCCACCACCACTGGGAAGTTGATTTCTGCTGCTTTCTTGTTTACATATCTTTTCTATAGAGAATAATGCAGTACTGTAATTGTCTTCATAGGTGGCAGTTTCAACAAGCAGCTACTTAAATAACAAAATAAAAATAAAAGAGCTAACTGAAACAATTTTACACACTTCAGTGGGTAAATAGACCAGTTGAACACATTTAGGGCTAGATTACGAGTGGAGCGCAATTTAATGCTCCCATGTTAACTTCGCTAGATGGAGGCATTTTGCGCGTGTTCGGTTGTGCTCATATTACAAGTGGAAAGTAAAAAGTTGGCGCATGAACGTTAACCTGACACATGGAAATAATATAACAACCACGTAAACTTTTTCTCTTTATTTCAATGGAGTGGGAAAACTGCAAAAATAAAAACCCTGAGATTCGAGTGCTTACCCAACAGCGTATATTCAAGATTGCTAAACACTACATGCAATTCTATTTATTCTTTTATATATATATATATATATATATATATATATATACCTATACAAATATATCTATTCCTATAGATATATATAGGTATATAGGTATAGATATGTACAGGTGGCCCTCGTTTTACAACGGTTCAATTTACACCGTTTCAGAATAACAACCTTTTTTTCCAGTCATGTGACTGCTATTGAAAAGCATTGAGAAGCAGTGCATTTATTAAAATAGCCAGTAGGTGGAGCTGTCCGCTTGTGTTGCAGCAAATCCAAGCAAGCTGAAATTAATCGGTTTAACCAGACCTGAGCTATCAAGCAGATTTCAAAGGAACAATATCTTCCTGTCTATAAATCAGCCCAGATTGGAATGCATAGAAAGAACTGTTTGCAGAAAAATGCAAGTTAAGTCTGTGTTGTGTGATTATTGTATTAGGTTTATAATGCTATTTAGCAAATGATTTTGTTTATTTAACTTAGTTTAATTATATATTCTGTGTTGTGTGATTATTTTATTAGGTTTATAATGCTGTTTAGCATTTAAAGTCTTCATTTCAAAGTTTTAAAAATAATGTATTAGGTGTTACTTATGACAATTTTGAGAGGGGCCTGGAACCTATCTCCCTCACTTCCCATTGACTTACATTATAAACTGGGTTTCAATTTACAACGGTTTCAATTTACAACCATTCCTTCTGGAACCTAACCCTGGTGTAAACTGAGGGCTACCTGTATTTATTTTGCATGATGTACCGAGTCTACGGATTCATCCTAATTTGTGGGATATTGTCCTTCCTGACAGGAAGTAGCAAAGAGAGCACCATAGCAGAGCTGTCTATATAGCTCCCCCTTAACTCCACCCCCCAGTCATTCTCTTTGCTGGCTCTAAGCAGGAAGAGTAAAGAGAAGAGGTGTTAAACTGTTAGTTTTTATTTCATCTTCAATCAAGAGTTTGTTATTTTTAAATGGTACCGGTGTTGTACTATTTGCTCTCAGGCAGGACATAGATGAAGATTTCTGCCTGGAGGATGATGATCTTAGCATTTGTAACTAAGGACCACTGCTGTTCCCATATGAGCTGAGGAGTACAGGAAAACTTCAGTGTGAGGAACGGTTCTTGCTATACAGCAATGAGGTATGTTCAGTCATTTTTCTGCAGAGACTGTGTTAACTCAGAAAGGCTGACAGTATCCCCATTAGGGGAAGGGTAAGCAGTAATCCTAGTATGAAAGAGGTTTTACTAGCTTGCATAAAGGGCTAACACTTTTTTTGGGCACTCAGTTTGTTTATATGAAATTGGTACAAACATTTGTGCGTTCTGGGAGTAACTTTTAGGAGTATGGGACGTTTACTTGAGGGGTCATTTGGCTTATTTTGGGTTTGTTATAACCCACATGGTTTTCAAACTAAGTTTGTTAGATTTAAATAGGCCCCAGTAACATTGAGTGAGGTGGGCGGGGCCTATTTTCGCACCTCAGTTGCGCATTCAGTTATACAGACAAGCAGCAAGCAACTTCTCCTGAGGCCTATTTGAAGCTTTAACCCCATATTATCGTTCCTAAGGGCAGGTAGGGCCACAGCAGAGCTGTGGCAAGGTGCTTATAGGGGTGTTTAACCGGTTTTAGACATTTTTCAATCCGGTTTTGTCATTTGGGGGTTTATTGCTTATTAACTTGTGGAGCAATCCTTCTAAAGATTAGTGGGTACACTGTTAAAATTTCAGAAAAATTGAAGCAATTTTAACCTGTTTTGCAGTTTGTGTATGCCTTTTTTTTCTCTTAAAGGCACAGTACCGTTTTTGCAAATTGTGTTTTTTTCATTAAAGTGTTTTCCAAGCTTGCTTGCTTTATTACTAGTCTGTTAAACATGTCTGACACTGAGGAAACTCATTGTTCTATTTGTTTAGAAGCCGTTGTGGAACCCCCTCTTAGAATGTGTCCCACTTGTACTAATATGTCTATAAATTGCAAACAGCATATTTTGACTTATTAGGAAATCAGGTTTTGCCATCTAGTTCTCCCCAAGTGTCTCAACCAGTAACGCCCGCACAAGCGACGTCAAGTACTTCTAGTGCGTCTAATTCTTTCACCTTGCAAGATATGGCTTCAGTTATGAATACTACACTCACAGAGGTTTTATCTAAGGTGCCTGGTTTGCAAGGGAAGCGCAGTAGCTCTGGGTTAAGAACAAATGCTGAGCCTTGTGTCGCTTTAGTAGCCATATCCGATATTCCCTCACAATGTTCTGAAGTAGGGATGAGGGATTTGATGTCTGAGGGAGAGATTTCTGATTCAGGAAAGACGTTCCCTCAGACAGTTTCAGATATGACGGCATTTAAATTTAAGCTAGAGCACCTCCGCTTATTGCTTAGGGAGGTTTTAGCTACTCTGGATGATTGTGACCCTATTGTAGTTCCAGAGAAATTTTGTAAAGTGGACAAATATTTAGAGGTTCCTGTTTACACTGATGTGTTTCCGGTCCCTAAGAGGATTTTGGACATTGTTACTAAGGAGTGGGATAAACCAGGTATTCCGTTCTCTCCCCCCCTTCTGTTTTTAAGAAAATGTTTCCCATTTCTGACACCATAAAGGACTTATGGCAGATGGTCCCTAAGGTGGAGGGAGCTATTTCTACCCTGGCTAAGCGTACAACTATACCTATTGAAGACAGTTGTGCTTTCATTGATCCTATGGATAAAAAATTAGAGGGTCTCCTAAAGAAAATTTTTGTTCATCCAGGTTTTCTTATCCAACCTATAGCGTGCATTGTTCCTGTAATCACTGCAGCTGCCTTTTGGTTTGAGGCTCTTGAAGAGGCTCTTCAGATGGAGACCCCACTAGATGATATTTTGGACAGAATTAAGGCTCTTAAGTTGGCTAATTCTTTTAATATTGACGCCACTTTTCATCTTGCTAAATTAGCGGCTAAGAATTCAGGTTTTACCATTTTAGCGCGTTATGGCTTAAGTCCTGGTCAGCTGATGTGTCATCTAAATCTAAGCTTTTGTCGATCCCTTTCAAAGGTAAGACCCTATTCGGGCCTGCATTGAAAGAGATCATTTCAGACATTACTGGAGGGAAGGGTCATACCCTCCCTCAGGATAAGTCAAATAAGACTAGGACCAAACAAAATAATTTTTGTTCCTTTCGAAACTTCAAGAGTGGTCCCTCTACCTCTTCCCCTGCTGCAAAGCAAGAGGGGAACTTTGCTCAATCCAAGCCAACCTGGAGACCTAATCAGGCTTGGAACAAGAGAAAACAGGCCAAAAAGCCTGCTGCTGCCACTAAGTCAGCATGAAGGGGTAGCCACCGATCCGGGACCGGATCTAGTAGGGGGCAGACTCTCTCTCTTTGCTCAGGCCTGGGCAAGAGATGTTCAGGATTCCTGGGCAGTAGAAATTGTAACCTAGGGATACCTTCTAGATTTCAAGGATTCCCCTCCAAGGGGGAGGTTCCATCTGTCTCAATTGTCTGTAAACCCGACACAAAGAGAGGCGTTCTTACGCTATGTAGAAGACCTCTTTACCATGGGAGTGATCTGCCAAGTTCCAAAAGCAGAACAGGGGCAGGGGTTCTACTCCAATCTGTTTATAGTTCCCAAAAAGGAGGGAACCTTCAGACCAATTCTGGATCTCAAGATCCTAAACCAATTCCTAAGAGTTCCATCCTTCAAGATGGAGACCATTCGGACTATCTTACCATTGATCCAAGAGGGTAAATATATGACCACCGTGGACTTAAAGGATGCGTATCTACCCATTCCTATCCACAAAGATCATTAACAGTTCCTCTGGTTCGCCTTTCTGGACAAGCATTATCAGTTTGTGGCTCTTCCTTTTGGGTTGGCCACGGCGCCGCAAATCTTCACAAAGGTGCTAGGGTCCCTTCTGGCGGTTCTAAGGTCACAGGGCAGAGCAGTGGCACCTTATCTAGACGACATTCTAATTCAAGCGTCGTCCTTCCAATTAGCCAAGTCTCACACGGACTTAGTGTTGGCCTTTCTAAGGTCTCATGGGTGGAAAGTGAACGTAAAAAAGAGTTCTCTTTCCCCCCTCACAAGAGTTTCATTTCTAGGGACTCTGATAGACTCGGTGGACATGAAAATGTTTCTGACGGAGGTCAGGAAATCAAAGATTTATTTCATGTAATTAGAAAGAGTCCATGAGCTAGTGACGTATGGGATATACATTCCTACCAGGAGGGGCAAAGTTTCCCAAACCTCAAAATGCCTATAAATACACCCCTCACCACACCCACAAATCAGTTTTACAAACTTTGCCTCCTGTGGAGGTGGTGAAGTAAGTTTGTGCTAGATTCTATGTTGATATGCGCTCTGCAACAGGTTGGAGCCTGGTTTTCCTCTCAGCGTGCAGTGAATGTCAGAGGGATGTGAAGAGAGTATTGCCTATTTGAATTCAATGATCTCCTTCTACGGGGTCTATTTCATAGGTTCTCTGTTATCGGTCGTAGAGATTCATCTCTTACCTCCCTTTTCAGATCGACTATATACTCTTATATATACCATTACCTCTACTGATTCTCGTTTCAGTACTGGTTTGGCTTTCTACTACATGTAGATGAGTGTCCTGGGGTAAGTAAGTCTTATTTTCTGTGACACTCTAAGCCAGTGATTTTTAACCTTTTTTTTGCCGTGGCACACTTTTTTTACATTAAAAAATCCTGTGGCACACCACCATCCCAAAATGTTAAAAAAAATCACACATTGTAGCCTAATACAGCTATATATATATACACATACACACAAACACACACATACTGTATGTATTGTGCTGTTATGCCATGCCTCCTACAAACTATCCCTGCACTGGGAGTAAAAAACAAGCAAAGTTTAAAAAATATGTCACACTGTTGTCAGTTGCCGTGGCACACCTGAGGATCTCTCACGGCACACTAGTGTGCCACGGCACACTGGTTGAAAAACACTGCTCTAAGCTATGGTTGGGCACTTTTTTATAAAGTTCTAAATATGTGTTTAAACATTTATTTGCCTTGATTCAGGATGTTCCACGTTCCTTATTTCAGACAGTCAGTTTCATATTTGGGATAATGCATATGAATAAATCATTTTTTCTTACCTTAAAATTTGACTTTTTTCCTGTGGGCTGTTAGGCTCGCAGGGGCTGAAAATGCTTAATTTTATTGCGTCATTCTTGGCGCGGACTTTCTTGGCGCAAAAATTTTCTTGTCATTTCCGGCGTCATACGTGTTGCCGGAAGTTGTGTCATTTTTTTGACATTTTTTGCGCCAAAAAATGTCGGCGTTACCGGATGTGGTGCCATTTTTGGCGCCAAAAGCATTTAGGCGCCAAATAATGTGGGCGGCTTTTTTGGCGCTAAAAAATTTGAGCGTCATTGTTGTCTCCACAATATTTAAGTCTCATTATTTATTGCTTCTGGTTGCTAGAAGCTTGTTCATTGTCATTTTTTTCCCATTCCTGAAACTGTCATTTAAGGAATTTGATCATTTTTGCTTTATATGTTGTTTTTTCTATTACATATTGCAAGATGTCTCAGATTGACCCTGAATCAGAAGCCACTTCTGGATAAACGCTTAACTGAGTTTCAGTTCTACCAAAGCTAAGTTCATTTATTTTAAATGTTATAAATGTTTATCTTTAGCTATGGTTTGTAATAAGTTATTATGATATACTTTTACATGCAGAATCCATTAGTATTTATGCTTTATATATTTCCATTCTTACATCTTATGTACAAGAAATATTTAGAAGATTTATAAGAAATATTTTTCTGATTCTATTTTAAAGGCTTTGTCTGACTTCATGCCTTCTAATAAAAATTTTAGGTCTTTTTCACTTCTTTTTTAATTATTGAAGTTTCAAATGACCAACAACATACTGATTTATCCTTCTCTGATGATGTTTTTTCTCTTTCAGAAATTTTCTTCATCAGATATTGACACTAACAAATCTACTTTTTTATTATTTTTCTATTATTAAAGTACATTTGTTCTTTATTGAAAAGGTGTTGATTATTTTGAATATTAAGGTAACTAGTTCTTTAAGACTAGCTGACACTATTTCTGCCTATTTATTTCTTCTGTGTTTTCAGAGGTTTTTTTTCCAATTCCCCATTCTAGGGAATGGAATAGGCTGAGAATTTTCTTTTATTCCTTCTTCGAAGGTTTTAAACTATATTCTTTGCCAGCAGTTAAATTCAATTTGGAGGGTTCTCCAATTTATTGGGGCTATCTCTACTTCTACTAATTATGCTATTGTTTCTATAGCAAAATAGTATTTATTTCTCTTGTTAAGTGTGTTCAGTCCACGGGTCATCCATTACTTATGGGATATATTCTCCTTCCCAACAGGAAGTTGCAAGAGGATCACCCAAGCAGAGCTGCTATATAGCTCCTCCCCTCACATGTCATATCCAGTCATTCTCTTGCAACCCTCAACAAAGAAGGAGGTCGCGAGAGGAGTTGGAGTTTTTACTTAATCATTCTTCAATCAAAAGTTTGTTATTTTAAATGGCACCGGAGTGTGCTGTTTTTCTATCTCAGGCAGTATTTGGAAGAAGAAACTGCCTGCGTTTTCTATGATCTTAGCAGGCGTAACTAAGATCCACTGGCTGTTCTCGACATTCTGAGGAGTGGGGTAACTTCAGAAAATGGGAATAGCATGCGGGGTCCCCCGCAAATGAGGTAGGTGCAGTACAATATTTTCTGGGAATGGAATTGACTAAGAAAACACTGCTGTTACCCGTACAGCCTTAAATGCAGTAGTAGTGACTGGTATCAGGCTGATAAATGTATGCACAGTAGAGTTATTTGCTAGGGACTAGAATTTGACTGAGAAAATACTGTTAATACTGAAATAATGCTTAAAGCCTTATCTGCAGTGGAAGCGACTGGTAGCAGGCTTAGTGATAACTTTGCATGACATTAAAAAAGTTTGTTTTTAAAACGTTTACTGGCATGTTATTAGTTTTGTGAGGTACTTTGGTGATAAATCTTTTTGGGCATGATTTTTTTCCACATGGCTAATGTATATTTCTGCATAGAAACCGTTATATCAGGTCTCCCACTGTTGTAAATGAGTGGGAGGGGCCTTTTTTAGCACCTTGTTGCGCAGTTAAAATTCTAGCACAGTCTTCCTGCTTCTTCCTACTTGATCCAGGACGTCACTAGAGAGCTCAGGGGTCTTCAAAATTCGTTTTTGAGGGAGGTAATCAGTCACAGCAGACCTGTGACAGTGTGTTTGACTGTGATAAAAGCGTTAAATCTTAATTTGATATCCGTTTTTGGGTCCTGAGGGGTTAATCATCCTTTTGCTAATGGGTGCAATCCTCTGCTAATTAATACATTTAAAGAATTGTTGACTATAACTGAATTAGTTCTTTGTTATTCAACTGTGTTTTTTAAAAGCGCTGCAGCGTTTTTTATATTGCTTGTAAACTTATTGAAAGTAATTTCCAAGCTTGCTAGCTTCATTGCTAGTCTGTTTAAACATGTCTGATACAGAGGAATCTGCTTGTTCATTATGTTTAAAAGCCGATGTGGAGCCCAATAGAAATATGTGTACCAATTGTATTGATATTACTTTGAATAAAAGTCAATCTGTACCGATAAAGAAATTATCACCAGACAACGAGGGGGAAGTTATGCCGTCTAACTCTCCTCACGTGTCAGTACCTTCGTCTCCCGCTCGGGAGGTGCGTGAGATTGAGGCGCCAAGTACATCAAGGCCCTTACAAATCACTTTACATGATATGGCCAATGTTATGAAAGAAGTATTATACAATATGCCCGAGTTAAGAGGCAAGCGCGACAGCTCTGGGTTAAGGACAGAGCGCGCCGATGACACGAGAGCCATGTCTGATACTGCGTCACAATTTGTAGAACATGAGGACGGAGAGCTTCATTCTGTGGGTGACGGTTCTGATTCGGGGAGACCAGATTCAGAAATTTCAAATTTTAAATTTAAGCTTGAGAACCTCCGCATGTTGCTAGGGGAGGTGTTAGCGGCTCTGAATGATTGTGACACGGTGGCAATCCCAGAGAAATTATGTATGCTGGATAAATACTATGCGGTACCGGTGTGTACTGACGTTTTTCCTATACCAAAGAGGCTTACAGAGATTATTAGCAAGGAGTGGGATAGACCCGGTGTGCCTTTTTCCCCTCCTCCGATATTTAGAAAAATGTTCCCTATAGACGCCACCACACGAGACTTATGGCAGACGGTCCCTAAGGTGGAGGGAGCAGTTTCTACTTTAGCCAAGCGTACCACTATCCCGGTGGAGGATAGCTGTGCTTTCTCAGATCCAATGGATAAAAAATTAGAGGGTTACCTTAAGAAAAAATGTTTGTTCAACAAGGTTTTATATTACAGCCTCTTGCATGCATTGCGCCTGTCACTGCTGCAGCGGCATTCTGGTTTGAGTCTCTGGAAGAGGCGATTCGCACAGCACCATTGGATGAGTCTTTGAGCAAGATTAGAACCCTTAAGCTGGCTAATGCGTTTGTTTCGGATGCCGTAGTGCATTTAACCAAACTTACGGCTAAGAATTCTGGATTCGCCATACAGGCGCGCAGAGCGCTATGGCTTAAATCCTGGTCAGCAGATGTAACTTCTAAGTCTAAACTACTGAACATTCCTTTCAAAGGGCAGACCTTATTCGGGCCCGGCTTGAAGGAAATTATTGCTGACATTACTGGAGGTAAGGGCCACACCCTTCCTCAGGACAGGGCCAAATCAAAGGCCAAACAGTCTAATTTTCATGCCTTTCGTAATTTCAAGGCAGGAGCAGCATCAACTTCCTCCGCTCCAAAACAGGAAGGAACTACTGCTCGTTACAGACAGGGTTGGAAAGGCAACCAGTCATGGAACAAGGGCAAGCAGGCCAGAAAGCCTACTTCCGCCCCTAAGACAGCATGAAGACAGGGCCCCCTTTCCGGAGACGGATCTAGTGGGGGGCAGACTTTCTCTCTTCGCCCAGGCTTGGGCAAGAGATGTACAGGATCCCTGGACGATGGAGATTATATCTCAGGGATACCTTCTGGATTTCAAAACTTCTCCTCCACAAGGGAGGTTTCATCTGTCAAGGTTATCAACAAACCTAGTAAAGAAAGAGGCATTTCTACAATGTGTACAAGACCTCTTAGTGATGGGAGTGATCCACCCAGTTCCGCGAACGGAACAGGGGCAAGGGTTTTATTCAAATCTGTTTGTGGTTCCCAAAAAAGAGGGAACCTTCAGACCAATCTTAGACTTAAAAATCTTAAACAAGTTCCTAAGGGTTCCATCGTTCAAGATGGAAACCATTCGGACCATCCTACCCGTGATCCAAAGGGTCAATATATGACCACAGTGGACTTAAAGGATGCCTACCTTCACATACCGATTCACAAAGATCATTATCGGTACCTAAGGTTTGCCTTTCTAGACAGGCATTACCAGTTTGTAGCTCTTCCCTTCGGGTTAGCTACGGCCCCCGAGAATTTTTACAAAGGTTCTGGGCTCACTTCTGGCGGTACTAAGACCACGAGGCATAGCGGTGGCTCCGTACCTAGACGACATTCTGATACAAGCGTCAAGTTTTCAAAATGCAAAGTCTCATACAGAGATAGTTCTAGCATTTCTGAGGTCGCATGGGTGGAAAGTGAACGTGGAAAAGAGTTCTCTGTTACCACTCACAAGGGTCCCTTTTCTAGGGACTCTTATAGATTCTGTAGAGATGAAAATTTACCTGACGGAGTCCAGGTTATCAAATATTCTCAATGCTTGCCGTGTCCTTCACTCCATTCCAAGCCCATCAGTAGCTCAGTGCATGGAAGTAATCGGCTTAATGGTCGCGGCAATGGACATAGTGCCATTTGCGCGCCTACATCTTAGACCGCTGCAACTATGCATGCTAAGGCAATGGAACGGGGATTACTCAGATCTGTCCCCTTTGCTAAATCTGGACCAGGAGACCAGAGATTCTCTTCTCTGGTGGTTGTCACGGGTTCATCTGTCCAAAGGAATGACTTTTCGCAGACCAGATTGGACGATTGTAACAACAGATGCCAGCCTACTAGGCTGGGGAGCAGTCTGGAACTCCCTGAAGGCTCAGGGATCGTGGACTCAGGAGGAGAAACTCCTCCCGATAAACATTCTAGAATTAAGAGCAATATTCAATGCTCTTCTAGCTTGGCCTCAGTTAGCAACACTGAGGTTCATCAGATTTCAGTCGGACAACATCACGACTGTGGCTTACATCAATCATCAAGGGGGAACCAGGAGTTCCCTAGCGATGTTGGAAGTCTCGAAGATAATTCGCTGGGCAGAGTCTCACTCTTGCCACCTGTCAGCGATCTACATCCCAGGCGTGGTGAACTGGGAGGCGGATTTTCTAAGTCGCCAGACTTTTCATCCGGGGGAGTGGGAACTTCACCCGGAGGTATTTGCTCAACTGATTCGTCGTTGGGGCAAACCGGATCTGGATCTCATGGCATCTCGCCAGAACGCCAAGCTTCCTTATTACGGATCCAGGTCCAGGGACCCGGGAGCGGTGCTGGTAGATGCACTAGCAGCCCCTTGGGTTTTCAACATAGCTTATGTGTTTCCACCTTTCCGTTGCTACCTCGACTGATTGCCAGGATCAAACAGGAGAGAGCATCAGTGATTCTGATAGCGCCTGCGTGGCCACGCAGGACCTGGTATGCAGACCTAGTGGACATGTCGTCCTGTCCACCATGGTCTCTACCCCTGAGGCAGGACCTTCTAATTCAGGGTCCTTTCAACCATCCAAACCTAATTTCTCTGAGGCTGACTGCTTGGAAATTGAACGCTTGATTCTATCAAAGCGTGGGTTTTCGGATTCGGTTATTGATACATTAATACAGGCTCGGAAACCTGTTACCAGAAAAATTTACCACAAGATATGGCGTAAATATTTATATTGGTGTGAATCCAAGAGTTACTCATGGAGTAAGGTTAGGATTCCTAGGATATTGTCTTTTCTACAAGAGGGTTTAGAAAAGGGCTTATCCGCTAGTTCACTAAAGGGACAGATTTCTGCTCTGTCTATTCTTTTACACAAGCGTCTGGCAGAGAATCCAGACGTCCAGGCTTTTTGTCAGGCTTTGGCTAGGATTAAGCCTGTGTTTAAAGCTGTTGCTCCTCCGTGGAGCTTAAACTTGGTTCTTAAAGTTCTTCAGGGTGTTCCGTTTGAACCCCTTCATTCCATTGATATTAAGCTTTTATCTTGGAAAGTTCTGTTTTTGATGGCTATTTCCTCGGCTCGAAGAGTCTCTGAGTTATCTGCCTTACATTGTGATTCTCCTTATCTGATCTTTCATTCAGACAAGGTAGTCCTGCGTACTAAACCTGGGTTTTTACCTAAGGTTGTTTCTAACAGGAATATCAATCAAGAGATTGTTGTTTCATCATTATGTCCTAATCCTTCTTCAAAGAAGGAACGTCTTTTGCATAATCTAGACGTGGTCCGTGCCCTGAAGTTCTACTTACAGGCAACTAAAGATTTTCGACAAACTTCTTCTCTGTTTGTCGTTTACTCTGGACAGAGGAGAGGTCAAAAGGCTTCGGCTACCTCTCTCTCTTTTTGGCTTCGTAGCATAATACGCTTAGCCTACGAGACTGCTGGACAGCAGCCTCCTGAAAAAATTACAGCTCATTCCACTAGAGCTGTGGCTTCCACCTGGGCCTTTAAGAATGAGGCCTCTGTTGAACAGATTTGCAAGGCTGCAACTTGGTCTTCACTTCATACTTTTTCCAAATTTTCCAAATTTGACACTTTTGCTTCTTCGGAGGCTGTTTTTGGGAGAAAGGTTCTACAGGCAGTGGTTCCTTCTGTTTAATGTTCCTGCCTTGTCCCTCCCATCATCCGTGTACTTTAGCTTTGGTATTGGTATCCCATAAGTAATGGATGACCCGTGGACTGAACACACTTAAGAAGAGAAAACATAATTCATGCTTACCTGATAAATTTATTTCTCTTGTAGTGTGTTCAGTCCACGGCCCACCCTGTCTTTTTGAGGCAGGTTCTAAATTTTAAATTATAACTCCAGTCACCACTGCACCCTATAGTTTCTCCTTTCTCGTCTTGTTTTGGTCGAATGACTGGATATGACATGTGAGGGGAGGAGCTATATAGCAGCTCTGCTTGGGTGATCCTCTTGCAACTTCCTGTTGGGAAGGAGAATATATCCCATAAGTAATGGATGACCCGTGGACTGAAAACACTATAAGAGAAATAAATTTATCAGGTAAGCATAAATTATGTTTTTCCTTTACATAGTTGTATCTTATTTATGGAAAATTATTTAGTTTCAGGTACTTTTCTTGGTACTGTGATTTATTTGGATATTGCAATTGCTTCATTTTTTCTGTTTACTTTAAGATCAAGTATCAGATTATGATTTATTTTAGCATTGTTAAGGGACAACATTTACTAGACTAGGTGCTGTTGCATTCGTCTTGTTGTTTTGCATTTATTGATTATGCAAGTCCTCTGTATTGACTGGTCCTTTAAACTGGACTATCATGCTAATAATTTCATTTGTGTCTTCATTTTATTGAATATTTTCGCAAATGAGGGTTAATCTATGTCTTTAGCTATTTTAGCTAGAAGAATTTTGTGATTTTTAAAAAAAAAATAAAAAAAAAAAATCCATATTTCTTTTGTTCTAAGATAATCAATTATTTGTTTTATAGTTGGATTCAATTCTTAACTGTTACTCTGGGCTTCAAGATTGAGTTCTAAGACTAAAACTTTAAGCTTAAACTAGTTTGGTTGTTCTTATTAAGGAACGAATTCCTGAGTTCTTTCCCAAGTAACATGTTTATAATTGGGGTTCGAAATCAGCTCCCTAATATTGCGATGTACGTGCCGTATTCCAGCTTGGCTGGTAAGGGGCAGGTTAAGACTTCTTTGAAATTTATTTGGTTCTATTTTGTCCAAATTTCTTTGATTTTATTCCAGTAAGGCTAACACTTTCTTTAAGTGTGTTTCCGTCCTATATATTTTGGGTACTGTTGAAGCATGGCTGGGCACCCATGGGGTTCAAGCGCTGCTCAGACCTGGAATCTTCTGGGGTATTTTTTCCAGTTCCTTTTTTAGGAACCGGGTTTGGAGTTTTATTCAAACTATTTTGCCTTTTTATGGTCATTGTTAGCATTATTTGTTTTCATTAGATACAATAAATGCATATTTTCATTTTTCTGTTTTCATTCAGATTATTTTCTGAGGATGCGGAATCTCATATGATTCACTTGCTCTTCAGGACATAGTTAGAGGATCTTTTTTTCGAAAGCTCTTGATTCCTCACACAAGGGTCACCTTTTTTAGGTTTCCAGATAGTTTGTGTCACTGTCTTTGTCTCTATCAGACAAGGGATAATTCTATTGGGTTCCGTCTGTCGGTACCTTTAGTCTCTATTATTTCCTTCAGTTGCTATCTATGCACAGAAGTTTTAGGTCTTATGGCCACAGCATTGGATTCAATTTCCTTTGCTCATTTTCATTAGAAAGAACCTTTCCAGTCTTTTATGAGTGTTGTTTCTTCTAGAACATGGTTGGAGGATCAATTTACCAAAAAGTTCGTTGATTCCTCAGACAAGGGTAACCTTTTTAGGTTTCCTGATAGATTCAGTGTCCTTGACTCTGTCTCTGACAGACAAGAGACGTCTGAAATTGGTTTCAGCTTGTCGAAACCTTTAGTCTCAATCTTTCCCTTCGGTAGCCTTATGCATGGAAATTCTAGGTCTTATGACTGCTGCATTGGACGCGGTCCCCTTTGCTCGTTTTCACATACGACCTCTTCAGCTCTGTATGCTGAACCAGTGGTGCAGGGATTATACAAAGATATCTCAATTAATATCTTTAAAACCGATTGTACGACACTCTCTGACGTGGTGGACAGACCACCATTGTTTAGTTCAGGGGGCTTCTTTTTGTTCTTCCAACCTGGACTGTGATTTCAACAGATGCAAGTCTGACAGATTGGGGAGCTGTTTGGGGGTCTCTGACAGCACAAGGGGTTTGGGAATCTCAGGAGGTGAGATTACCAATCAATATTTTGGAACTCCGTGCAATTTTCAGAGCTCTTCAGTCATGGCCTCTTCTAAAGAGAGAGTCGTTCATTTGTTTTCAGACGGACAATGTCACAACTGTGGCATATGTCAATCATCAAGGAGGGACTCACAGTCCTCTGGCTATGAAAGAAGTATCTCGAATTCTGGTATGGGCGGAATCCAGCTCCTGTCTAATTTCTGCGGTTCATATCCCAGGTATAGACAATTGGGAAGCGGATTATCTCAGTCGCCAAACGTTACATCCGGGCGAATGGTCTCTTCACCCAGAGGTATTTCTTCAGATTGTTCAAATGTGGGGACTTCCAGAAATAGATCTGATGGCTTCTCATCTAAACAAGAAGCTTCCCAGGTATCTGTCCAGATCCAGGGATCCTCAGGCGGAGGCAGTGGATGCATTGTCACTTCCTTGGAAGTATCATCCTGCCTATATCTTTCCGCCTCTAGTTCTTCTTCCAAGAGTGATTTCCAAGATTCTAAAGGAGTGCTCGTTTGTTCTGCTGGTGGCTCCAGCATGGCCTCACAGGTTTTGGTATGCGGATCTTGTCCGGATGGCCTCTTGCCAACCGTGGACTCTTCCGTTAAGACCAGACCTTCTATCACAAGGTCCTTTTTTCCAACAGGATCTCAAATCCTTAAATTTGAAGGTATGGAGATTGAACGCTTGATTCTCAGTCATAGGGGTTTCTCTGACTCTCTGATTAATACTATGTTACAGGCTCGTAAATCTGTATCTAGGAAGATATATTATCGAGTCTGGAAGATTTACATTTCTTGGTGTTTTTCTCATCATTTTTCTTGGCATTCTTTTAGAATTCCTAGAATTTTACAGTTTCTTCAGGATGGTTTGGATAAAGGTTTGTCTGCAAGTTCCTTGAAAGGACAAATCTCTGCTCTTTCTGTTCTTTTTCACAGAAAGATTGCTAGTCTTCCTGATATTCATTGTTTTGTACAAGCTTTGGTTCGTATAAAACCTGTCATTAAGTCAATTTCTCCTCCTTGGAGTTTGAATTTGGTTCTGGGGGCTCTTCAAGCTCCTCCGTTTGAACCTATGCATTCGCTGGACATTAAATTACTTTCTTGGAAAGTTTTGTTTCTTTTGGCCATCTCTTCTGCTAGAAGAGTTTCTGATTTATCTGCTCTTTCTTGTGAGTCTCCTTTTCTGATTTTCCATCAGGATAAGGTGGTGTTGCGAACTTCTTTTAATTTTTACCTAAGGTTGTGAATTCTAACAACATTAGTAGAGAAATTGTGGTTCCTTCATTGTGTCCTAATCCTAAGAATTCTAAGGAAAGATTGTTGCATTCTTTGGATGTAGTTAGAGCTTTGAAATATTATGTTGAACCTACTAAAAAGTTCCGAAAGACTTCTAGTCTATTTGTTATCTTTTCCGGTTCTAGGAAAGGTCAGAAGGCCTCTGCCATTTCTTTGGCGTCTTGGTTAAAGTCTTTGATTCATCATGCTTATGTCGAGTCGGGTAAAACTCCGCCTCAAAGGATTACAGCTCATTCTACTAGGTCAGTTTCTACTTCCTGGGCGTTTAGGAATGAAGCTTCGGTTGATCAGATTTGCAAAGCAGCAACTTGGTCTTCTTTGCATACTTTTACTAAATTCTACCATTTTGATGTGTTTTCTTCTTCTGAAGCAGTTTTTGGTAGAAAAGTACTTCAGGCAGCTGTTTCAGTTTGATTCTTCTGCTTATAATTTCAGTTTTTTTTTCATTCTAAGATTTAAACTTTATTTTGGGTGTGGATTATTTTCAGCGGAATTGGCTGTCTTTATTTTATCCCTCCCTCTCTAGTGACTCTTGAGTGGAAGATCCACATCTTGGGTATTCATTATCCCATACGTCACTAGCTCATGGACTCTTGCTAATTACATGAAAGAAAACATAATTTATGTAAGAACTTACCTGATAAATTCATTTCTTTCATATTAGCAAGAGTCCATGAGGCCCACCCTTTTTTGTGGTGGTTATGATTGTTTTTGTATAAAGCACAATTATTCCAATTCCTTATTTTTTATGCTTTCGCACTTTTGTCTCATCACCCCACTTCTTGGCTATGCGTTAAACTGATTTGTGGGTGTGGTGAGGGGTGTATTTATAGGCATTTTGAGGTTTGGGAAACTTTGCCCCTCCTGGTAGGAATGTATATCCCATACGTCACTAGCTCATGGACTCTTGCTAATATGAAAGAAATGAATTTATCAGGTAAGTTCTTACATAAATTATGTTTTTGTCCACCTGCCGAGCTCTTCATTCCATTCCTCGGCCGTCAGTGGCTCAGTGTATGGAGGTAATCGGACTAATGGTAGCGGCAATGGACATAGTTCCGTTTGCTCGCTTGCATCTCCGACCACTGCAACTATGCATGCTCAATCAGTGGAATGGGGATTATGCGGATTTATCTCCTCAGATAAATTTGGTTCAAGAGACCAGAGACTCTCTTCTTTGGTGGTTGTCACAGGATCATCTGTCCCAGGGAATGTGTTTCAGCAGGCTAGAAAGGGTTATAGTTATGACAGACGCCAGCCTTCTGGGCTGGGGTGCAGTCTGGAATTCCCTGAAAGCTCAGGGTTTGTGGACTCGGGAGGAGGCTCTCCTACCGATAAATATTCTGGAATTTAGAGCGATAGTCAATGCTCTCCAGGCATGGCCTCAGCTGGCTTCGGTCAGATTCATCAGGTTCCTGTCGGACAACATCACTACGGTGGCTTATATCAATCATCAGGGCGGAACAAAGAGTTCCTTAGCAATGATAGAGGTCTCAAGGATAATCCAATGGGCAGTGGCTTACTCTTGCCATCTGTCAGTGATCTATATCCCAGGTGTAGAGAACTGGTAGGCAGATATTCTAAGTCGTCAGACTTTTCATCCGGGGGAATGGGAGCTCCATCTGGAGGTGTTTGCTCAGCTGGTGCGACTATGGGGCACACCAGAGTTGGATCTGATGGCATCTCGTCAGAATGCCAAACTTCCTTGTTACGGCTCCAGGTCAAGGGATCCTCAGGCTATACTGATAGATGCTCTAGCAGTACCCTGGTCGTACAACCTGACTTATGTTTTCCCACCTTTCCTTCTCCTTCCACGTCTGATTGCCAGAATCAAACAGGAGAGAGTGTCATTGATTTTGATAGCGCCTGCGTGGCCACGCAGGACTTGGTATGCAGACCTGGTGGACATGTCATCCCTTCCACCATGGTCTCTGCCATTGAGACAGGACCTTCTGATTCAAGGTCCATTCAAGCATCCAAATCTAATTTCTCTGCAACTGACTGCTTGGAGATTGAACTCTTAATTCTATCAAAGCGGGGTTTCTCTGAGTCAGTCATAAATACCTTAATTCAGGCTTGAAAATTTATTATAAGATATGGCGTAAATATCTTTTTTGGTGTGAATCCAAAGGCTACTCCTGGAGTAAATTCAGGATTCCTATGATTTTGTCTTTTCTCCAAGAGGGATTGGAGAAAGGATTATCAGCTAGTTCCCTAAAGGGACAGATATCTGCTCTGTCTATTTTGTTGCACAAGCGTCTGGCAGATGTTCCAGACATTCAGGCTTTTTGTCAGGCTTTAGTTAGAATTAAGCCTGTGTTTAAACCTATTGCTCCGCCATGGAGTCTAAATTTAGTTCTTAGGGTTCTTCAGGGGTTTCCGTTTGAACCCATGCATTCCATAGATATTAAGCTTTTATCTTGGAATGTTTTGTTCCTAGTTGGTATCTCTTCAGCTCTAAGAGTTTCTGAGCTATCAGCATTACAATGTGACTCCCCTTATCTGGTGTTCCATGCTGATAAGGTGGTTTTGCGTACCAAGCCTGGGTTCCTACCTAAGGTTGTTACTAACAGGAATATCAATCAAGAAATTGTTGTTCCTTCTCTGTGTCCTAATCCTTCTTGTAAGAAGGAACGTCTGTTGCACAACTTGGACGTGGTTCGTGCTTTGAAATTTTATTTGCAGGCAACCAAAGATTTTCATCAAACATCTTCTTTGTTGTCTATTCTGGAAAGCGTAGGGGTCAAAAGGCTACGGCGACTTCTCTTTCCTTTTGGCTGAAAAGCATAATCCGTTTGGCTTATGAGACTGCTGGACAACAGCCTCCTGAAAGGATTACAGCTCATTCTACTAGAGCGGTAGCTTCCACGTGGGCTTTTAAAAATGATGCTTCTGTTGAACAGATTTGTAAGGCTGCGACTTGGTCTTCGCTTCATACCTTTTCAAAATTTTACAAATTTGATACTTTTGCTTCTTCGGAGGCTATTTTTGGGAGAAAGGTTTTGCAAGCAGTGTTGCCTTCCGTTTAGGTTCCTGTCTTGTCCCTCCCTTCATCCGTGTCCTAAAGCTTTGGTATTGGTATCCCACAAGTTAGGATGAATCCGTGGACTCGGTACATCATGCAAAAGAAAACAAAATTTATGCTTACCTGATAAATTTCTTTATTTTGCGATGTACCGAGTCCACGGCCTGCCCTGTCTATTCAAAACTGATAGAATTTTTTTTATGTAAACTTCAGTCACCTCTGCACCTTATAGTTTCTCCTTTTCTTTCTTGGCCTTCGGTCGAATGACTGGGGGGTGGAGTTAAGGGGGGAGCTATATAGACATCTCTGTTGTGGTGCTCTCTTTGCTACTTCCTGTCAGGGAGGACAATATCCCACAAGTTAGGACGAATCTGTGGACTCGGTACATCGCAAAAGAAAGAAATTTATCAGTTAAGCATACATTTTGTTTTTCTTTCCTGTGACATGGAGAGTCCACAAAGTCATTCCAATTACTGGTGGGATATTCAACTCCTGACCAGCAAGAGGAGACAAAGACCACCCTAGCAAAGTTGTTAAGTGTTAGTTCCCTTACCCATAATCCCCATGTCTCTGCAAACTGCCCCCTTAATTCAGTTCTTTTGACACTGGCATTTTAGCCAATCAGTGCTTACTCCTAGGAGCTTCACGTGCGTGAGCTCAATGTTATCTATATGAAACACATGAACTATCACCTTCTAGTGTTGAAAAACTGTCAAAATGCTTTCAGATTAGAGCGGCCTTCAAGGTCTAAGAAATTAGCATATGTACCTCTTAGGTTTAGCTTTCAACTAAGAATACCAAGAGAGCAAAGCAAAATTGGTGATAAAAGTAAATTGGAAAGTTGTTTAAAATTTATATGCCCTCTTTAAAACACGAAAGTATTTTTTTTACTTGACTGTCCCTTTAAGAATACTTATTTTGGACAGATTATGACAGAGATTGGGACATAGATATCCTTAATAGTTAAGGATACATTCTTTGGACGAATATGACACTGTATGGGTTAAAAGTGTTCTGTGAGATACTTAAAGTTTATTAATTTTGCTGGGGGACTCATAATCTTTATTGTGATTGATAGAGGAAAGATTGCTGCATTCTGAGTAGTTCTGTGAATTGCAAGGCACTATATTAGAGTATTTATGCGATCAGACATAGTTAGATCAGATTCAGAGAGGCTTATTACTTCTGCAGTATCAGCGGCTTTGTCTGCTTTTTCCCTTCTTCGGGTAAGCGTAAAAGGAAATCTAAACATTTGTCCAGCTAGTAAGGCTTCTGACCCCTTTAAATCTGCGCATTTCAACCTTTCTAAATTTTCTGATGAGGAGTATACTTCAGTAGCTTCTGAAGGTGAAATTTCAGACTCTGACATTTTGGCAGTGAAATCTTCAGTATCTGAAGAGGTTATTTTTAGATTTAAGCTTTAACACCTCCGGTTACTACTGAAAGAGGTTCTAGCTACTCTGAACCTTCGGTTGCTGCCAACCCAACGTCTTCTTAACTAGATTGAGTTTATGATTCTCTATCTTCTGATTATGTTTTTCCTGTTCCTAGGAAAATATCTGAAGTTGTAGCTCAGGAATAGGATACGCCAGGGGTTTCTTTTTCCCCTTCCCTTGTTTTAAAAAAAATGTTTCCTGTTGCTGACTTTTTTCGAGACTCATGGCGCACCGTACCTAAAGTAGAAGGAACTATCTCTACTCTAGTTAAAAGAACTACCATACCTATAGAGGATAATTTTTCTTTTAAGGATCCAATGGATAAGAAGCTGGAGGCTTACTTAAAAAAGATGTACATCCATCAGGGTTTACAGTGGCAACCTGCGGCGAGTATTGCCACTGTTGCAGGAGCAGCATCTTATTAGTGCAATGCCCTGTCTGATCTTATTTCTGAAGAGACTATGGTAGAGGAGATCCAAGATAGGATCAAAGCTCTTAAACTGGCCAATACCTTTATCTGTGATTCCAACATGCACGTAATTAGACTGGGAGCTAAAAAGTCTAGCTTCACTGTGCTAGCTTGCAGAGCTCTATGGTTAAAATCTTGGTCGGCTGATGTTTCTTCAAAGGCCAAGCTTCTGGCTTTACCTTACAAGGGTAAAACTCTGTTTGGGCCCGGTCTGGCGGAAATCATTTCAGAGATTATGGGTGAAAAGGGATCTTTCCTACCTCAGGATAAGAAAAATATACCTAAAGGTCGTCAGACTTCAAATTTTTGTTCCTTTCACAACTTTCAGGGATAGAAGTCTTCCTCTTCTTCCAAATCAGACCAATCCAGGTCCTCTAGGAAATCCAGCCAGCCTTGGAATAAGGGAAAGCAAAACAAGAAACCTTCCGTTGATTCTAAATCTGATTTTGGATCAGGTGGGGGGGGCAGGCTTTCGTTTTTTGACAGGCTTTGATAAGAGATGTCCCAGATCCGTGGGCTGTCGACATTGTATCCCTGGGTTACAAAATAGGATTCAAGTCTTGCCCTCCAAGGGGCAGATTTCTCCTGTAAAGACTATTCTCAAAGCAGGTAAAGAGGGAGGCCTTCTTAAACTGTGTAGAGAACTTATCCTCCCTGGGTGTTATTGTTCCAGTGCCTCTAGAGGAACCAGGTTTATGATTCTATTCAAATCTTTTTGTGTTTCCAAAAAAGGAGGGAACTTTTTATCCAATCCTAGACTTAAAGTGCCTTAAATTCCTCAGGGTTCTGTCCTTCAAGATGGAAACTATTTGTTCCATTCTTCCATTGGTTCAGGAAGGTCAGTTCATGACGACTATAGACCTGAAGGACGCATATTTACATGTTCCCATTCACAGGGATCATCACCAGTTTTTACGGTTTGTCTTCCTGGACAAGCATTTCCAATTTGTTGCACTTCCGTTTGGTCTTGCCACGGCTCCCAGAATATTCACAAAGGTTTTGGGAGCTCTATTTGCTTTGATCAGATCCCAGGGAATTGCTGTGGTGCCTTATCTAAACATCATCTTGATTCAGGCGTCATCTTTTCTACTAGCAAAATCTCATGCAGAGTTGTTGTCTTTTCTATGTTCCCACGGGTGGAAAGTGAATCTAGAAAAGAGTTCTCTAGTTCCAGCTACAAGAGTGTTTCCTAGGGACAATCATAGATTCCCTGTCCATGAAGATTTTCCTGACGGACGTCTGCTATTTGTCCATCAGTAGCTCAATGCATGGAGGTGATTGGTCTGATGGTGGCTTCCATGGACATCATTCCTTTTGCTCGGTTCCATCTGGGACCTCTGCAACTATGCCTGCTCATTCAGTGGAACGGAGACCATTCAGATTTATCACAGAGGATAGATCTGGATCCCCTAACAAGAGAATCTCTCTTATGGTGGATTTCTCAGGAGAACTTGGCTCTGTGCACTTGCTTCCTGAGATCCTCCTGGGTGATTGTGACCACGGATGCTAGCCTATTAGACTGGGGAGCCGTTTGGGGTTTTCTAAAAGCTCAGGGCCTGTGGACTCGGGAGGAGTCCTCTCTCTCCCCATAAACATCTTGGAGTTGAGAGCAATCTTCAATGCCTTGGTATCTTGGCCTTAGTTATCTTTAGTCCGGTTTATCAGATTCCAATTGGACAACATCACCTCAGTGGCTTACATCAACCACCAGGGAGGAACTTGGAGTTCCTTGGCTATGAAGGAGGTGACTCGCATTCTGGAGTGGGCAGGAGGTCAAGATTGTCTCCTATCTGCCATCCACATTCCAAGAGTGGACAATTGGGAGGCAGATTTTCTGAGCAGACAGACTTTTCATCCCGGGAGTGGGCTCTCCACCCGGAAGTGTTCTCTCAGATAACCCTCATGTGGGGGGTTCCAGAGTTGGATCTGAATGGCGTCTTGTCAAAACGCCAAGGTTCCAAAATACGGTTCAAGGTCAAGAGATCCTCAGTCTGCTCTGATAGATGCTTTAGCGGTTCCTTGGATCTTTTCTCTGGCATACCTGTTTCCCCGTTTGCTCTCCTTCCACGAGTCATTGCTCATATCAAACAGGAGAGACCATCTGTAATTCTAATAGCTCCTGCATGGCTTCGCAGGATCTGGTTCGCAGATCTGGTAAGGATCTCTACCTCCTTGGAAGTTACCTTTGAGGAAGCACCTTCTAATTTAGGGTCCATCCTCCATCCAAACCTAGATTCTCTAAAGCTGACTGATTGGAGATTGAACGCCTAGTTCTGTCTAGACATGGTTTTTCTGAAGAAGTCATTAATACTATGCTTAAGACTCGCAAACTGGTTACTAGCAGGATTTACCATAAGGTATGGCATAAATATCTTTATTGGTTAAAGGTTTGTCAGTCAGATTTCTGCTATGTCTATTTTTTTGCACAAACGTCTGGAAGATTTGCCAAATGTTCAAGATTTTGTTCAGGCTCTGGTCAGAATCAGTAGCAACATCCACTGCACACGGTAACAGGCATTACCAAACCATGAAACAGTAAATAAGAGACAAAGGCTCAAAAAGGTGAAATAAAAAAGTCTGTATTCTGTAACTCTGTTAGGCAAAAGTGGTTACAACAGGCAATGCAGCAGGTCAAACGCGTTTCAAATGTTCATATATTAAACTTCCTCAGTGACCATCATGCAGGAAACAAAACAAAATCTATGCTTGCCTTTTAAATTTCTTTCTTTCCGGACATGGAGAGTACACAACTCTGCCCTCTTTTTTATTATTATTTGGCAGTTTTTTTGAGTAAACCTGTGGCACCTTTTCATCCTTATGTTTCTTCTTTTTCCATTTTACTTCGGCTGAATGACTGGGGGTTATGGGTAAGGGAAATTACACTTAACAGCTTTGCTGGGGTGCTCTTTGCCTCCTCCTGCTGGCCAAGAGTTGAATATCCCACTAGTAATTGGAATGACGTTGTGGACTCTCCATGTCCGGAAAGAAAGAAATTTATCAGGTAAGCATAAATTTTGTTTTACACCAACAGTACTATATATATATATATATATATATATATATATATATATATATACACACACACACACATACATACAGTATATACACATACTGTGTAATAAAAAGTACATTATTTTCTATGTGAAGAACATAGGAATGTAAAATATGTGTAACACACATTGGGTTTAGCGATTTAGATTTAATGTGGTCGGGTTTGCGCAAAAATTTAGTAATCTTAAGGAGCACTTAAAATATTAAATATCAAATGCTAAAAAAGATTAATAAAAATTATTTATCGTACTGAAAAATATTCTAAATAAACCATAGAATATATCTTTAGATTTTACAGTATGTTTAATAGTTTTTTTTCTAAATTGAATATTTTATATGTAATATGTCAATAACACGTTTTCATGTGCGCTAACCCGACCACGTTAAAATCTAAATAACATAACCCGATGCCCAGAATACATGTTTTTACATTCCTATGTTTTTCACATAGAAAATCCTGTACTTTTTATTATTAAATATATATTTCTATAAATATCCGATACTGTTCATGTAAGCTACATATCTACACCTATATATCTATATATAGGTATAGTTATATACAGATATATACATATAGAAATATACCTTTACAAAAAAAAATTACATTATCCTGTAAGTGAAGAACATTAGAATGTTAAATATGTACAATAAATATACAGTAAAGCACATACATATTTAAATACATATGTACACACATATAAACATACATATACATCTTTAGACATGTATAGCTATGTATCTCTATGTTAAAGTCCTTTGCCTGCCTTTTTCTCTTGTTAAGTGTATCCAGTCCACAGATCATCCATTACTTGTGGGATATTCTCCTTCCCAACAGGAAGTTGCAAGAGGATCACCCACAGCAGAGCTGCTATATAGCTCCTCCCCTCACTGCCATATCCAGTCATTTTCTTGCAACTCTCTACAAAGATGGACGTAGTAAGAGGAGAGTGGTGTATTATAGTTAGTTTTTTAACTTCAATCAAAAGTTTGTTATTTTTAAATGGTACCGGAGTGTACTGTTTCATCTCAAGCAGCATTAGAAGAATCTGCCTGTGATTTCTATGATCTTAGCAGAAGTAACTAAGATCCACTGCCGTTCTCACATATTCTGAGGAGTGAGGTAACTTCAGAGGGGGAATGGTGTGCAGGTTTTCCTGCAATAAGGTATGTGCAGTTAATATATTTCTAGGGATGGAATTTGCTAGAAAAATGCTGCTGATACCGGATTAATGTAAGTTAAGCCTTAAATGCAGTGATAGCAACTGGTATCAGACTTATTAACAGAGATACATACTCTTATAAAAGTGTAATATAAAACGTTTGCTGGCATGTTAATTGTTTTTATATATGTTTGGTGACCAAACTTATTGGGGCCTAGTTTTTTTCCACATGGCTGGCTTGATTTTTGCATAGAAACAGTTTCCTGAAGCTTTCCACTGTTGCAATATGAGTGGGAAGGGCCTATTTTAGTGCTTTTCTGTGAAGCTAAAAATACTGACAGAGACATTCAGCTTCCCTCTGCATGATACAGGACATCTCTGAAGGGCTCAAAAGGCTTCAAAGTCGTGTTTGAGGAGGGTAACATTCACAGTAGACTGTGGCAGTTGTGACTGTCTTTAAAAAACGTTTTTGTCATTTATTATTCTGTTTTTGTTATTAAGGGGTTGATCATCCATTTGCAAGTGGGTGCAATGCTCTGCTGACTTGTTACATACACTGTAAACATTTTGTTAGTGTAACTGCCTTTTTTCACTGTTATTTCAAATGTTGTCAAAAAATTTTTCTCTTAAAGGCACAGTAACGTTTTTTATATTGCTTGTTAACTTGCTTTAAAGTGTTTTCCAAGCTTGCTAGTCTCATTGCTAGTCTGTACAAACATGTCTGAAACAGAGGATACTTGTTCATTATGTTTAAAAGCCATGGTGGAGCCCCATAGGAGAATGTGTACTAAATGTATTGATTTCACCTTAAACAGTAAAGATCAGTCTTTATCTATAAAAGAATTGTCATCAGAAGGGTCTATCGAGGGGGAAGTTATGCTGACTAACTCTCCCCACGTGCCGGACCCTTCGCCTCCCGCTCAAGGGACGCACGCTAATATGGCGCCAAGTACATCAGGGACGCCCATAGCGATTACTTTGCAGGACATGGCTGCAATCATGAATAATACCCTGTAAGAGGTATTATCCAGATTGCCTGAATTGAGAGGCAAACGTGATAGCTCTGGGGTTAGACGAGATACAGAGCGCGTAGATGCTGTAAGAGCCATGTCTGATACTGCGTCACAATATGCAGAACCTGAGGACGGAGTGCTTCAGTCTGTGGGTGACGTCTCTGAATCGGGGAGACCTGATTCAGAGATTTTAAATTTAAGCTTGAGAACCTCCGTGTATTGCTTGGGGAGGTATTAGCTGCTCTGAATGACTGTGACACAATTGCAGTGCCAGAGAAATTGTGTAGGCTGGATAAATACTATACAGTGCCGGTGAGTACTGATGTTTTTCCAATACCTAAAAGGCTTACAGAAATTATTAGTAAGGAGTGGGATAGGCCCGGTATGCCCTTTTCCCCACCTCCTATATTTAGAAAAATGTTTCCAATAGATGCCACTACACGGGACTTATGGCAGACTGTCCCTAAGGTGGAGGGAGCAGTTTCTACTTTAGCAAAGCGTACCACTATCCCGGTTGAGGACAGTTGTGCTTTTTCAGATCCAATGGATAAAAAATTAGAGGGTTACCTTAAGAAAATGTTTATTCAATGTTACGGTTGCCTCCAGGCTGGCTGGAAGTTGGACCGTAGAAAAGGATGCTCCTAGCGCTCACCAAAGGAGCAGCAGCACCGTGGACACTATAACTGCTGCGTAGCCACCATCAGTAATGCAGACTATATGAACCACCGCTGCTGGGCTGGTATCTCGCCGTCGGCTCTGCGCCCTGGACCTACGACCAGGCTCCAGTAGGCGAACCTCTTCCTTCTGTAGCAATCCCTGTAGCTAATGGAGTATGAAAAACATAGCAATCCCTGTAGTGATTATAAGCTGTCCCCTACAAACATGAGTCAAAGCTGCAAGTTAGAGGGTCAAAAATAGGTCTGATGTGCTGGAGCACACAGCCTGCTTTTATTCAGGTTACATGCAAACAGGACACTCTCTCAGGGGGAGGCATAAAATCCCCCATCACACATTTGATATTAGATAGAGAGACACTCCCTTTGACAGGCCACAACATTTACTTCAGCAGATAACATTACACACAATAAAACAATGCAGTCCACCTTATCAATACTAGTCTGATTAGACAATGGGAAAGTTGATCACTAAACCTAATTAGAGCTAATCCCAGCAGACTTGTATTTAGAATAGGTTTCTTGAAGCTGAACAAAATTTAACTCTTAATGGCACACAATGAAACTGAACCAAGTGGGAGAAAGCCAGGGACAAGTCATTTCACAGGTCTGGGGACATAGTCTTAAAGGGGCATTGTTAATCAAAGTCACAATATGTCCCCAGATGGTTCTTAAAGGGCCACACACACCCAACAAAAGTCAATATGTCCTCAGGGGCACAATCTTCCAGGGGCCATAGTCATGTGGAAGGAGGCTGGCAAATAGGCTTCTCCAAAATCCAGGGAAGCAGGGCAATTTTTCATTTAAAGGGCCAGTTACAAACAGCAGTTTGTAACATATCTCCCCTTTTGGAGGGAGACTAACCAGGCACCTGACCTTCTGCCGGTCAGTGCCTAAGTTAGTCTCGCAATCCACCCACAAATAATCGCTAGTAGCCCCCCCACAATACGTAGTACTGGCCTGTAAGTTCCAGGTTGCAGGATGAAAGTGCAGCATCCTCGGCCTTCCTGGCGCAGCTGGGCAAATAGCTGATGGTACTTGGGGGGCAGAGGCCAGCGGCACTCTGCCCTGGTGCCAGCGCTTCTGCTGGGGTGAGGGGTTTGCAGGCCAGTTCTGTAACAAGGACAAGGTCTGTAGGGCAGAGGCCAGCAGCGCTCTGTCCTGATGCCAGCTCTTCTGCTGGGGGAATTGGGGCATAGTCCTGCCCGGTGGCAAAGGGAACGTGGGGGTCAGTTAGGGCCAACATCTCCACTGTTAACCCTGGGCCCAAGTTAGGAGTTAGCTGGGGAGGGGGAGATTGGCTTACCTCCTCCTCCTGATACTCTGGCGGCCGTTGGGAAGGGAGGTCGATGCTCTCCGCTACCTGTGGAACATGCTGCGGCTGGGGAGAGAGACCGGTTGCCTCCTCTCCCTGGAAGGCACACTCCGGCTGGGGAGGGAGGTCGATGCTTTCCCCTCCCTGTAGCTGGGTCTGTCGCTGGGGATCTGGGCCGCCTGCCCAGCATCCCTGTAGGGCCGGTAGAGAGACTGCGGTCCCATCTCCACCTGCCTGCTGGGGGTCCTCCCAGGACCAGTCTATGAGGCCTGCTGCCTCTGGTATCTCTGGTTGGGGTTGGGGAAGGAGACCGGTTGTCTCTTCCCTCTGCACAGTATACTGCCGCTGGGGAGGGAGGTCACTGCTCCCCTCTCCCTGTGGAACATGCTGCGGCTGGGGAGAGAGACCAGGTGTCCATACCCTCAAACTCCACAGTTGGCGCTCAAAGGCTCGTGCCGCTTTGTTCTCCGTATCCAATTCCCGGATGATGCGACTGACTACCTCCTGCGCAGGGTCTGGACCATATCGGACTAGCCGCCTCCTTACCTCTGGAACGAAATCCGCGCCCTCATAGCGACGGATCCGGTTGAGGTGCTCTTCACATGGTTCTGACCAGTATCTTGTCAGCTCCATGCTGCTGTAGGTAGGGACGCTGCGCAGTGGCTAGCGTTGCCCTCAATTACTCTCCTACGATACCAGTGCTGTTGTGGTGCTGCTCCTTGCGCTAGGACGCCAATCCCACCGCTGCCACCAAATGTTACGGTTGCCTCCAGGCTGGCTGGAAGTTGGACCGTAGAAAAGGATGCTCCTAGCGCTCACCAAAGGAGCAGCAGCACCGTGGACACTATAACTGCTGCGTAGCCACCATCAGTAATGCAGACTATATGAACCACCGCTGCTGGGCTGGTATCTCGCCGTCGGCTCTGCGCCCTGGACCTACGACCAGGCTCCAGTAGGCGAACCTCTTCCTTCTGTAGCAATCCCTGTAGCTAAGGGAGTATGAAAAACATAGCAATCCCTGTAATGATTATAAGCTGTCCCCTACAAACATGAGTCAAAGCTGCAAGTTAGAGGGTCAAAAATAGGTCTGATGTGCTGGAGCACACAGCCTGCTTTTATTCAGGTTACATGCAAACAGGACACTCTCTCAGGGGGAGGCATAAAATCCCCCATCACACATTTGATATTAGATAGAGAGACACTCCCTTTGACAGGCCACAACATTTACTTCAGCAGATAACATTACACACAATAAAACAATGCAGTCCACCTTATCAATACTAGTCTGATTAGACAATGGGAAAGTTGATCACTAAACCTAATTAGAGCTAATCCCAGCAGACTTGTATTTAGAATAGGTTTCTTGAAGCTGAACAAAATTTAACTCTTAATGGCACACAATGAAACTGAACCAAGTGGGAGAAAGCCAGGGACAAGTCATTTCACAGGTCTGGGGACATAGTCTTAAAGGGGCATTGTTAATCAAAGTCACAATATGTCCCCAGATGGTTCTTAAAGGGCCACACACACCCAACAAAAGTCAATATGTCCTCAGGGGCACAATCTTCCAGGGGCCATAGTCATGTGGAAGGAGGCTGGCAAATAGGCTTCTCCAAAATCCAGGGAAGCAGGGCAATTTTTCATTTAAAGGGCCAGTTACAAACAGCAGTTTGTAACATTCAACAAGGTTTTATTTTACAGCCCCTTGCATGCATTGCGCCTGTCACTGCTGCGGCGGAATTCTGGTTTGAGGCCCTGGAAGAGGCCATCCATACAGCTCCATTGACTGAAATTGTTGACAAGCTTAGAACTCTTAAGCTAGCTAACTCATTTGTTTCTGATGCCATTGTTCATTTGACTAAACTAATGGCTAAGAATTCCGGATTCGCCATCCAGGCGCGTAGGGCGCTATGGCTCAAATCCTGGTCAGCTGATGTGACTTCAAAGTCTAAATTACTCAACATTCCGTTCAAGGGGCAGACCTTATTCGGGCCTGGTTTGAAAGAAATTATTGCTGACATTACTGGAGGTAAGGGTCATACCCTTCCTCAGGACAGGGCCAAATCAAAGGCCAAACAGTCTAATTTTCGTGCCTTTCGAAATTTCAAGGCAGGTGCAGCATCAACTTCCTCTGCTTCAAAACAAGAGGGAACTTTTGCTCAATCCAAGCAGGCCTGGAAACCTAACCAGTCCTGGAACAAGGGCAAGCAGGCCAGAAAGCCTGCTGCTGCCTCTAAGACAGCATGAAGGAGCGGCCCCCTATCCGACAATGGATCTAGTAGGGGGCAGACTCTCTCTCTTCGCCCAGGCGTGGGCAAGAGATGTTCAGGATCCCTGGGCGTTGGAGATCATATCTCAGGGATATCTTCTGGACTTCAAAGCTTCTCCTCCACAAGGGAGATTTCACCTTTCAAGATTATCTGCAAACCAGATAAAGAAAGAGGCATTCCTAAACTGCGTACAAGATCTCCTTGTAATGGGAGTGATCCATCCAGTTCCGCGGACGGAACAAGGACAGGGGTTTTATTCAGATCTGTTTGTGGTTCCCAAAAAAGAGGGAACCTTCAGACCAATTTTGGATTTAAAGATCCTAAACAAATTCCTCAGAGTTCCGTCATTCAAGATGGAAACTATTCGAACCATTTTACCCATGATCCAAGAGGGTCAGTACATGACCACAGTGGACTTAAAGGATGCCTACCTTCACATTCCGATTCACAAGAATCATCATCAGTTCCTGAGGTTTGCCTTTCTAGACAGGCATTACCAATTTGTAGCTCTTCCATTCGGGTTGGCTACAGCCCCAAGAATTTTTACAAAGGTTCTGGGCTCACTTCTGGCGGTCCTAAGACCGCGAGGCATAGCGGTGGCTCCTTACCTGGACGATATCCTGATACAGGCGTCAAGCTTTCAAATTGCCAAATCTCATACAGAGATAGTTCTGGCATTCCTGAGGTCGCATGGGTGGAAAGTGAACGAAGAAAAGAGTTCTCTATCTCCTCTCACGAGGGTTTCCTTCCTAGGGACTCTAATAGATTCTGTAGAAATTAAAATTTACCTGACGGAGTCCAGGTTATAAAAACTTCTAAATGCTTGCCGTGTTCTTCACTCCATTCCGCGCCCCACGGTGGCTCAGTGCATGGAAGTAATCGGCTTAATGGTAGCGGCGATGGACATAGTGCCATTTGCGCGCCTGCATCTCAGACCGCTGCAATTATGCATGCTCAGTCAGTGGAATGGGGATTACACAGATTTGTCCCCTCTACTAAATCTGGATCAGGAAACCAGAGATTCTCTTCTCTGGTGGTTATCTCGGGCCCATCTGTCCAAGGGTATGACCTTTCGCAGACCAGATTGGACAATTGTAAGAACAGATGCCAGCCTTCTAGGTTGGGGTGCAGTCTGGAACTCCCTGAAGGCTCAGGGTTCATGGACTCAGGAGGAGAAACTCCTCCCAATAAATATTCTGGAGTTAAGAGCAATATTCAATGCTCTTCTGGCTTGGCCTCAGCTAGCAACACTGAGGTTCATCAGATTTCAGTCGGACAACATCACGACTGTGGCTTACATCAACCATCAAGGGGGAACCAGGAGTTCCCTAGCAATGTCAGAAGTCTCCAAGATAATTCGCTGGGCAGAGACTCACTCTTGCCACCTGTCAGCGATCCATATCCCAGGTGTAGAGAACTGGGAGGCGGATTTTCTAAGTCGTCAAACTTTTCATCTGGGGGAATGGGAACTCCATCTGGAGGTGTTTGCTCAATTGGTTCTCCGTTGGGGCAAACCAGAATTGGATCTCATGGCGTCTCGCGGCACTGATAGATGCTCTAGCAGCACCTTGGTTCTTCAACCTGGCTTATGTGTTTCCACCGTTTCCTCTACTCCCTCGTCTGATTGCCAAAATCAAACAGGAAAGAGCATCGGTGATATTGATAGCGCCTGCGTGGCCACGCAGGACCTGGTATGCAGACCTAGTGGACATGTCATCCTTTCCACCATGGACTCTGCCTCTGAGACAAGACCTTCTAATACAAGGTCCTTTCAATCATCCGAATCTACTTTCTCTGAGACTGACTGCATGGAGATTGAATGCTTGATCCTATCAAAGCGCGGCTTCTCCGAGTCAGTAATTGATACCTTAATACATGCACGAAAGCCTGTCACCAGGAAAATTTACCACAAGATATGGCGTAAATATCTTCATTGGTTTGAATCCAAGAATTACTCATGGAGTAGGGTTAGGATTCCTAGGATATTGTCCTTCCTCCAAGAGGGTTTGGACAAAGGATTATTAGCTAGTTCTTTAAAGGGACAGATTTCTGCTCTGTCTATTCTTTTACACAAGCGTCTGGCAGAAGTTCCAGACGTTCAGGCATTTTGTCAGGCTTTAGTTAGAATTAAGCCTGTGTTTAAACCTGTTGCTCCTCCATGGAGCTTAAACTTGGTTCTTAAAGTTCTTCAAAGGGTTCCGTTTGAACCCCTTCATTCTATTGATATCAAACTTCTTTCATGGAAAGTTCTTTTTCTGATGGCTATTTCCTCGGCTCGAAGAGTCTCGGAGTTATCTGCCTTACATTGTGATTCTCCTTATCTGATCTTTCATTCAGATAAAGTTGTTCTGCATACAAAACCTGGGTTTTTACCTAAGGTGGTTTCTAACAAGAATATCAATCAAGAGATTGTTGTTCCATCATTATGTCCTAATCCTTCTTCAAAGAAGGAACGTCTTTTGCATAATCTAGATGTAGTCCGTGCCTTGAAGTTTTACTTACAGGCTACTAAAGATTTTCGCCAAACATCTAACCTGTTTGTTGTTTACTCTGGACAGAGGAGAGGTCAGAAGGCCTCGGCAACCTCTTTCTTTTTGGCTTCGGAGTATAATCCGTTTAGCCTATGAGACTGCTGGACAGCAGCCTCCTGAAAGGATTACAGCTCATTCTACTAGAGCTGTGGCTTCCACCTGGGCCTTTAAAAATGAGGCCTCTGTTGAACAGATTTGCAAGGCTGCAACTTGGTCTTCCCTTCATACTTTTTCCAAATTTTCCAAATTTGATACTTTTGCTTCTTCGGAGGCTGTTTTTGGGAGAAAGGTTCTACAGGCAGTGGTTCCTTCCGTTTAAGTTCCTGCCTTGTCCCTCCCATAATCCGTGTACTTTAGCTTTGGTATTGGTATCCCACAAGTAATGGATGATCCGTGGACTGGATACACTTAACAAGAGAAAACATAATTTATGCTTACCTGATAAATGTATTTCTCTTGTAGTGTATCCAGTCCACGGCCCGCCCTGTCCTTTTAAGGCAGGTCTAAATTTTAATTAAACTCCAGTCACCACTGCACCCTATGGTTTCTCCTTTCTCGGCTTGTTTTGGTCGAATGACTGGATATGACATGTGAGGGGAGGATCTATATAGCAGCTCTGCTGTGGGTGATCCTCTTGCAACTTCCTGTTGGGAAGGAGAATATCCCACAAGTAATGGATGATCCGTGGACTGGATACACTACAAGAGAAATAAATTTATCAGGTAAGCATAAATTATTATTTTTTTATCAGTTTTATTATGAGTGTAACACTACTTTTAAATGTATTTTTGATGTTTATTGTGAAACTTTTTTTTCTCGTGTAACGGTTAACTAGAGCTCTGCATTCACGCTAACCTGAGACGTGTCAAATTCAATTGCGCTCAAGTGAATGTGTTTAAGTTCATCTCGTAATAAATGTGCTATTTCCAATGTTCGCAAAGAGTCGGAAAATATCCCTTATTGCTTGCGCTACACTTGTAATCTAGTCCTAAATGTAAGAAAAAGATTATAGTACAATATTAATTATGGGTAATGTTCGGTGTCTGAAGCCCCCATGAAAAATCCAACAAGGCACATCACATGGTAATTTGGATGGAATTGAGTCTTTTTCTGTCTTAGATTTGTGTTCATAGTTATAGATCACTAATTTCCCTGCATAACAGGTTTTTAATGTTAACCTATATATTTTTATTTATAAAAACTTTTTTTCTACATCATTTTACAATGTCACCTCTCACTGCGATGTCACTCTTGGCACCTGTTGTATAATAACTTTGAAAGCCAAAACAAACACGCCTAGAAAGACATAATGACTGCCAGTTAAACTTTTACCAGAAAAACTCTTTAAGAACAAATGCTTCACTACAGAAAAGCGAGTTTGTGCATAAAGTGGTTACACTTGCTTTTCCACAATGAGAGGCAGCAACCGCTCTGTGTTAGTGTTTCAGTTCCTAGGTGAATAGAAATCTGCTTTGTTCTGTGACATCAGCTGTTTTACAGTCTGCACATGGTCATTGTTCTCATTTAAATCAAATTAATGGTAGATAAAAGTTGTTAATTGTTGTAAATTTGCCTAAGAAATGTGTAAAGGTCATGGGTGGGGTTTAAATGATTATTAGGGGTCAATTTAATATTGGGCCAATTCACACTGCTGTCTGAATTCAGCGATGTATGGCGGACATGATATATATATATATATATAAAAAAAGAAATTAGTCCAGCTGTGGTTGGGAAACAATTAAATGGTTGAGTAACAGAGATGCAAAAAATGACTGTTGCAACTCTGGTGCAAGGGGGTAATAATAAGTATAATATTAATGAAAAAAGAAAACGAAAGAAATACCCTTATTCCAGCAATAACTCATTCTCCAAAAATATAATATACCCCTGGTGAAATATGCAGGTCATGGATGGACACAGAAAACGGTAGCCAGCACAAATATATCTAATCCCATTTATTGGACTTAATCAGATACAATAATAAATGTATCATCACCATTGCTACCTTGCTAATAAATTAATGGTCAATTGAACTACTGTATGTAATATTAGAAAGGTAGAGACACCAAACAACTAAGAATGATTAGCAACTGTAACTCAGTAACAAATAACAAATCCCATATATAGTCAATGTCAATGGTCAAACCGGCTTGTAATATTCGCATGCAATTGTTATATGATAGTAAAGTCTTGATCTTTAGCCAATATTGGTAAACGTAGGAAGAGATTGATGATATAGCTGTTAGTTGTTAGTCAAGCAAAAAAGTAGTAGCATGCTGCGTGGTTATTAAAGCTTAATAGCGAGTCCGCCTTCAACAATTGTTAGACAGAGAACACAGTCAATAGTGGTTGAGCGGTACTTCCCCTTACCTTCACAGTGGTAAATATAATTTCAGCTCACCTCACGATTCCAAATTAAATTACGTCTAAATCCAGTTACCGCTTCCTCCGTTACAGAGATCGTTGTCACAGAATTCTCTGCTTCTCCGGATAGACTAGCGGTGTTGCCAATAGACTGGGGACCAGTTCCCGATGGTGAGCTGACTCACTGACTGTCTTCGTACCTCCTAGTATCCAGGACTAGGGAACACTTCTGGGGGGCAAACCGACTCCAAACAAACAAACGCCACGTGAGCAAGCAGGCAGCAGTCTTCATCCAGACGTCATCTAATATCTTCATCCATCCGGCGCGGAGCGGGTCCATCTTCAAGACATCCGGCGCGGGGCATCCTCTTCTTCCGATGGTCAACGAAGAATGAAGTTTCCCTTTAAGGTACGTCATCCAAGATGGCGTCCCTTACATTCCGATTGGCTGATAGAATTCTATCAGCCAATAGGAAATAAAGGGTAAAAAATCAGCCAATAGGATTGAGTTTTCATCAGCGCTATGAAAGGTGAGTGGTGAAAATAACGTACAAGTAATTAGCGAGCAGCCATAACACAAAACTCGTAATCTGGCTGACAGTGTTTGATTCTAAGAAATGCTTTTGTGATTTTTCTTTTAGTATATGTACCCACCAATCAGCAAGCGCTATCCAGGGTGCTGAACCAATAATTGTCCTGCTCCTTAGCTTAGATTCCTGCTTTTTCAAATAAAGATAGCAAGAGAACAAAGAAAAATTGATAATAGGAGTAAATTAGAAAGTTGCTTAAAATTGCATGCTCTATCATCTGAATCATTATATATATATATATATATATATATATATATATATATATGTGTGTGTGTGTGTGTGTATATATATATATATATATATATATATATACATATATATATACATATACATATATATATATACAGATCTAAAAAAAACAAGCGCAAAAAACACCTCTAATAGTGCAAATCAGTTTAATAAGAACAAATACATATAAATAGCCTCTGACAAAGCGGAAGAGATCAGTGAAACGCGTAAGGCCACGCCCACCTTACGTCATTTGCAACTCACATGTTGAGTTTGTGTGCCGTGGAAGTACATTGTAGCAGTGTTGGATTTGTATATACCAGCCGGGAACCGAAAGATTGGTTGACGGATGCTTCTGTTGTAAACCGGAGCAGAATTGTGCACGAAAACTTTTGGTGCTATCGACTGTTGAGCAAGTGGGGACACTTTTACATCCATCTGCCCTTCCTTACCTCATACGATTGAGGTCTCGTTTTGTGAATAGTGAATACCCTAGGGGAAGGTTTATTTATATGTATTTGTTTTTATTAAACTGATTTGCACTATTAGAGGTGTTTTTTTTGCGCTTGTTTTTTTTTTTAGATCTGCAGCTGTACCTCATCACTCAACTTGAACCTTGGGTTTGTTTTTGACGAGCAGCATTAAACACCTCTTCCTGATACTACTTTACCCTATCAACAGAAGGATAAGACTTTCTTCTTTTTTATATATATTCATATATATTTATTGTCATTAAGAAAAACTTCTTATTGTAATGTAAAATATTGTATCTATACATACATTTCTTTTGATCTAATTGATTCTATTAGGTTAAATACTTTTGAATCCAATTGTGATTGTGCACACTCTTTTCGGTATTGGTGGATACATTTAGGTGTACACACTTTTATAGTTTTCCAACATACATATATATATATATATATATATATATATATATATATTGTGTGTGTGTGTATGTATATGTATGTATGTATATATATATATGTTTATATATATATATATATGTGTGTGGCATGCAAGTAGACTGTAACAGTTCAGAAACACTGATCTGAATACTTTTTTTCTTTTAATACTGCTTGTATCCCTTTTACTGGACAAAGTGGATTACTCTCAAAAATCGAGGTGTATATATAAAAATAACAAACAAACAAACTAAATATAAATAAGTTCTATATTTATGACATTTGTGTTTCTCAATCTTCACTTCACATGTAAGAATTACATTTGCACATAGTTATTGTACATATAAAGAGGACCTCTTTTTCCCCCCTCTCTCTTTTTTCGCTAAGGGTAATCTATATAAAGTATACGGATTGTCTCATAGAGATTTAGAGACAATCTATAGTGATAAATCCTCTATAGATCCCTTAAGACTATATAACAGGGGTGTCAAACTCAAATTCATCGGGGGCCACATCAGCAGTTTGGTCACCCTCAAAGGGCCTCAAAGGGCCGGTTGTATAGGACTATGTGTCCACTCTTTATTATCATAATAAATTATTGTCACTGCATTCAATTATTACTGTTTTTTCTAATAATGTGTAAGTAATAACTAGCTCTGAAAGCAGAAACATAGTCAGAATAATGGCAAGTAGATATTCAAATGTACAATAATTGTACAATTTATTGAAAAATTATTTTTGGTAACAGACAGTGACACAGTGCCCCCCCCTCCCCCATCCCCAGCCTGGCCATTCAAGATTTTCCAGCAATCAATCTGTGGACAGACAGCGCTAGGTTTAATGCAGGTGATGGCTAAATGCAGGAAGTACTGAGGAGAACACTGTGAGGTAGCAAGTGGATTACTCTCAAAAATCGAGGTGTATATATAAAAATAACAAACAAACAAACTAAATATAAATAAGTTCTATATTTATGACATTTGTGTTTCTCAATCTTCACTTCACATGTAAGAATTACATTTGCACATAGTTATTGTACATATAAAGAGGACCTCTTTTTCCCCCCTCTCTCTTTTTTCGCTAAGGGTAATCTATATAAAGTATACGGATTGTCTCATAGAGATTTAGAGACAATCTATAGTGATAAATCCTCTATAGATCCCTTAAGACTATATAACAGGGGTGTCAAACTCAAATTCATCGGGGGCCACATCAGCAGTTTGGTCACCCTCAAAGGGCCTCAAAGGGCCGGTTGTATAGGACTATGTGTCCACTCTTTATTATCATAATAAATTATTGTCACTGCATTCAATTATTACTGTTTTTTCTAATAATGTGTAAGTAATAACTAGCTCTGAAAGCAGAAACATAGTCAGAATAATGGCAAGTAGATATTCAAATGTACAATAATTGTACAATTTATTGAAAAATTATTTTTGGTAACAGACAGTGACACAGTGCCCCCCCCTCCCCCATCCCCAGCCTGGCCATTCAAGATTTTCCAGCAATCAATCTGTGGACAGACAGCGCTAGGTTTAATGCAGGTGATGGCTAAATGCAGGAAGTACTGAGGAGAACACTGTGAGGTAGCAATGTACTGTATGTTGTTACCTGGTAGTCTACAGCTCAGAGAAAGAGTTCAGTGACTGAATCAATTGGATCTGATTCATTCAATATGTAATTTAGGTTAAAAATATGTATTCAAAAATACCCCACAATGCAATGTCCCCTTTTAACCAATTCCCTAACACCAGAAGAGAAATAACACCTTACATACAAGGAGTGCTATCTGGTAATATACAAAACACACAATGGTTCTCAAACAAACCACATCCATCCTGTAACTTCTGATATGTAAAACATCCCACTTCCTAATAATGAGTAGTCATGTGCTTTATATAGTTATTCTACCTTCTGTTAACCCCTTGGGCAGCGGCTAAGCCTCCCCGAGCTGAGTACCTGACCTCCTGTCTATCCTGGCTGCTACAAGTCCTGGCTCCCTTGTGGCCTGCCATTAATAGTATACTACTGCAGAGAGTGTTTTACTGTGTGTGTTTGTGTATTACTGTACAGCCCCGGCCTGGCCCCTCTCCGGCAGTAGCCGGCCCTTCACTTTACACTACTTACCTGGCTTTTAGTTGCGTCGTCCGTTCATTGCTCTTGCTGCCTGCCTGCCTGCCTGCCACCCACGCCGCCTCAGTGTTGTCGTTGTGTCCGACTCCTGTCTGTCCCCTTGGCTCCAGTCCTCCTGCTGCCTTGAACGTGGCCACACACAGTCTGCTACAGCTCCTGCCGCCTGAGCCTCTTGCGCAGTATGTCACTGTGCGCACGGCGTGTGGAGGCGGAGCTGAGCAGCCGCAGACAGACAGAGCCAGGGCAGGTGGTGGGAGAGTCAGAGTGTGTGTGTTCATAATATGTGGACCGGATTCCGGATTTACCGGCCGGTCCACATATTGCAGGGCAGCCAGTGAGCCTGATTGTAAGTAACTAAAGCGGCAGAAGGCTCCTCCACGGCTCCTGACTCCAGTCCACTCAGTCAGTCCAGTCTTTTTTTTCACATCACAGTGCACTATGCAGAGAGAGGCTGATCGCACAGCGCAGTGTGCAGAGTCAGGCATGATAGTCATCACGATCACGGACAACGAGTCAATCACACGCTGCCAAGGACCCCCTCCCCCACCCCCAGCAAAAAATAAAAAATAATAATAAAGGCAAATTTTTAAAATAAAAAAAAAAAAAATTTAAATAGAAAATAAATGCAGCTTATGCATAGTGGTGTGGGGCCCCTTTAAGAAGCCGGGCCCTCGGGCCAGGGCCGATGTGCCCGACTTGTCAGTCCGCCCCTGAATAATAAGGCGGCGGCTACACGGGCCACATGACAAGGTCTGGTGGGCCGGATTCGGCCCGCGGGCCTTGTGTTTGACACCCGTGCTATATAACATCAATTATGGTTATATTATCTTGGGTATAAACAGATAGTTCGCTACTCTGTTCATATCTTTTTTATACTAACACATATTTTTAACTCTGCTTTTTATGTATTTTTAAAAAATTAAATTTTTAAAAAAACAACAGCGTATCAATTGATGCTGTATATGAACCTATTTATTCATTTATTTATATTAATACCTTGTTTTTATTGTATCTGTTTTAACTGTAGTCATATATTCATCTATTTGTTTTTTAAATAGTTCTTTTTATATTATATATATTTTCTATCGATCTATTCAGACATGTAAAGATCGTTTCTTGTATTCCCTATAACCATGTATTTATTTCTTGTAACTGTATTAAGTATTGTTTCGTGTATAACATATAGCACTTTACATATACCTTTTACTCTGGCTCATCCGCAACCTGAATAGCCTTTTATCATACATATTCAGCTGCATAAATGTCTCCTATTAACCAGAGCACTTAGATTACGAATATAGGAGCGTCATTAATGCGCATGGGCACTTGGAAGTTGCGCATATCACTGAGTACTGACTATGAATAGACGTAATGACGTAAATTGGATACGTCACTTTTAGATCACATGGATGGCAACTGTCCACTAGACGATGGGGGCGTGACGCCGCTCCGTTCGTTCAAATGACAGCAGCTGCAGCGCTTACTCCGCCCGTCGCAAGCCCTCTTCGCTGGTCCAAAATGACGAATCCGGCTTCCTCCAATCACGGTGTTGCATCAGGCCATAATCCCCCGGGGGGAAAGCTGTTATTGGAGGAAGCCGGATTTGTCATTTCTGACATAAAAAGAGGCTTCCGACGGCCGGGGGAATTGCTGGAGCAGCTTTCGAGATTATGAAGGTAAGTTTTAAGAAAAGGAGTGAAATATCAATTTCTCTTGTTAAGTGTGTTCAGTCCACGGATCATCCATTACTTATGGAATATATTCTCTCCCCAACAGGAAATTGCAAGAGGATCACCCAAGCAGAGCTGCTACATAGCTCCTCCCCTCACATGTCATATTCAGTCATTCTCTTGCAACTTAACAGATAGGACGTTGTGAGAGGGCTGTGGTGTTTTTATACTTAGTTTATTCTTCAATCAAAAGTTTGTTATTTTAAAATGACACCGGAGTGTGTTGTTTATTCTCAGGCAGTATTTGGAAGAAGAATCTACCTGCGTTTTCTATGATCTTAGCGGCAGTAACTAAGATCCACTGGCTGTTCTCGCATATTCTGAGGAGTGAGGTAACTTTCAGAAGGGAATGGCGTGCGGGAAACCCTGCAAACAAGGTATGTGCAGTAGATTATTTTTCTAAGGAATGGAATTGACTAAGAAAATACTGCTGATACCGATGTAATGTAAGTAAGAGCCTTTAATACAGTGAGAGCGACTGTTAGCAGGCTGTTTTAAATATATACAGTAAAGTAATTTTCTAAGGAATGGAATTTGACTGAGAAAATGCTATTAATACTGAAGTGATGTTATAAGCCTTTAATGCAGTAGGTTGACTGTCAGGCTTATCTATAGAGATACATGCTCCTTAAGAAAGGGATGTTTAAAACGATTTTGCTGGCATGTTTAATCGTTTGTGAGGTACATTGGTGATAAAACTTGTTGGGGGAGGTAATCAGTCACAGCAGACCTGTGACAGTGTTTTTTTGACTGTATTAAAAAATGTTTTTTGCTTATAAAAACCGTTTGGGTTTTAAGGGGTTAATCATCCATTTGCAAGTGGGTGCAATGCTCTGCTAACTTAATACATTTACTGTAAAATAACTGATTTGGTTCATTGTTATTTCAACTGTGACAGTTTTCTGTGCTTCTTAAAGGCACAGTAGCGTTTTTCTTTATTACTTGTAAAATTATTTACAGTGTTTTCGAAGTCTGCTAGTCTTATTGCTAGTCTGTTTAAACATGTCTAACACAGATGAATCTGTTTGTTCTCTATGTTTAAAGGCCACTGTGGAGCCCCACAGAAATTTGTGTACCAAATGTATTGATTTCACTTTAAATAATAAAGGTCAGTCTTTATCTATAAAGGAATTATCACCAGACAACGAGGGGGAAGTTATGCCGACTAACTCCCCTCACGTGTCAGTACCTTCGCCTCCCGCTCAGGAGGCGCGTGATATTGTGGCGCCAAGTGCATCAGGGACGGCCATACAAATCACATTACAAGACATGGCTAATATTATGAATAAGATACTATGCAGTACCGGTGTGTACCGACGTTTTTCCTATACCTAAAAGGCTTACAGAAATTATTAGCAAGGAGTGGGATAGACCTGGTGTGCCCTTTTCCCCTCCTCCTATATTTAGAAAAATGTTTCCAATAGACGCCACTACACGGGACTTATGGCAGACGGTCCCTAAGGTGGAGGGAGCAGTTTCTACTTTAGCTAAGCGTACCACTATCCCGGTGGAAGATAGTTGTGCTTTTTCGGATCCAATGGATAAAAAATTGGAGGGTTACCTTAAGAAAATGTTTGTTCAACAAGGTTTTATCTTACAGCCCCTTGCATGCATTGCGCCTGTCACTGCTGCTGCGGCATTTTGGTTTGAGTCTCTAGAAGAGGCCATTCACTCAGCCCCATTGGATGAAATTATGGACAAGCTTAAAGCACTTAAGCTAGCTAATGCATTTGTTTCTGATGCCATTGTACATCTAACTAAACTAACAGCTAAGAATTCCGTTTTTGCCATTCAAGCGCGCAGAGCGTTATGGCTTAAATCCTGGTCAGCTGATGTGACTTCTAAATCTAAATTACTTAATATTCCTTTCAAGGGGCATACCTTATTCGGGCCCGGCTTGAAAGAAATTATCGCTGACATTACGGGAGGTAAGGGTCATACCCTTCCTCAGTACAAGGCCAAATCAAAGGCCAAACAGTCTAATTTTCGTGCCTTTCGAAACTTCAAGGCAGGAGCAACGTCAACTTCCTCCGCCCCAAAACAGGAAGGAACCGTTGCTCGTTACAGACAGGCCTGGAAAACTAACCAGTCCTGGAACAAGGGCAAGCAGGCCAGAAAACCTGCTACTGCCCCTAAGACAGCATGAAGGGATGGCCCCCTATCCGGAAACGGATCTAGTGGGGGGCAGACTTTCTCTCTTCGCCCAGGCGTGGGCAAGAGATGTCCAGGATCCCTGGGCGTTGGAGATCATATCTCAGGGATATCTTCTGGACTTCAAGGCTTCTCCTCCTCTAGGGAGATTTCATCTTTCAAGGTTATCAGAAAACCAAATAAAGAAAGAGGCATTCCTATGTTGCGTACAAGACCTCCTAGTAATGGGAGTGATCCACCCAGTTCCGCGAACGGAACAAGGACAGGGATTTTATTCAAATCTGTTCGTGGTTCCCAAGAAAGAGGGTACCTTCAGGACAATTTTGGACCTAAAGATTTTAAACAAATTCCTAAGAGTTCCATCATTCAAAATGGAAACTATTCGGACTATCCTACCCATGATCCAAGAGGGTCAGTACATGACCACGGTGGATTTAAAGGATGCCTACCTTCACATACCGATTCACAAAGATCATCATCGGTTCCTAAGATTTGCCTTCCTAGACAGGCATTACCAGTTTGTAGCTCTTCCCTTCGGGTTGGCTATGGCCCCGAGAATCTTTACAAAGGTGCTGGGCTCTCTTCTGGCGGTTCTAAGACCACGAGGCATAGCGGTGGCTCCGTATCTAGACGACATCCTGATACAGGCGACAAGCTTGCAAATTGCCAAGTCTCATACAGAGATAGTTCTGGCATTTCTAAGGTCGCATGGGTGGAAGGTGAACGTGGAAAAGAGTTCTCTATCACCACTCACAAGAGTCTCCTTCCTAGGGACTCTGATAGATTCTGTAAAAATGAAAATTTACCTGACGGAGGCCAGGTTATCAAAACTCTTACATACTTGCCAGGTCCTTCATTCCATTCCACGCCCGTCAGTGGCTCAGTGCATGGAAGTAATCGGCTTAATGGTAGTGGCAATGGACATAGTGCCATTTGCGCGCCTGCATCTCAGACCGCTGCTATTGTGCATGCTAAGTCAGTGGAATGGGGATTACTCAGATTTGTCCCCTCTACTAAATCTGGATCAAGAGACCAGATATTCTCTTCTCTGGTGGTTATCTCGGGTCCATCTGTCCAGGGGCATGACTTTTCGCAGGCCAGACTGGACGATTGTGACAGCAGATGCCAGCCTCCTGGGCTGGGGCGCAGTCTGGAATTCCCTAAAGGCTCAGGGATCCTGGACTCAGGAGGAGAAACTCCTCCCAATAAATATTCTGGAGCTAAGGGCAATATTCAACGCTCTTCTAGCTTGGCCTCAGCTAGCAACACTGAGGTTCATCAGATTTCAGTCGGACAACATCACGACTGTGGCTTATATCAACCATCAAGGGGGAACCAGGAGCTCCCTAGCGATGGTGGAAGTCTCAAAGATAATTTGCTGGGCAGAGTCTCACTCTTGCCACTTGTCAGCGATCCACATCCCAGGAGTGGAGAACTGGGAGGCGGACTTTCTAAGTCGTCAGACTTTTCATCCGGGGGAGTGGGAACTCCATCCGGAGGTATTTGCTCAACTGGTCCATCGTTGGGGCAAACCAGATCTGGATCTCATGGCGTCTCGCCAGAATGCCAAACTTCCTCTTTACGGTTCGAGGTCCAGGGACCCGGGAGCGAAGCTGATAGATGCTCTAGCAGCTCCTTGGTTTTTCAACATGGCTTATGTGTTTCCACCGTTTCCTATGCTCCCTCGACTGATCGCCAAGATCAAACAGGAGAGAGCATTGGTGATTCTGATAGCGCCTGCGTGGCCACGCAGGACCTGGTATGCAGACCTAGTGGTCATGTCGTCCTGTCCTCCATGGACTCTACCTTTGAGGAAAGACCTTCTAATACAGGGTCCTTTCAATCATCCAAATCTAATTTCTCTGAGACTGACTGCGTGGAGATTGAACGCTTGATCCTATCAAAGCGTGGCTTCTCCGAGTCAGTTATTGATACTTTGATACAGGCACGAAAGCCTGTTACCAGAAAAATCTACCATAAGATATGGCGTAAATACCTGTATTGGTGCGAATCCAAGAGTTACTCATGGAGTAAGGTTAGGATTCCAAGGATATTGTCTTTTCTCCAAGAGGGTTTGGAAAAAGGCTTATCAACTAGTTCTTTAAAGGGACAGATTTCTGCTCTGTCTATTCTTTTGCACAAGCGTCTGGCAGAAGTTCCAGACGTCCAGGCTTTTTGTCAGGCTTTGGCTAGGATTAAGCCTGTGTTTAAAACTCTTGCTCCTCCGTGGAGCTTAAACTTGGTTCTTAAAGTTCTTCAAGGAGTTCCGTTTGAACCCCTTCATTCCATTGATATTAAACTTTTATCTTGGAAAGTTCTGTTTTTGATGGCTATCTCCTCGGCTCGAAGAGTCTCGGAGTTATCCGCCTTACATTGTGATTCTCCATATCTGATTTTCCACTCAGACAAGGTAGTTTTGCGTACTAAACCTGGGTTTTTACCTAAGGTAGTTTCTAACAGGAATATCAATCAGGAGATTGTTGTTCCATCATTATGTCCTAATCCTTCTTCAAAGAAGGAACGACTTTTGCATAATCTGGACGTAGTCCGTGCCCTGAAATTCTATTTGCAGGCAACTAAAGATTTTCGTCAACTTCTTCCCTGTTTGTCGTTTACTCTGGACAGAGGAGAGGTCAAAAAGCTTCGGCAACCTCTCTCTCCTTTTGGCTTCGTAGCATAATACGTTTAGCCTATGAGACTGCTGGACAGCAGCCCCCTGAAAGAATTACAGCTCATTCCACTAGAGCTGTGGCTTCCACCTGGGCCTTTAAGAATGAGGCCTCTGTTGAACAGATTTGCAAGGCTGCGACTTGGTCTTCGCTTCACACTTTTTCGAAATTTTACAAATTTGACACTTTTGCTTCTTCGGAGGCTGTTTTTGGGAGAAAGGTTCTACAGGCAGTGGTTCCTTCAGTTTAAGTGCCTGCCTTGACCCTCCCATCATCCGTGTACTTGGCTTTGGTATTGGTATCCCATAAGTAATGGATGATCCGTGGACTGAACACACTTAACAAGAGAAAACATAATTTATGCTTACCTGATAAATTTATTTCTCTTGTAGTGTGTTCAGTCCACGGCCCGCCCTGTCTTTTAAGGCAGATCTAAATTTTATTTATAACTTCAGTCACCACTGCACCCTATGGTTCCTCCTTTCTCGTCTTGTTTTGGTCGAATGACTGAATATGACATGTGAGGGGAGGAGCTATGTAGCAGCTCTGCTTGGGTGATCCTCTTGCAATTTCCTGTTGGGGAGAGAATATATTCCATAAGTAATGGATGATCCGTGGACTGAACACACTACAAGAGAAATAAATTTATCAGGTAAGCATAAATTATGTTTTTCTTCTTACATGGAAAGAGTCCACAGCTGCATTCATTACTTTTGGGAAATAAGAACCTGGCCACCAGGAGAAGGCAAAGACACCCCAGCCAAAGGCTTAAATACTTCTCCCACTCCTCTCATCCCCCAGTCATTCTTTGCCTTTCGTCCCAGGAGGTTGGCAGACAAGTGTCAGAATTTTTAATTTTTGTTTTTTGTCTCTTATGGAGGGTAGTACTCTTCGGCATGGGGCAGGAGATTTCAGTAGTCCTGCCAGTCTCTCAGTGAGGGTTTGGATGAAAGTTAGAGTCCAGAGATGCAGGGAGATTCTTTCTGCAAAACCATCCCGACTCATGTTAACAGCTCCTCAAGCAATCGGCATTGTCTAACTTCGCTCTGCTGCCTGCTTTCTTCTCTCAAGTCCATGACTGAGGCGATGCTACTATCCGTCACACTTGAAAGGCTGTGTTCCTGTTCCACGGCATAGATTCCGGTAAGATCGTTTCATTTTACTTTATTTCTCAATGTACTGTAATGTGTATGTTTTCCCGAGAGGCTACCACCTTGTGGGTCTATCTTATTACAAGGGTCTCAGTAAGTCTCTTTTAGTATCTTGGAATCGAGGGCTAATATCTCCTGAGGGGGGTTATTGAACAGGGGGGGTTTATAATCGTTTGTTATGTGATTCAACTTGCTTATGTGTGATGTTTATGGGCTCATGGTTTGGAACATTGGGCCTTTGTAAGTGACGCAGCCTTTTGATTGAGCGCGCTTTTTTGGACTGTACGGTTTACCTTGTGTCGGGCGTGGTTACGTTCCATTTTCCATTTCTGCATTCCCAACCGCGTGGTGAAGGAAATATTCTAGTCCACAGGGGTCTGGTCATAGGAGGTGGTGAGTGCCCCAGCCATTGTGGGTGTCAGGTGCTGTTTTGTTTTACTACTTTAGTCCATATTTATATATCCTCTACCAGTTATGGAGGATTCTGATGCTGAGACTGTGCTAATTTCAGATTCAGTTACGGAGGATTCTGATACTGAGACTATTTTAATTTCAGATTCTGTGTCCGGTGACTAATCCGGACTGGCTTCGTTGACACATGTCAACCAGTTTTGTTCCGTATGCCATTTTGGAGCGCCTCTCTCCGAGAGGAGAGTTCCCTATAAATTCATGATTCCTCCATGCAGGGTGGTGTGTTCCCCCCGAAGGTTGCAGCACGTTTTCACTTCCACATAATGTTGGCGATTGTTCGTCTGCAGAGTCCAGACGTTTATTTGAGAATGTGCTCGTGCCCTATTGTCTCGGGCCTTCCGCCTTGGGGAGGGCCTCTACAGTTCCCCATGGGTGTAACTTTCCCTGAGTGTTGTGCCTTTCGTTACAGGATTGCACGACTTTGCGTATTGCTCAGACATGTTTTTTAGTTATTGAATGACCCTATCGTTACCAGATACGGGGATTTTCTGTCTGCTAATTCGAATGGTGCACCTCATTAGACATGTGGGGATGAGGTAATCTCCCGATTGTCATTTAATTGAGATCTTCCCCAGTTTTTTGGAAGATAGGGCTCTGTTAGGTTGGTCTTGCGGGTAGGCCTGTGCCTTTTTGGGCGCTAACCTCCAGGTTGCCTTATATTTTATTTGTATCCGATGGGATGTCTTTTATTTGTTTTTGTTTCCTTCGGGAACCTTCTGGGATCGATACTTTGTTCGTCTTCAGAAGCTGTTTTGGACACGTTAGTCCTATGTTAAATTGTCTGTTTTGTATTTTTCCCCTATGAGGGAGAATTTGGCAGCTTACCAATCAGGACCCTAAGTGCAGGCTGGTCCTGTTGGGTTCGTTCGGTCTTGCCGCTGTTCAGACACGTGACGCTGTTCTGCTCGGCTGGTACGGTAGACGCGCCGAGTGCTCAGGTTTTCATTGGTTTTCATGTTCAACTAAGCATTCGAGAGGACCTGTGGGTTCCGTAAGGCAGGATGGATTATTTCAGTGCTTATAGCCTTCAGTCATAGGTGACAAGGTCAGGGGAGTTTCTCCGCTGCGTCACTCTATCTGACATCTGATACCATCAGAACCTAGTGTTTTCATCCCCCATGCATGGGAGGGTTGAAGGGCTTAGTGCCCCATTGCTGCAGTTTGAGCGGTTTGGCCTTTGGTTTCAGGGCTCTGTATTGCCCTTGTGGGCCTGATCCAACAGCTTGTATCAGATTTGGCTGTCTAGCAGGTTTTCAGTTTGAAACCAGTTGCAGCTCTTGGCATCTTGCAGGTGTGCACATACACTTTTTATAGTGTACCTAGATACTCCTCTTCCTCTTGCCGTGTACTCTCCGTTTGAGTGATGCTCTTACTCTTGATGTGTACTGTCTGTCTGAGTGGAGACCTTTGGATCTCCTTCCATTGTCCCGGGGGAGTCTTCTCTGGATGTGTGAGCCTTGTTGAGTCTATCCTTTAGCTCAGTCTGCTAGGATATAGAATTTCCTTTCAACTTGCTCCATCAATTTCAGCAGAGGGTCTACTCTAACTTCAGGTTCTGAGGGTATACACTTAGATTGAGGTTTTGTGTTCCCCTTTTTAGGGACCTGTCTAGGTTCGGTGGCTTTGGTTGCCTGGAGCAGGCCCTCTGTCTGGGGGTTGCTTTTGCGGTCTGTTCCTTGCTTGACTTCTTCTTCCTCTCAAGTGCCATCTCTGTCATCCTGATATGGACTCTGTTTTCTCGAACTTGGGGTTTTTCCCCTGGGTCTATTACGGGTTTTTCGTGGTTGAATACTTTGGTATTCTATGTTCAGACGCTGGGAGGACTTTGCCTCTTCAGTTGCATTCAGTACTTGCAATATGTTGGAGAGCAGTCTGTTCTATCTCTGTGCCCGGTCTTATCCCGGGTTTCGCTTGGTATAGGCGTGGCCTCCTTTTCTTGTTTGGACCTGTTTTGGTCTCTGTGAGCTGGGCTCACTCTTGGAGGTGTTCTTTTTTGTATTAGGGGACCTTTCGGTTTCCTTGGTTCTCCTTTGCCTTGTCCCCTTGGGGTTTTGGCTGGTGTCCCCTTCATTAGTGGGGGGTGAGTGGTGGGGGACCATCTGTTGGGCGACGGTGTCTCCTGGAGGACTGTTGGCTTAGTCAAGTCCGTTTTGCGGTCTCTAGTTTGGCTTCTGGACTAGCTGCGAGTCAGTGTCCTTGGGGCTTTTCCTTTAAAAAAAATTTTGGCTTCGGACGAAGCAGGGTTTTTTATTGGGTAGAGGTTCAGGCCTGGTGCCCTCAGTATGGGCCGCCTATTGTACCCTCCCGTCTTAGCATTCAGTGTCCTCTATAGCTTGGGTATTGTTTTCCCAAAAGTAATGAATGCAGCTGGGGACTCTTTCCATTTAAAGGGACACTGAACCCAATTTTAAGCAACTTTCTAATTTACCCCTATTATCAAATGTTCTTCATTCTCTTGGCATTTTTATTTGAAAAGCAAGAATGTAAGTTTAGATGCTGGCCCATTTTTGATGAACAACCTGGGTTGTTCTTGCTGATTGGTGGATAAATTCATCCACCAATAAGCAAGCGCTGTCCATGGTTCTGGACTTTCTTTTTCAAATAAAGATAGCAAGAGAACTGACAAAAATTGATAATAGGAGTAAATTAGAAAGTTGCTTAAAATGGCATGCTCTATCTGAATCACAAAAGAAAAAAATTGAGTTCAGTTTCCCTTTAAGAAGAAAAACATAAATTATGCTTACCTGATAATTTCCTTTTCTTCTGATGGAAAGAGTCCACAGCTCCCCACCCGTATTTTATGCGGGGCGTCCTTATTAATCTTCTGGCACCTTTCACCCTGATATTTCTTCTACTGGTCCTTGTTCCTCGGCAGAATAACTGGGGGATGAGGGGAGTGAGAGGAGTATTTAAGCCTTTGGCTGGGGTGTCTTTGACTCCTCCTGGTGGCCAAGTTCTTATTTCCCAAAAGTAATGAATGCAGCTGTAGACTCTTTCCATCAGAAGAAAAGGAAATTATCAGGTAAGCATAATTTATGTTTTGATGAATTAAAGTGCCCTTGTTTTTAATAGGTTTATTAAAAACAAGGCACTAATTCATCCAAATTGACCTTCACTTTAAAAAGATAGATAATACCTTTATTACCCATTACCATGTTCTGCATAACCAACACAGTTATATTAATATACATTATACCTATGTGATTACCTTGTATCTAAGCCTCTGCAGACTGTCCCCTTGTTTGTTTTTTTTGACAGACTTGCATTTTAGCCAATCAGTGCTGACTCCTAGGTGACTCCACAGGAGTGAGCACAATGTTATCTATATGGCACACATATATTATTGTGTCCTCATGTTATCTATGAGGTTTATCCCTTTTTAAACGGGTTCTGTGAACAGGACACCTTACTACTGAAGTGAAATTAACAGGTTTATGCTATCCTCAATGCATTTTTTTTATTTTAATAGTAATATATCAAAGCTCCGACAGACATTTTCTAAATGTACACAGAAATTTCCTGTGCGTTTTTACTACGCATAATTAAATATTTTATATAAGAAACTTATGATGATTTATGTCCCTTTATGGAAAATTTATTTGGTTGGGAACATATTTAACTTATGGTCCAATAACATACTTCTGCATATAATTTCTTCATGAACTGTAAAACTACTAAAGGGCTTCTCAAACATCCACATAGCTCAGATGTACCTCATTCCATTACTAAAATTCACCATATCAAACCTCACTCTAGGCAATAAAACATAATTTATGTAAGAACTTACCTGATAAATTCATTTCTTTCATATTGGCAAGAGTCCATTAGCTAGTGACGTATGGGATATACAATCCTACCAGGAGGGGCAAAGTTTCCCAAACCTCAAAACTCCTATAAATACACCTCCCACCACACCCACAACTCAGTTTAACAAATATCCAAGTAGTGAGGTGATAAAATAAAGAGTATAAAAGCATACAAAAAGATGAACTGGAAATATAATTGTGCTTTTCTAAAAAAAAAAAAATCATAACCACCATAAAAAAGGGTGGGTCTCATGGATTCTTGCCAATATGAAAGAAATGAATTTATCAGTTAAGTTCTTGCATAAAATAGTAATTGGCAAGAGTCCATGAGCTAGTGACGTATGGGATAGAAATACCCAAGATGTGGAAGCCCACAGAAGAGACTATAGAGGGAGGGATAAAATAAAAACAGCTATTTCCGCTGAAAAATTAAATCCATACAAAAAAATAAGTCTTTCTTATAAATTTAAAGAAAAAAAACTTAAATCATAAGCAGAAGAATCAAACTGAGACAGCTGCCTGAAGGACTTTTCTTCCAAAGACTGCTTCAGAAAAAGCAAATACATAAAAATGGTAAAATTTAGTAAATGTATGCAAAGAAGACCAAGTTGCTGCTTTGCAAATCTGATTAACCAAAAGCTTCATTCTTAAAAGCCCAAGAAGTGGCGACTGATCTAGTAGAATGAGCTGTAATTCTCTGAGGCGGAGATTGCCCCGCCTCCAAATAAGCTTTGTGAATCAAAAACTTTAACCAAGATGCCAAAGAAATGGCAGAGGCATTCTGACCTTTCCTTGGACAAGAAAAAACAACAAATAGACTAGAAGTCTTTCTGAAAGCCTTAGTAGCTTCGACATAGTATTTCAAAGCACTTACAACAACCAAAGAATGTAAAGATCTTTCAAGAGTATTCTTAGGATTAGGACACAAAGAAGGAACAACAATTTCCCTAATAATGTTGTTAGAATTCACAACCTTAGGAAACAGCTTTATCCTGATGGAAAATCAGAAAAGAAGACTCACAAGAGAGAGCAGACAATTCAGAAACTCTTCTAGTTGAAGAGATAGCCAAAAGGAACAACACTTTCCAAGAAAGTAGTTTAATATCCAAAGAATGCATAGGTTTAAAAGGAGGAGCCTGCAAAGCCTTTAAAACCAAATTAAGACTCCAAGGAGGAGAAATTCATTTAATAACAGGCTTGATACGAACCAAAGCAAACAAAACAGTGAATGTCGGGAAGATTAGCAATCTTTCTATGAAATAAAACAGAAAGAGCAGATATTTGTCCCTTCAAAGTACTTGCAGACAAAACTCTATCCAAACCATCCTGAAGAAACTGTAAAATTCTATGAATTCTAAAAGAATGCCAAGAGAAATTATGAGAAGAACACCATGAAATATAGGTTTTCCAAACTCGATAATAAATCTTTCTTGAAACAGACTTACGAGCCTGTAGCATAGTATTAATCACTGAGTCAGAGAAACCTCTATGACTAAGCATTAAGGGGCATATCTATCAAGCTCCGTATGGAGCTTGAAGCCCCTTGTTTCTGGCGAGCCTTCAGGCTCGCCAGAAACACCATTTATGAAACAGCGGTCTAAAGACCGCTGCTCCATAACCTGTCCGCCTGCTCTGAGGAGGCGGACAGACATTGCCGCAATTCAACCCGATCGAATACGATCGGGTTAATTGACTCCCCCCTGCTAGCGGAGGGCAGCATTGCACCAGCAGTTAACAAGAGCTGCTGGTGCAATGCTGAATGCGGAGAGCGTATTGTTCTCGGAATTCAGCGAGATCTGTCAGACATGATCCGCAATGTTGGATCATGTCTTACAGGCCTTTCATAAATAGGCCCCTAAGCGTTTAATATCCATACCTTCAAATTTAGCGATTTGAGATCCTGATGGAAAAACGGCCCTTGAGACAGAAGGTCTGGTCTTCAAGGAAGTGGCCAAGGTTGGCAACTTGACATCCAGACAAGATCCGCAAACCAAAATCTGTGAGGCCCTGCTGGTGCTACTAGAAACACATGCGATTGTTCCATTATGATCTTGGAGATTGCCCTTGGAAGAAGAACTAAAGGCAGAAAAATATAAGCAGGTTGGTAAAACCAAGGAACTGCTAACGCATCCACCATCACCACCTGAGGATCCCTGGACCTGGAAAGGTACCTGGGAAGTTTCTTGTTTAGATGGGAAGCCATCAGATCTATTTCTGGAAGATCCCACATCTGTACAATCTGACAAAATACAGTCCCCCTGGATGTAAAGTTTGACGGCTGAGATAATCCGCTTCCCAATTGTCTACACCTGGGATATGTATCGCAGAAATTAGACAGGAGTTGGATTCCGCCCAAGAAAGTATCTGAGATACTTCTTTCATAGCTAAAGGACTGCGAGTCCCACCATGATGATTGACATATGCCACAGTTGTGATATTGTCTGTCTGAAAACGAATGAATGGTTCTCTCTTTAATAGAGGCCAAGCCTGAAGAGCCCTGAAAATAGAGTTCTAAAATATTGATTGGTAACCGCCTCTTGAGGATTCAAAACCCCTTGTGCTGTCAGAGACCCACAGACAGCTCCCCAACCTGTGAGACTTGTATGTGTTGAAATCACAGTCCAGGAAGGACGAACAAAAGAGGCCCCTTGAATAATCTGATGATGGTCTAATCACCAAGTCAGAGAGAGTTGAGTGTTGGGATTTAAGAATATCAATTGTGATATCTGAGTATAATCCCTGCACCATTGATTCAGCATGCAAAGCTGCAGAGGTCTCATATGACAACGAGTAAAAGTGGATCGCGTCCGATGCTGCAGTCATGAGATCTAAAACTTCCATGCACATAGCCACTGAAGGGAATGATCGAGGCTGAAGGTTTAGACAGGTTGAAACCAACTTCAAATGTCTCTTGTCTCTTAAAGAGTCATGGATACTGAGTCGATCTGGAAATCTAAAAAAGGTGACCCTTGTCTGAGAAATCAAGAAACTATTTGGTAAATTGATCCTCCAACCATGTTTTTGAAGAAACAACACTAGTTGATTCGTGTGAGATTCTGCTTAATGAAAAGATGGAGCCAGTACCAAGATATCGTCCAAATAAGGAAACATCGCAATACCCTGCTCTCTGATTACAGATAGAAGAGCACCGAGAATCTTCGAAAAGATTCTTGGAGCTGTCGCTAGGCCAAATGGAAGAGCAACAAATTGTTAATGCTTGTCTAGGAAAATGAATCTCAGAAACCGATAGTGGTCTGGATAAATCGGAATGTGAAGATATGCATCCTGTAAGTCTATTGTGGACATGTAATGACCTTGCTGAACAAAAGGCAGAATAGTCCTTATAGTCACCATCTTGAATGTTGGCACTTTTACAAAGCGATTCAAAATCCCTGACAAAAAAAGAAAAAGAAATATAGACACTGGTTTACAACTTAAAGATTTTAGGTAGTATTACATTGGGTTTGGAAAACTTTGTTAAAAGTCCCTTCGGGACTCTGCTTACTGAATATTATCAGTCTAACCACTTACAAAAAATTATCTTTGCTCTGTCCTTGGGAATTACCTATAGTTCTAGAATATAGGAGAATTTAGTACCAGAAAGTTATTTGCATGTGATAATTGTTGCATTATTTACTCAGTTGATAGAACAGCATTTAGTAGTATTTTTTCACACTTATTATATTATATTATAATATAGCATATTGGGATATGGAGGCTTCTATTAGTCATGGAGAGTCCAGTAACCTTTATTATTCAGAAATTTCAATGGCTGAACTGGACCGACTGGAGAACGATTTTGAACAGATATTCAATGAGACCTTAGTTACAAGTTCTCTGGGTGGCCGTTTTCAGACACTGGAAGTGTTGATGAAAAAGGAAATCAAATTAAAATGGGATAAATGGACATTAGAAAGGTATATCCGTTTGAAAATTGTACCTTGTGGCCTTCAGATAAGAAAATTTCCTACCTTTCAAATTGAGGATAAAACCTTTATAGACAAATGGAACAACAATTTGTCAGAATGTTAATTTAAACTCATGCAACTAATCATAGAATTCAAAGATTCCCAACTTGTGGGAGTAAGGGTAGAAATTGAAAAGTTACAGACAGAATTGGATGCACATATCACTGAAATACAGCAGGCTCAGAGTCAGGGGGCACAATCCATGTTAAAGAGTCATGGATACTGAGTCTATCTGGAAATGTAAAAAAGGTGACCCTTGTCTGAGGAATCAAGAAACTATTAGGTAAATTGATCCTCCAACCATGTTTTTGAAGAAACAACACTAGTTGATTTGTGTGAGATTCTGCTAAATGAAAAGATGGAGCCAGTACCAAGATATTGTCCAAATAAGGAAACATTGCAATACCCTGCTCTCTGATTACAGATAGAAGAGCCCCGAGAACCTTCAAAAAGATTCTTGGAGCTGTCGCTAGGCCAAATGGAAGAGCAACAAATTGGTAATGCTTGTCTAGGAAAAAGAATCTCAGAAACCGATAGTGGTCTGGATAAATCGGAATGTGAAGATATGCATCCTGTAAGTCTATTGTGGACATGTAATGACCTTGCTGAACAAAAGGCAGAATAGTCCTTATAGTCACCATCTTGAATGTTGGCACTTTTACAAAGCGATTCAAAATCCCTGACAAAAAATGAAAAAGAAATATAGACACTGGTTTACAACTTAAAGATTTTAGGTAGTATTACATTGGGTTTGGAAAACTTTGTTAAAAGTCCCTTCGGGACTCTGCTTACTGAATATTATCAGTCTAACCACTTACAAAAAATTATCTTTGCTCTGTCCTTGGGAATTACCTATAGTTCTAAAATATAGGAGAATTTAGTACCAGAAAGTTATTTGCATGTGATAATTGTTGCATTATTTACTCAGTTGATAGAACAGCATTTAGTAGTATTTTTTCACACTTATTATATTATATTATAATATAGCATATTGGGATATGGAGGCTTCTATTAGTCATGGAGAGTCCAGTAACCTTTATTATTCAGAAATTTAAATGGCTGAACTGGACCGACTGGAGAACGATTTTGAACAGATATTCAATGAGACCTTAGTTACAAGTTCTCTGGGTGGCCGTTTTCAGACACTGGAAGTGTTGATGAAAAAGGAAACCAAATTAAAATAGGATAAATGGACATTAGAAAGGTATATCCATTTGAAAATTGTCCCTCGTGGCCTTCAGATAAGAAAATGTCCTACCTTTCAAATTGAGGATAAAACCTTTATAGACAAATGGAACAACAATTTGTCAGAATGTTAATTTAAACTCATGCAACTAATCATAGAATTCAAAGATTCCCAACTTGTGGGAGTAAGGGTAGAAAATGAAAAGTTACAGACAGAATTGGATGCACATATCACTGAAATACAGCAGGCACAGAGTCAGGGGGCACAAGCCATTCAGAAAATGATTTATCGGATAATGATCAAGAGAATAGTCAAGCATGTTCCAATCCGAAACCAATACTTAAAATTCTTAAAGATCAAAAAACGGTCAGATTTGTAGATAAGACATGTTACAAAAGCATTAGTTTTCATTGTGTACCTTTAAGTGCTATTTTCACCTTTCAGCCCTATTTGCAGCCGTTCGTATGGTTCAGCACGAATCCTTTGTGTAAACGTATAGGCGGCCGCCATTTCGGGACTTTGCACGTGTTCGCGGCCATCTTACGTGCGAACATAGGTGTTTGCCAGCAATCGTCTGGAACTGAAAACGGAGACGCAAACAGGTGAACACCGCTAAGACATCCAGAACTTGGTTGAAAATATGCACCGTATAATTGGTTTAACTGTTTATCTGAGGGGAGGGGATGTGTGGGTTGTACCAAATGTGTGATTGGTGATTTTATGCCTCCCCCTGGGAGTGTCCTGTTTGCATGTAACCACAATAAAAAGCAGGCTGGGCATCCCAGGCCTCAGTTCTTGTTTGACCCTCAAATCACAGCTTTGACTCGTTTTGTGGGCAGAAGGGTATCCTAGCTGTACTATAGCTAGTGGGATTATTCTACATTTACAGGACTCGTATGGAATACTATGGAAAGCAGCGTCTCCCCTCTTCAGCAATAGGAATCCAGACTACTAAGCGGTCCATCTCTCAGCAAGACTGAGGGTAACCGTAACATTTGGTGGCAGCGGCGGGATTATCCTGGATTTCCTAGGAGAGGTACAGAAGGGATGGAGAGCGCTTACGAAAAATTGAAGCGTACAACCCTAAAGTATTTACTTGAAAGCAGAGGGGGGTACGCCAGCAACCGGCCGAGGAGAGAGCTGATCGCAGAATTGACCGAACTGGATCAGAGCTTCACAATGGCGGAAACACCGACCACGATTAGTGACGAAAAAAACAGGATTGTTCGGGAGAGGCTCTCACTATACGGGCCGAACCCATCCATGGAACTGGTGCAGCAGTTGATGGCGGAAGCGGACGAGGATATAAGAAAGACTCGAGCCCACTAACTCAACCTAGCGAACGCACACTGCAATGCTGAAGCTCCGCAGGTAATCATCCCTGTCGAAAATGCTGGGAGGCCCAAGATACCCTATGCGGCATTTCGACCCTTCCTAGAGAGCGATACAGGGATTGATGAATATTTGGCGGACTTCGAAAGGCAATGTGCCCTGCACCAGATTCCCAACAGAGAGTGGCCCACGATATTGTCTGGGAAACTACCCGGGACAAGCCCCCTTGCGCCAGGCTCCGTACCAAATCCCCGAAGCAGTTAGGACAGGAATGAAGAAGGAGATCGATGAGATGCTCCAACTCAGGGTAATTGAGCCCTCCGATAGTCCCTGGGCCTCCCCAGTTGTCTTGGTGCCCAAGAAAGATGGGACAACCCAATTCTGCGTAGACTATCGGAGGCTCAATGAAAAGACAGTGACGGACGCTTACCCTATGCCCAGGGTAGACGAGCTACTCGATCGTATAGCCAGGGGAAATTACCTGACCACTATTGACCTCTGCAAAGGTTACTGGCAGATTCCCCTGGCCCCGGAGGCTATCCCCAAGTCGGCATTCGTCACCCCATTCGGCTTATATCAGTTTAAGGTAATGCCGTTTGGGATGAAGAATGCCCCAGCTACATTCCAGCGCTTGGTGGATAGGCTCCTGGATGGCTTCCAGAGTTTTGCTTGCGCATACCTGGACGACATAGCGATCCACAGTGAGTCCTGGGAGGACCACTTAGCTCACGTAGGAATGGTTCTGGATCAGATCCGGGCTGCTGGCCTGACTCTGAAGCCAGAAAAATGCCACTTTGGGATGGCCGAGGTACAGTACCTGGGTCACCGGGTGGGGTGTGGAAAGCAGCGACCAGTGCCGGCCAAGATAGAAGCTGTCGCCAATTGGCCCACCCCCATCACTAAGACTCAGGTCCTAGCCTTCCTGGGCACAGCAGGGTACTACAGATGGTTTGTACCAGACTACAGCACACTTGCCAAACCCCTGACTGACTTGACCAAGAAAAACTTACCTCGACAGGTCCTGTGGTCTCCCCACTGTGAAACGGCTTTCCAGGCTCTCAAAAATGCTCTAATTAACGCTCCTGTCTTGGCGGCCCCAGCCCTTAACAAACGTTTTATCGTCCATACAGGCGCGTCCATGTTCGGGCTGGGAGCCGTCCTCAGCCAAGTAGGCGAAGACGGAGGGGAGCATCCAGTTGCCTACATCAGCCGGAAGCTCCTGCCCCGCGAAGTCAGCTATGCAGCGGTCGAAAAGGAGTGTTTGGCTTTGGTGTGGGCATTAAAGAAATTGACTCCCTATTTATATGGACAGGAGTTCACTCTGGTCACTGACCATAACCCGTTGGTGTGGCTGAACCGGGTCTCCAGAGATAACGGCAGGCTATTACGTTTATCGTTGCAACCCTTCAATTTCACCATTACTTACAGACCTGGGAAACAGAATGGCAACGCCGACGGGTTGTCCAGACAAACCGACCTCAGCCCAGCATAACCAGCGGTCTGGACAGCCTTAGTCTGCCCCAAAAAGGGGTCAGACAGTGTCTGCCAGAGTGTTCCACAGAAAGGGAGCACTGTTACAAAAGCATTAGTTTTCATTGTGTACCTTTAAGTGCTATTTTCACCTTTCAGCCCTATTTGCAGCCGTTCGTATGGTTCAGCACGAATCCTTTGTGTAAACGTATAGGCGGCCGCCATTTCGGGACTTTGCACGTGTTCGCGGCCATCTTACGTGCGAACAGCGGTGTTTGCCAGCAATCGTCTGGAACTGAAAACGGAGACGCAAACAGGCGAACACGCTAAGACATCCAGAACTTGGTTGAAAATATGCACCGTATAATTGGTTTAACTGTTTATCTGAGGGGAGGGGATGTGTGGGTTGTACCAAATGTGTGATTGGTGATTTTATGCCTCCCCCTGGGAGTGTCCTGTTTGCATGTAACCACAATAAAAAGCAGGCTGGGCATCCCAGGCCTCAGTTCTTGTTTGACCCTCAAATCACAGCTTTGACTCGTTTTGTGGGCAGAAGGGTATCCTAGCTGTACTATAGCTAGTGGGATTATTCTACATTTACAGGACTCGTATGGAATACTATGGAAAGCAGCGTCTCCCCTCTTCAGCAATAGGAATCCAGACTGCTAAGCGGTCCATCTCTCAGCAAGACTGAGGGTAACCGTAACAAGACAGTTGATACTTCTGTTCACACTGGTAATAATAGACTACCTCCCACTACAGTGGTCATTGAGGGGGATAATACTTCCTCAACGAACACAGATTCTTGAGACCTAGATCAGGTTTTTTACACCGCCCCAATGAATCCCTCCACAAGAGGAGGAAGAGGAGGGGAGGGAAGAGGTTCAAGAAGAGGAGTAAGGGGAGGAAGAATGAATTACTCCCAGTATTATCTGAGACAGAGCAAGAAACAGGTCAAATACCAGTAGGAAATACCGCTAATACTATCATTAAAAACAGTCGCCTAGATTGCGAGTTTTGTCAGTAAAGACCCGCGGTGCTAACAAGGCTTTTTTTTCCAGCGCACCCTTAAGCCAACGCTGGTATTACGAGTTGTCTGAATGGCTGCGTTAGCCTCAGAAAAGGGAGCGTTGAGCATAATTTAGATTCTCTTCAACTCTCAATACCAGCGTTGCCTACGGTAGCGGTAAGCTGGAAAAACGTGCACGATATCACCATAGGAAACAAGCCTTAGATTTTACACTCTTTACACTTCTAAGTGGAGGGCCCTTGAACCTGCTAGGCCGACCGCTGCTGTACAGGCTCCCCCTTGTGGTATCTCTGGACTCTCCCTGGTGAGACGAGGATCCCCTGTTGTGACACCATCAATTGGTCTACCGGACGACAGGCGGTTCCGGACTGCTGGTATTGCACATCAGTGCCTTACATCTTGTGAGTAGGATTCTTCTGCTCTTCTTGTATCTGTTTTGAAGTTATATATGATCTGCACTATGTGGCGCCCTCTATTTTGATTTATTTAGATTATCCTTATCTGTGTCGCGGCACGACATCCCGGAGGAGCGGCCTACTGCTTTGGATGCACATCATTTGAGACCATCTGGGATTGCATTAACAGGACTGTTACATCATTGTCCACCACCCATTGGACTATTAGTCTGTATACCTTTATACACTGGTTTACTGATATTATATTGTACTTTTTGATATATTTGTTTATTGTTATATTAATCATATTTTCCAGTAGTTTATATTTGCTCCTAGGCGCCTCTTACAAGTACTGCAGTGACGCCATTGTCACTAGCTTACTAGTTGTCTGCTTTCTAAGTCTACACCTAACACCCTAACATGAACCCCGAGTCTAAACACCCCTAACCTTACACTTATTAACCCCTAATCTGCTGCCCCCGCTATCGCTGACACCTGCATTTTATTATTAACCCCTAATCTTCCGCTCCGGACACCGCCGCAACCTACATTATCCCTATGAACCCATAATCTGCTGCCCCTAACATCGCCGACACCTATATTATATTTATTACCCCCTAATCTGCCCCCCCCAATCTCGCCGCCACCTACCCACACTTATTAACCCCTAATCTGCCGACCGGACCTCGCCGCCACTATAATAAATGTATTAACCCCTAAACCGCCACACTCCCGCCTCGCAAACACTATAATAAATTTTATTAACCTCTAATCTGCCCTCCCTAACATCGCCGCCACCTACCTTCAATTATTAACCCCTAATCTCCCGCACCCAACGTCGCCGCTACTATAATAAAGTTATTTAATTAATAGTTACATTGTAGCTATTTTAGGATTTATATTTATTTTACAGGCAACTTTGTATTTATTTTAACTAGATACAATAGCTATTAAATAGTTAATAACTATTTAATAGCTACCTAGTTAAAATTATTCCAAAATTACCTGTAAAATAAACCCTAACCTAAGTTACAAATACACCTAACACTACACTATCAATAAATTAATCAAATAAATTAACTACAATTATCTAAACTAAAATACAATTAAATAAACTAAACTATAGTACAAAAACAAACACTAAATTAAAAAAAATAAAAAAGAATTACAAGAAGTTTAAACTAATTACACCTAATCTAAGCCCCCTAATAAAATAAAAAAGCCCCCCAAAATAATAAAATGCCCTACCCTATCCTAAATTAAAAAGTAATCAGCTCTTTTACCAGCCCTTAAAAGGGATTTTTGCGGGGCATTGCCCCAAAGTAATCAGCTCTTTTACCTGTAAATAAAAATACAATCCCCCCCCCCCCAACATTACAACCCACCACCCACATACCCCTACTCTAAAACCCACCCGATCCCCCCTTAAAAAAACCTAACACTACCCCCCCCTGAAGATCACCCTACCTGGAGCCGTGTTCACCCAGCCAGGCACCAATGCGGCAGAAGTCTTCATCCGATCGGGGCAGAAGAGGTCCTCCAAGTGGCAGATATCTTCATCCAAGCGGCATCTTCAATCAACCGGAGCGGAGCCATCTTGAATCCATCCGACGCAGAGCCATCCTCTTCGTACGATGTCCTAAGTCTAAATGAAGGTTCCTTTAAATGACGTCATCCAAGATGGCATCCCTCGAATTAAGGTAGGAAAAATCAGATTGGTTGATTTAATCAGCCAATCGGATTGAACTTCAATCTGATTGGATGAGCCAATAGAATTGACCTCACATTCTATTGGCTCATCTAATCAGCCAATCGGATTGAAGTTCAATCCGATTGGCTGATTACATTCAAGATGGCTCCGCTCCGGTTGATTGAAGATTGAAGATGCCGCTTGGATGAAGACATCTGCCGCTTGGAGGACCTCTTCTGCCCTGATCGGATGAAGACTTCTGCCGCTCCGGATGTCCACTTCTAACCCATTGGTGCCCGGCTGGGTGAACACGGCTCCAGGTAGGGTGATCTTCAGGGGGGGTAGTGTTAGTTTTTTTTAAGGGGGGATCGGGTGGGTTTTAGAGTAGGGGTGTGTGGGTGGTGGGTTGTAATGTTGGGGGGGGGGATCGTATTTTTATTTACAGGTAAAAGAGCTGATTACTTTGGGGCAATGCCCCGCAAAAAGCCCTTTTAAGGGCTGGTAAAAGAGCTGATTACTTTTTAATTTAGGATAGGGTAGGGAATTTTATTATTTTGGGGGGCTTTTTTATTTTATTAGGGGGCTTAGATTAGGTGTAATTAGTTTAAACTTCTTATAATTCTTTTTTATTTTTTGTAATTTAGTGTTTGTTTTTGTACTATAGTTTAGTTTATTTAATTGTATTTTAGTTTAGATAATTGTAGTTAATTTATTTAATTAATTTATTGATAGTGTAGTGTTAGGTGTATATGTAACTTAGGTTAGGGTTTATTTTACAGGTAAATTTGTAATTATTTTAACTAGGTAGCTATTAAATAGTTATTAACTATTTAATAGCTATTGTACCTAGTTAAAATAAATACAAAGTTGCCTGTAAAATAAATATAAATCCTAAAATAGCTACAATGTAACTATTAGTTATATTGTAGCTATATTAGGGTTTATTTTATAGGTAAGTATTTAGTTTGAAATAGAATTAATTTATTTAATGATAGTAAATTTATTTCGTTTAATTTAAATTATATTTAAGTTAGGGGGGTGTTAGGGTTAGGGTTAGACTTAGGTTTAGGAGTTAATAACTATTATAGTAGCTGCGACGTTGGGGGGCGGGAGATTAGGGGTTAATAATTGAAGGTAGGTGGCAGCGATGTTAGGGAGGGCAGATTAGGAGTTAAAACAATTATTATAGTGTTTGCGAGGCGGGAGTGCGGTGGTTTAGGGGTTAATAATATTTATTATAGTGGCGGCGAGGTCCGGTCAGCAGATTAGGAGTTAATAAGTGTAGGTAGGTGGCGGTGACGTTGGGGGGGAGATAATAAATATAGTATAGGTGTCGGCGATGTTAGGGGCAGCAGATTAGGGGTTCATAGCTATAATGTAGGTGGCGGCGGTGTCTGGTCGGCAGATTAGGGGTTAAATAATTTTATTATAGTGTTTGCGATGTGGGGGGGCCTTGGTTTAGGGGTTCATAGGTAGTTTATGAGTGTTAGCGTACTTTATAGCACAGTAGTTAATAGCTTTATGTTCCGGCGTTAGCCCATAAATCTCTTAACTGCTGACTTTTTTTTGCGGTTGGAGTCTTGACGGTAGAGGCTCTACCGTTCACTTCTTCCAAGTCTCGTAATACCAGCGTTAGGCAAATCCCATTGAAAACATAGGATACGCAATTGACGTAAGGGGATCTGCGGTAGCCTCGAGTCGCGGAAAGAAAGTGAGCGGTGAGCCTCTACCTGTCAGACTCGTAATACCAGCGTTAGATTAAAAGCAGCGTTAGGACACCTTAACGCTGCTTTTTAAGGCTAACGCAGAACTCGTAATCTAGCCGCATGTGATTAATCTGACTATCCTCTTAATGAAAGTGAACTTAAAGTTTTGAGTTATGGATTGGGCTTTGTGCCTACGAGTAAATTCAATTTATTCCAGACATTGGTAGATGTCAATAGGTTAATTCTGGAAATGACACTTAAGAAACATTTTAAAACTCAACAAACAGACTGTTGTGACAGTAGTCACAACACACATGTGCCATTAAGAGCTATAGATAGTATACTTTTAGATTTTTCTGAATTACAAGATATTGAAAATCTGGCTAGCCTCGAAAGAGAGGGACAAACACAATCATTGGAAATAAATTCACATGGGGGCTTAAGACCGAAGTCAATTTTTTACCCAGTACAGACCAGAGGGGACATTTTGTTATCTTTCCAAAAAATAATTGATGCAGATCTAATCAGCTTTTCTAAAGAACCAGCTACATTCCACTCTAATTTGACTAAAAAGAGGTCATTGACTCTCTGAAAAAGAACAACCAATTGGTAATAAAAACGGCAGATAAGGGTGGGAGTATAGTGGTGTGGAGTAAGGAGGCATACAAAAATGAAATTTTAAGGCAGCTAGGTTGCCGTGAGGACTATAAATCCCCTACCAGGTGATGGCTTTGAACAAGGCCACATTGATCGAGACACCCATGACTACCTAGCTGTGCAATAACCAATTATACCAATTTTCCATATACTCCCTAAGGTTCACAAATCTATTGAGCAAGTTAAAGGACGCCCTATTGTATCAGGTATTGGGTCTGTGTGTGAACCACTATCAGAATGGTTGGACAGTCTGTTACAACCGTTAGTTTCCAACCTCAATAGTTACCTTAGGGACACCAAACATCTTTTGCAGATTCTGGAAAATAGCAAGCGGGAACCACACTACAGTTGGTTAACTGTGGATGTGGTATCCCTCTACTCCTCTTTCCCACATGAGATGGGTCTAGGGATGGGAAGAGTAATCACCCAGGAAGTGTGCAGAAGTCCATAGCAAAAGGACAATTTGTTAGATTAAAGAGAAACTGTTCTAACAATCAAGAATATAAAAAACATAGTGATGACCTAAAAAAGCGACTACATGACAGAGGGTATAACAAGAAGTTGATTGAGAAAGTGAAAAAACAGGTGGATGAGACAGACAGACAAAGCTTGCTGATAGATACATCTAAGACAGCAGCACTAAGACGAAATACAGACCAGGTGACATTTGTCACACAATACTCTTCCAATTATGATGAAGTCTGTAAAATCATCAAACAACATCTACTTATGTTAGCAGCTGACGAAGGGCTGACAGAAGTAGTAGAAAAGGGATGCAGATTTTCATACAGGAAATGAGTTACTCTAGGTAACATTTTGTCACCCAGTGATTTACCACCTGACCATCAAACTAGTTCTTGGCTAACATGGAAAGGGATGTATAGGTGTGGCTACAGCCAGTTTATCCCTTGCAGCTTTATAAAAAAGAGGAGAAAAGTTTATATCCCATGTAACCTCTAAAGAGTACCAGATAGAGAGTTGTGTAAATTGTCGGTCAAAATTTGTAGTGTATATGGCCTGGTGTACTTGCTCAGAGAGACAATATATTGAATGTACATCCAGAGAGGCTAGGGAAAGAATACGTCAGCATCTCTCAGATATAAAAAGAGCAGACGCCAGGTCAGAATTAGCCAAACACTTAATACAGGAACATGCCAGCTCCAATTTGACATTTAAATGGAAAATAATAGAAAAACTAACGCCTAGATTTAGAGTTTTGTCGGTAACGACCCGCGTAGCTAACGCATGCTTTTTTCCCCCCGCACCTTTTAAATACCGCTGGTATTTAGAGTTCACAGAATGGCTGGGTTTTCAGTGCGTTAGGCTCCAAAAAGGGAGCGTAGAGCATAATTTAACGCCACTGCAACTCTCGATACCAGCGGTGCTTACGGACGCGGCCAGCTTCAAAAACGTGCTCGTGCACGATTCCCCCATAGAAAACAATGGGGCTGTTTGAGCTGAAAAAAACAAATACTAACACCTGCAAAAAAGCCGCGTTCAGCTCCTAACGCAGCCCCATTGTTTCCTATGGGGAAACACTTCCTACGTCTGCACCTAACACTCTAACATGTACCCCGAGTCTAAACACCCCTAACCTTACACTTATTAACCCCTAATCTGCCACCCCCGCTATCGCTGACCCCTGCATATTATTTTTAACCCCTAATCTGCCGCTCCGTACACCCCCGCCACCTACGTTATCCCTATGTACCCCTAATCTGCTGCCCTAACATCGCCGACCCCTATATTATATTTATTAACCCCTAATCTGCCGCCCCCAACGTCGCCTCCACCTAACTACACTTATTAACCCCTAATCTGCCGACCGGACCTGAGCGCTACTATAATAAATGTATTAACCCCTAATCCGCCTCACTCCCGCCTCAATAACCCTATAATAAATAGTATTAACCCCTAATCTGCCCTCCCTAACATTGCCGACACCTAACTTCAAGTATTAACCCCTAATCTGCCGATCGGAGCTCACCGCTACTCTAATAAATTTTTTAACCCCTAAAGCTAATTCTAACCCTAACCCTAACACCCCCCTAAGTTAAATATAATTTTATTCTAACGAAATAAATTAACTCTTATTAAATAACTTATTCCTATTTAAAGCTAAATACTTACCTGTAAAATAAACCCTAATATAGCTACAATATAAATTATAATTATATTGTAGCTATTTTAGGATTAATATTTATTTTACAGGCAACTTTGTAATTATTTTAACCAGGTACAATAGCTATTAAATAGTTAATAACTATTTAATAGTTACCTAGTTAAAATAATAACAAAATTACCTGTAAAATAAATCCTAACCTAAGTTACAATTAAACCTAACACTACACTATCAATAAATTAATTAAATAAAATACCTACAATTATCTACAATTAAACCTAACACTACACTATCAATAAATAAATTAAATACAATTCCTACAAATAAATACAATTAAATAAACTAACTAAAGTACAAAAAATAAAAAAGAACTAAGTTACAAAAAATAAAAAAATATTTACAAACATTAGAAAAAAATTACAACAATTTTAAACTAATTACACCTACTCTAAGCACCCTAATAAAATAACAAAGACCCCCAAAATAAAAAAATGCCCTACCCTATTCTAAATTACAAAAGTTCAAAGCTCTTTTACCTTACCAGCCCTTAAAAGGGCCCTTTGCGGGGCATGCCCCAAAGAATTCAGCTCTTTTGCCTACCAGATTGAGCTTGCATTCTATTGGCTGTTCCGATCAGCCAATAGAATGCAAGCTCAATCTGATTGGCTGATTGGATCAGCCAATCGGATTGAACTTGATTCTGATTGGCTGATTCCATCAGCCAATCAGAATTTTCCTACCTTAATTCCGATTGGCTGATAGAATCCTATCAGCCAATCAGAATTCGAGGGACGCCATCTTGGATGACGTCATTTAAAGGAACCGTCATTCGGCTAGTAGGCGTCACTTGAAGAGGTTGGATCCGCGTCGGCTGGGAAGAAGATGGCTCCGCTCCGGAAGAAAGAAGATTGAAGATGCGGCTTGATAGAAGACTTCATCCCGATGATAGACTTCCGACTTCATCCCGATGATGGATTTCTTCAGCCGCCGCTTGGATCCAGACTTCAGCCCGAGGATGGACGTCACTCTTCAGCCCCCCGCTTGGGCTTGGATCAAGACTTCGGACCCTCTTCTGGACCAATCGGTGAACCCGGCGAGGTGAAGACAAGGTAGGAAGATCTTCAGGGGCTTAGTGTTAGGTTTATTTAAGGGGGGTTTGGGTTAGATTAGGGGTATGTGGGTGGTGGGTTGTAATGTTGGGGGGGGTATTGTATGTTTTTTTTTTACAGGCAAAAGAGCTGAATTCTTTGGGGCATGCCCAGCAAAGGGCCCTTTTAAGGGCTGGTAAGGTAAAAGAGCTTTGAACTTTTGTAATTTAGAATAGGGTAGGGCATTTTTTTATTTTGGGGGTCTTTGTTATTTTATTAGGGGGCTTAGAGTAGGTGTAATTAGTTTAAAATTGTTGTAATTTTTTTCTAATGTTTGTAAATATTTTTTTATTTTTTGTAACTTAGTTCTTTTTTATTTTTTGTACTTTAGTTAGTTTATTTAATTGTATTTATTTGTAGGAATTGTATTTAATTTATTTATTGATAGTGTAGTGTTAGGTTTAATTGTAGATAATTGTAGGTATTTTATTTAATTAATTTATTGATAGTGTAGTGTTAGGTTTAATTGTAACTTAGGTTAGGATTTATTTTACAGGTAATTTTGTTATTATTTTAACTAGGTAACTATTAAATAGTTATTAACTATTTAATAGCTATTGTACCTGGTTAAAATAATTACAAAGTTGCCTGTAAAATAAATATTAATCCTAAAATAGCTACAATATAATTATAATTTATATTGTAGCTATATTAGGGTTTATTTTACAGGTAAGTATTTAGCTTTAAATAGGAATAAGTTATTTAATAAGAGTTAATTTATTTCGTTAGAATAAAATTATATTTAACTTAGGGGGTTGTTAGGGTTAGGGTTAGAATTAGCTTTAGGGGTTAAAAAATTTATTAGAGTAGCGGTGAGCTCCGATCGGCAGATTAGGGGTTAATACTTGAAGTTAGGTGTCGGCAATGTTAGGGAGGGCAGATTAGGGGTTAATACTATTTATTATAGGGTTATTGAGGCGGGAGTGAGGCGGATTAGGGGTTAATAACTTTATTATAATAGCGGCGCGGTCCGGTCGGCAGATTAGGGGTTAATAAGTGTAGGTAGGTAGCGGCGACGTTGGGGGCGGCATATTAGGGGTTAATAAATATAATATAGGGATCGGCGGTGTTAGGGGCAGCAGATTAGGGGTTCATAGGGATAACGTAGGTGGCAGCGGCGTGCGGTCGGCAGATTAGGGGTTAAAAAAATGTAATTGAGTAGCGACGATGTGGGGAGACCTCGGTTTAGGGGTACATAGGTAGTTTATGGGTGTTAGTGTACTTTAGAGCACAGTAGTTAAGAGCTTTATGAACCGGCGTTAGCCCAGAAAGCTCTTAACTACTGACTTTTTTCTGCGGCTGGAGTTTTGTCGTTAGAGTTCTAACTCTCACTCCAGCCACGACTCTAAATACCGGCGTTAGAAAGATCCCATTCAAAAGATAGGATACGCAATTGACGTAAGGGGATCTGCGGTATGGAAAAGTCGCGGCTGGAAAGTGAGCGTTAGACCCTTTAATGACTGACTCTAAATACCGGCGGTAGCCCAAAACCAGAGTTAGGAGCCTCTAACGCTGGTTTTGACGGCTACCGCCCAACTCTAAATCTAGCCGTATAGAAACCAAAAAGAGGAGGAAATATGACTAAATTGCTGCTTAAATGGGAGGCCTTTTGGATATTCTTTCTGGCCACCAGGATCCCCAATGGTTTTAATTCCCTTTATGTTATCATTAACTTCTGAGAATAAATTAAAATTACTATAAGGCATCCAAAAATCTAAAAATCTAGTAACATTTTATATGTCCTCCAGTTTGAATACACCCTGGGAATATAAACATTCACCGTATGATTAGCTAAGTACAGGTTCACCTAGGTCCACTTACCCTTTATTTATGTATTTATTTATTTATGTATTGTATTATACTGATAATAGAGACTAGATGGCTTTATACGAGCCAAGCAAATACAGATCATATCGTACATGAGAAGAATTCATTAGAAGGGAAATAAAATTATATGATATATAATATACTATGAAGGGTACATATACATAACATTATGATCATCAATACTATATACTAACTAACATTAGTGAGACTAAGCAAGAGATAAGGGCAAAAGTAAGCATAATGTCCAGTAATTACAAGTAGTATTAGTTATGCCAGTTAGAAAGTTCGATATAATATAACATAATAGAATAAATTGAATTTCAATACAATCTATATGTCATGATAATTCATGTGTTCAAGTGATTGTTTTCTGTGCTTGTCACTAGTATCTATTCAGAATTTACTATAGACCCTATACATATAGCGAGATACACATATATACTCACATTTGAATGTGAATATGTCCATACTAACACTTAGACCTATATGTATATATATATATATATATATATATATATATATATATATATATATATATATATACACACATTTATTTGTATACCGGCAAGTGATTTGTCACATAAGAAATATTTGTTTATATGTGCAAAACTGCTTGAAAGCATGAGAGGTTTAATGAAATTACGGTATATTGAGTGACAATATAAGTATATATATATATATATATATATATATATATATATATATATATATAAAGTGAGCTAAGAGATTTGGCAACATGTGGTATGCATAGGGTTAACCACCAAAGTAGGTGTTATCATTGCTGATTGTTTAAGGTTATTTCAGTGAACCAATGAGTAACAAGCTTTAGGTATAAATTTTAATGGCACATATGGTTTTAATTATGTCTATGATTAAGGCTACGGCCGAAAGATGTCAGACTTTTTTTGCTACCTAAAAGCTGTGTTATTATTTTCAAACTTTTCGTTAAAGAACTTTTTCTCATCAAGCTGAGCTCCTTCAGGTCCGTTAAGATTCAGTTGCAGCACCGCTCCTTTGGTCACTGGAGGCATAACACAGGCAGGCTGAGAAAGGGGCAGGACCTTCGTTCAGACGCTGAACGCCGCAGAACGCTACAGACAGCGTTGAATATTGGAGTTGGCTGAGACTGCAGGGAGAGTCTATCTTTCTCAAGTACCCCAAAAGAATAAGGAGGTAACCTTCCGGCCAGGTGAACACCCCTCGGTTCCCATCAGACTACGGTAGTGGTAGTTGGAGCTTCGAGGAGCAGAAAACCTAGGATCCGGATGTAAGTTTTTACCCTTACCTGGGGGAGAGAGTTTTCAGCCACACGTATGTGAGTATACTCCCTTATATTTAGAGACGGTCCCCTTTCTCTTGATAGCCTCTAACGACCGCTTGCAGCTTTTAGTGCACAGTTTCATTGGGGTTACCAACAACTTTGCTTACTATATATATATATATATATATATATATATATTTATTTATTTTTAATTTATATATATATAGGTATAGATATATATTTACCAAAATACCATCAGATATACTGTATATGCAGAAGTATTTATTAATGAATAAATAACCAGAACATATTATTCTATGTGAAGAACATTGGAATGTGAAATATTCATATTTTTATGTCAGGTTAACGCACTTAAGAATACGTGTTCGGGTTAGCGCGAGAGTGGGGTGTTAGGGTTTTTTCCACTTTTTTTCTCCATTTACTTCTATGGGGGAATAGATTATGGCGCACGATATTCTAACTTTGGTTTCTGCGAGCATTGGGTTAGCGCGCAAGGGATAACTTTTTACTTTCAACTTGTAATACAAGCGCTACCCAAAAAGTGTGAAACTGCCTGGCATTGTTTATTCAGAATGGAGGAGTAAATTAAAGGTACAGTAAAGTAAAAATTAAACTTTAAAGGCTCAAGAGCAACATTGCACTAGCTGGAGCTTGCTGCTTATTGGTGGCTGCACATATATGCATATTATCATTGGCTCACCTGATGTGTTTAGCTAGCTCCCAGCAGTGCATTGCTGCTCCTTCAACAAATGATACCAAGAGAATGAATCAAGTAGACGTAAAACAGAAAGTTGTTTAAAATGACATACTCTATCTGAATCATGAAAGATAATAATGGGGTTACTCCTTTAAAGATGGTTTCCAAGTAAACCACTCTAAATTTGTCGCAAGGATTTTTGTAAAATTTTGAAATGTTGCTGAAGCTTTACAGAACTCAAAATCATACCTAGGTATTCAAAATGTTCATAATGTGTTCTGAAAGCCACCTTCCATTCATCTCGTCTCTCCTATTCATGCAATATTATAACTGCCATGCACATCAAATTGAGTACAAATCTTGGTAGAGCAGAGGGTGTAGTTTGTAAAGGTTATTTTATTCAGGTCTCGATAATGGATTTATGGCCCAAGAGAATGATCTTTTTTGTTGTTGACAATGAAGATAACCAAATTTAAGAAGGAAATTTCAATCAATCACATTTGTAGAATACATTGCCCAAACCCAGGCATCATCTGATAACTCATAACTATTGGTTTTCAAACAAAAAAAGACATATCAGCTTTTTATTGTACACATGGATCCATGTTCCAACATGTTTTAATATGTTTAACTGTTTTTAATTTTTTTAAATATTCTATATCTATCTGTTTGATGTAATAAACAATTTTTAAAATACCTACAGTTGAGAATTTAATAGAACAAGCAATACAGATAGACTCTATACTAGTACCATAGCCTTTCCTATAGGACTAGGCGCTCTGTTCACACTTACACAATCGACTTTTCCCCTTGGTTAAACTAGGTAGCCAACGTTCAGAGCTATGGTACATTTTTGGGCGCTTGGTCCAATCCCCTCAAACTAATGAAGATAAAACCTCCACCAGAAAAAAAAGTAAGGATAAATAAAGCCTCTCCAGACAGTTCATCTGTTCTGAGACTTTTGGTTCACATAGGGCAAGATTACAAGTCGCGCAACAAATAAGTTGCAAAAACATCGCATGCGTTATGGCTGTTTCGCATTTGGGGTCGCACAGCTATTACAAGTTGCAAAATAACTTATTTTGTGTTTGTGTTAAGCCTCGTAACGCAAACAGCAAAATTGCGTGCGCGTTCACATATTCCCCATAGAAGTCAATGGAGAAGACAAATAGAAAAAAAAACACACAAAAATCCTTGACATATTCTCCTCGGAAAGTGTACATTTTCATGTACACTTTCCGAGGAGAATATGTTAAGGATTTTTGTGTGTGTTTTTTTTTTTTAATTTATCTTCTCCATTGTGATTATTTCATATTGCGAAAATGTTTTTGTAACGGAATATACTTTTATTTCTAAATAAATATTTCTCTATATATGTGATGATTTTTGGACTGATATACAGGTGAAACTCGAAAAATTAGAATATCGTGCAAAAGTAGAATATCGTGCAAAAGTTCATTTATTTCACTAATGCAACTTAAAAGGTGAAACTAATATATGAGATAGACTCATTACATGCAAAGCAAGATAGTTCAAGCCGTGATTTGTCATAATTGTGATGATTATGGCTTACAGCTCATGAAAACCCCAAATCCACAACCTCAGAAAATTAGAATATTGTGAAAAGGTGCAATATTCTAGGCTCAAAGTGTCCCACTCTAATCAGCAAATTAAGCCATAACACCTGCAAAGGGTTCCTGAGCCTTTAAATGGTCTCTCAGTCTGGTTCAGTAGGAATCACAACCATGGGAAAGACTGCTGACCTGACAGTTGTGCAGAAAACCATCATTGACACCCTCCATAAGGAGGGAAAGCCTCAAAAGGTAATTGCAAAAGAAGTTGGATGTTCCCAAAGTGCTGTATCAAAGCACATTAATAGAAAGTTATGTGGAAAAGTGTGGAAGAAAAAGGTGCACAAGCAGCAGGGATGACCGCAGCCTGGAGAGGATTGTCAGGAAAAGGCCATTCAAAAGTGTTGGGAACTTTCACAAGGAGTGGACTGAGGCTGGAGTCAGTGCATCAAGATCCACCACACACAGACGGATCCTGGACATGGGCTTCAAATGTCGTATTTCTCTTGTCAAGCCACTCCTGAACAACAAACAACGTCAGAAGCGTCTTACCTGGGCTAAAGAAAAACAGACCTGGTCTGTTGCTCAGTGGTCCAAAGTCCTCTTTTCTGATGAGAGCAAATTTTGCATCTCATTTGGAAACCAAGGACCCAGAGTATGGAGGAAGAATGGAGAGGCACACACTGCAAGATGCTGGAAGTCCAGTGTGAAGTTTCCACAGTCTGTGTTGATTTGGAGACCATGTCATCTGCTGGTGTTGGTCCACTGTGCTTCATTAAGTCCAGGGTCAACGCAACCGTCTACCAGGAGATTTTGGAGCACTTCATGCTTCCTTCTGCAGACGAGCTCTATGGGGATGTTGACTTAATTTTCCAGCAGGACTTGGCACCTGCCCACACTGCCAAAAGCACCAAAACCTGGTTCAATGACCATGGGATTACTGTGCTTGATTGGCCAGCAAACTCGTCTGACCTGAACCCCATAGAGAATCTATGGGGCATTGCCAAGAGAAAGATGAGAGACATGAGACCGAACAATGCAGAAGAGCTGAAGGCCGCTATTGAAGCATCCTGGTCTCCCATAACACCTCAGCAGTGCCACAGGCTGATAGCTTCCATGCCACGCCGCATTGAGGCAGTAATTGCTGCAAAAGGGGCCCAAACCAAGTACTGAGTACATACACTATGCATGCTTATACTTTTCAGAGGTCTGATATTGTTCTATGTACAATCCTTGTTTTATTGATTGCATGTAATATTCTAATTTTCTGAGATTGTGGATTTGGGGTTTTTATGAGCCATAATCATCACAATTATGACAAATCACTGCTTGAACTATCTTGCTTTGCATGTAATTAGTCTCTCTCATATATTAGTTTCACCTTTTAAGTTGCATTAGTGAAATAAATGAACTTTTGCACGATATTCTAATTTTTCGAGTTTCACCTGTATCTATGTATAGCGAGATATGGATATGAATATATATATGTCTATATATCTCTAGATCTATATGCGAATATCTCAGTGTTAATATGAGTGTAACTGTACTTTGTAATGTATTTTTTAAATGTTTTGTGAAACTTTTATGTTGTGCAAAACTGTTAACTACAGCTCTTCAAGCGCAGAAAAGATTGTTGCGTAAAAGGCGAATGCATGCTCGCAATCGCAATTTTTCAAAACGTGCAATAGCAGCGCAATGGAAATTGATTGCGAAAAGACCATATCGCATGCAGAAAACTCATAACGCGGAACTTGTCATCTTGCCCATAGTTGGTATATACATCAATAGGAAATATTAGCTAAATGTTTCAATTTAATTGGCAATCAAATGGACAATGAAGAGAAAGTACATTGGTTTCCTTTTTGTTAAAGGCTTTAGCTGGAAACATTATCACTGCTGACAATTAAAGAAAGAAATCTGTTGAGATTTTTGTTCTGTAGTTATATTGTGTTTTGTTACCCAGGATAATAGGTGGTCATAGAAACATAGGCCTATATTTATCAAGCTCCGTACGGAGCTTGAAGGGCCGTGTTTCTGGCGAGTCTTTAGACTCGCTAGAAACACAAGTTATGAGCAGGCGGACAGGAATCACCAGAAATCAACCCGATCGAGTACGATCGGGTTGATTGACACCTCCCGCGAGTCAGCAGGGGGCGGCGTTGCACCAGTAGCTCTTGTGAGCTGCTGGTGCAATGTTAAATGCGGAGAGCGTATCGGATCAGGTCCGCAAGACCTTTCATAAATAGAGGCCATAGTATCATAGATATTGATGGCAGATAAGACCCATAGACCTAGCAAGTCTGCCCAATATTTCCTAAAAGTATAAACTTATCTAGTTTGTAGGATAGCCTTATGCTTAACCCAGGTATTCTTAAAGTCTTCTACAGTGTTTGTTATTACCACTTCTTGTGGAAGTTTATTCCATTAATCAATCACCCTTTCTGAAAAGTGCTTCCACAAATTACTCCTGAATATACTACCCTTCAGCTTGAGATTATGACCCCTTGTTCTTGATTTTTTTTTTTTTTTAAACAAGCTTTATTAATTGGTTGAATTTTTCTTTTTATGTAAAATACTCACAGCCTCAGCTTTACTAACCCCTTTAATATACTTAAAAGTTGCTATCATATCATCTCTTTCCCTTCTCGCCTATATATATTTAGGCCATTGAGCCTCTCCTGGTATGTTTTATTTTTTAGATCATGTAACATTTTGTGGTAGCCCTCCTTTTCACAGATTCTATTTTGTTTAAATCCTTCTGGAGATTTGGCCTCCAGATTTGCACAAAATACTCAAGAAGAGGCCTAACTAAATGATCTGTAAAGTGGCATAAGAATCTTATTTTTTCTGCTGCAAATACCGCTCCCAATACATCCAAGCGTTCTACTGGCCTTACGTTCTGCAATACTACATTGCTTACTAAATTTTAAATCATCTGAAATAATAATAATTTTTAGTAGTCATAATAGATTCAGTCCGTATGTGTCTGTTCCTGACGGAACAGCGCAGGTTAAAACTCCAGAGAGCATGTCTCTCCATGCAGAGTACTCCATTGCCATCTGTAGCTCAGTGAATGGAAGTTGTGTGTCTTATGGTAGATTCCTCAGACGCGTCTCCTTTTGCCCACTTTCACTTACGTAATCTTTAACTATCTATGCTCAGTCAGTGGTCAAATAATTATCTACATTTGGAGCAGCAGACAGACAATTTCTGTCTTAGTGGACACAAAGTCCTTCTTTGACCCTTGTGGCATCTTTTCTTTATCTGTCATGGGCCATTGTTACGATGGATGAAAGTTTGTGAGGCTGGGGGTCAGTCTGGAATTCTCGAAGAGCACAAGGGTTTTGGTCTCCTTTAGAGGCAAGGATACCAATAAACATTCTGGAACTTTGAGCGATTCTTCTAGCTCTTCAGGCCTGGCCTATATCAATCATCAAAGAAGTCTACTGGTCATGCGGGAAGTATCCCAGATTCTGACCTGGGCAGAGAGGAATCAATGCTACATGTCAGCGAGTCACATTCCAGGTTTAAATAACTGAGATGTATATTACCTCAGTTGTTATCAGTCCATCCAGGAGACTGGTCTCTCCATCAGGATGTATTTAATCAGATGGTGATCAAATGGGGCCTACCAGACATAGATCTGATATCTTCACACTTAAATCAAAAACTTTCAAAGTACTGTGCAAGATCAAGAGATCCAAGGGCTCACATGGTGACGCCTCGGTATGTCCATGGAAATTCAATCTAGCATACCTATTTTCTCCGTTTGTTCTTCTGCTGAGAGTTATTGCTCAGATCAAAGAGGAGTCAGCATTAGTAATATCAATTGCTTCAGCTTGGCCCCGCAGGACATGGTATGAGGAACTGGTACAGATGTTCTCAACGCCTCCATGGCATCTTCCTCTGAGACAAGACCTGTTATCACAAGGTCCATTTTTCCATGAGGATCTCAAATCTTTACGTTTAACAGTGTGGATGTTGAACGCCTAGTTTTCAGACATAGAGGATTTTCAGATTATGTGATTGATACTCTGATACATGCTAGGAAACCTGTGACTCAAAGGATTTACCAAGATTTGGAAGGCATATTTTGTGTGGTGTACCTCTAAAATATTTTCTTAGTGTTCCTTTCGGATCTAGAGAATTCTTCAGTTTTTTAAAGATGGCCTTGACCCGGGTTTATCAGCTAGTTCCCTGAAAGGTCAAATTTCCACTTTATCTGTTCTTTTTCATAGGAAGTCGGCTAAACTTTTTGATGTTCAGACCTTTGTTCAGGCATTAGTTACAATTAGTAAGTTTTTAAGACCTATGTCTCCTTCCTGGAATTTGAACCTAATTCTTCAAGTTCTTAAAGGGACAGTATGCTATAAAATAGTTTTTCCCTTAATGTGTTTCCAGTTACTTTTTTTTACCAGCTGCAGAGCATAACATGTATGAGATTTGCTTTTTAAGGCTTATTTCTCCTGTTAAGTGTGACTTCTGGGATATTAACTCCTCCCCAACAGGAAGTGCAAGAGGATCACCCAGCAGAGCTGCTATATAGCTCCTCCCCTCTACGTCACACCCAGTCATTCTCTTGCACCCAACTAATAGATAGGATGTGTGAGAGGACTGTGGTGATTTTACTTAGTTTTTATAACTTCAATCAAAAGTTTGTTATTTTAAAACAGCACCGGAGTGTGTTGTTCCTTCTCAGGGAGAATTTGAAGAAGAGTCTACCTGAGTTTTTCTGTATGATTTTAACCGGAGTAGTTAAGATCATGTTGCTGTTCTCGGCCATCTGAGGAGTGAGGTAAACTTCAGATCAGGGGACAGCGCACAGGTTCACCTGCAAAGAGGTATGTAGCAGCATATTATTTTCTGAGAATGGAATTGACTAGAAAATACTGCAAATACCTATATAAAGTAAGTTCAGCCTTAAATGCAGTAGTAGCAACTGGTATCAGGCTGTCATGTATGTATATTTTCACTTCAGTATTCTGGGGAATGGCATTTCACTGAAATAATACTGTTTACATAAAGCTTTAGCCTATTTTGCAGTAAAAACGGCTTGCAGCAGGCTTTTTTATGACAAATACATTTATTGAACTTAAACGTTTTTTGCTGGCATGTGAAATCGTTTATTTTCTGAGGTACTGGGTGAAAACTTATTTGGGCATTAGTTTTATCCACTTGGCGGGCATTTTGTTTGATTTATGACAGTTTGCTGATCTCCCTCACTGTTGTGTGTGAGGGGGAGGGGCTGAATTTGGCGCTTTTACTACGCATCAAAAATTCAGTCACAAGTCTGTTCTTCTTCCCTGCATGATCCGGTTCGTCTCTACAGAGCTCAGGGGTCTTCAAAAGTTATTTTGAGGGAGGTAATCACTCACAGCAGTCCTGTGAGATTGTGCTTGACTGTGATAAAAAACGTTACATTCTGTACTTTTTTTCTGCTATTAAAGGGCTAGTTATCCATTACTAATGGGAGCAATCCTTTGCTAAAATTGTATTTTTACTGGGAAAAAAGTTTGTTTTCATAAAATTATCTGTTTCTTTCATGTAATTAACAAGAGTCCATGAGCTAGTGACGTATGGGATATACATTCCTACCAGGAGGGGCAAAGTTTCCCAAACCTTAAAATGCCTATAAATACACCCCTCACCACACCCACAAATCAGTTTTACAAACTTTGCCTCCAAGGGAGGTGGTGAAGTAAGTTTGTGCTAGATTCTACGTTGATATGCGCTCCGCAGCAAGTTGGAGCCCGGTTTTCCTCTCAGCGTGCAGTGAATGTCAGAGGGATGTGAGGAGAGTATTGCCTATTGAATGCAGTGATCTCCTTCTACGGGGTCTATTTCATAAGGTTCTCTGTTATCGGTCGTAGAGATTCATCTCTTACCTCCCTTTTCAGATCGACGATATACTCTTATATTTACCATTTCCTCTACTGATTCTCGTTTCAGTACTGGTTTGGCTTTCTACAAACATGTAGATGAGTGTCCTGGGGTAAGTAAGTCTTATTTTCTGTGACACTCTAAGCTATGGTTGGGCACTTTATTTATAAAGTTCTAAATATATGTATTCAAACATTTATTTGCCTTGACTCAGAATGTTCAACTTTCCTTATTTCCAGACAGTCAGTTTCATATTTGGGATTATGCTTTAATTATCTTATTTTTCTTACCTCAAAAATTTGACTTTTTTCCCTGTGGGCTGTTAGGCTCACGGGGGCTGAAAATGCTTCATTTTATTGCGTCATTCTTGGCGCGGACTTTTTTGGCGCAAAAATTCATTTCCGTTTCCGGCGTCATACGTGTCGCCGGAAGTTGCGTCATTTTTTTGACGTTATTTTGCGCCAAAAATGTCGGCGTTCCGGATGTGGCGTCATTTTTGGCGCCAAAAGCATTTAGGCGCCAAATAATGTGGGCGTCTTATTTGGCGCCAAAAAATATGGGCGTCGCTTTTGTCTCCACATTATTTCAGTCTCATTTTTCATTTGCTTCTGGTTGCTAGAAGCTTGATGTTTGGCATTTTTTTCCCATTCCTGAAACTGTCTTATAAGGAATTTGATCTATTTTGCTTTATATGTTGTTTTTTCTCTTACATATTGCAAGATGTGTCACGTTGCATCTGAGCCAGAAGATACTACAGGAAAACCTCTGCCTGCTGGATCTACCAAAGCTAAGTGTATCTGCTGTAAACTTTTGGTAGCTATTCCTCCAGCTGTTGTTTGTATTAAATGTCATGACAAACTTGTTAATGCAGATAATATTTCCTTTAGTGATGTACCATTGCCTGTTGCAGTTCCCTCAACATCTAAGGTGCAGAATGTTCCTGATAACATAAGAGATTTTGTTTCTGAATCCATAAAGAAGGCTTTGTCTGTTATTTCTCCTTCTAGTAAACGTAAAAAGTCTTTTAAATCTTCTCTCTCTACAGATGAATTTTTAAATGAACACCATCATTCTGATTCTTTGGACTCTTCTGGTTCAGAGGATTCTGTCTCAGAGATTGATGCTGATAAATCTTCATATTTATTTAAGATGGAATTTATTCGCTCTTTACTTAAAGAAGTACTAATTGCTTTAGAAATAGAGGATTCTAGTCCTCTTGATACTAATTCTATACGTTTGGATAAGGTTTTTAAAGCTCCTGCGGTTATTCCAGAAGTCTTTCCTGTTCCTAATGCTATTTCTGCAGTAATTGCTAAGGAATGGGATAGATTGGGTAATTCATTTACTCCTTCTAAACGTTTTAAGCAATTATATCCTGTTCCGCCTGACAGATTAGAATTTTGGGACAAAATCCCTAAAGTTGATGGGGCTATTTCTACCCTTGCTAAACGTACTACCATTCCTACATCAGATGGTACCTCGTTTAAGGATCCTTTAGATAGAAAAATTGAATCTTTTCTAAGAAAAGCTTATCTATGTTCAGGTAATCTTCTTAGACCTGCTATATCATTGGCTGATGTTGCTGCAGCTTCAACTTTTTGGTTGGAAACTCTAGCGCAACAAGTAACAAATCGTGATTCTCATGATATTATTATTCTTCTTCAGCATGCTAATAATTTCATCTGTGATGCCATTTTTGATATTATTAGAGTTGATGTTAGATTTATGTCTCTGGCTATCTTAGCCAGAAGAGCTTTATGGCTTAAGACTTGGAATGCTGATATGGCTTCTAAATCAACTCTACTTTCCATTTCTTTCCAGAGAAACAAATTATTTGGTTCTCAGTTGGATTCTATTATTTCAACTGTTACTGGTGGGAAAGGAACTTTTTTACCACAGGATAAAAAGTCTAAAGGTAAAAACAGGGCTAACAATCGTTTTCGTTCCTTTCGTTTCAACAAAGAACAAAAGCCTGATCCTTCGTCCTCAGGAGCAGTTTCAGTTTGGAAACCATCTCCAGTCTGGAATAAATCCAAGCCTGCTAGAAAGGCAAAGCCTGCTTCTAAGTTCACATGAAGGTACGGCCCTCATTCCAGTTCAGCTGGTAGGGGGCAGGTTACGTTTTTTCAAAGAAATTTGGATCAGTTCTGTTCACAATCTTTGGATTCAGAACATTGTTTCAGAAGGGTACAGAATTGGTTTCAAGATGAGACCTCCTGCAAAGAGATTTTTTCTTTCCCATGTCCCAGTAAATCCAGTGAAAGCTCAAGCATTTCTGAATTGTGTTTCAGATCTAGAGTTGGCTGGAGTAATTATGCCAGTTCCAGTTCCGGAACAGGGGATGGGGTTTTATTCAAATCTCTTCATTGTACCAAAGAAGGAGAATTCCTTCAGACCAGTTCTGGATCTAAAATTATTGAATCGTTATGTAAGGATACCAACGTTCAAGATGGTAACTGTAAGGACTATATTGCCTTTTGTTCAGCAAGGGAATTATATGTCCACAATAGATTTACAGGATGCATATCTGCATATTCCGATTCATCCAGATCATTATCAGTTCCTGAGATTCTCTTTTCTAGACAAGCATTACCAATTTGTGGCTCTACCGTTTGGCCTTGCTACAGCTCCAAGAATTTTCACAAAGATTCTCGGTGCCCTTCTGTCTGTAATCAGAGAACAGGGTATTGTGGTATTTCCTTATTTGGACGATATCTTGGTACTTGCTCCGTCTTTACATTTAGCAGAGTCTCATACGAATCGACTTGTGTTGTTTCTTCAAGATCATGGTTGGAGGATCAATTTACCAAAAAGTTCTTTGATTCCTCAAACAAGGGTAACCTTTCTGGGTTTCCAGATAGATTCAGTGTCCATGACTTTGTCTTTAACAGACAAGAGACGTCTAAAATTGATTACAGCCTGTCGAAACCTTCAGTCTCAATCATTCCCTTCGGTAGCCTTATGCATGGAAATTCTAGGTCTTATGACTGCTGCATCGGACGCGATCCCCTTTGCTCGTTTTCACATGCGACCTCTTCAGCTCTGTATGCTGAACCAATGGTGCAGGGATTACACGAAGATATATCAATTAATATCTTTAAAACCGATTGTTCGGCACTCTCTAACGTGGTGGACAGATCACCATCGTTTAATTCAGGGGGCTTCTTTTGTTCTTCCGACCTGGACTGTAATTTCAACAGATGCAAGTCTCACAGGTTGGGGAGCTGTGTGGGGATCTCTGACGGCACAAGGAGTTTGGGAATCTCAGGAGGTGAGATTACCGATCAATATCTTGGAACTCCGTGCAGTTTTCAGAGCTCTTCAGTTTTGGCCTCTTCTGAAGAGAGAATCGTTCATTTGTTTTCAGACAGACAATGTCACAACTGTGGCATACATCAATCATCAAGGAGGGACTCACAGTCCTCTGGCTATGAAAGAAGTATCTCGAATTTTGGTTTGGGCGGAATCCAGCTCCTGTCTAATCTCTGCGGTTCATATCCCAGGTGTAGACAATTGGGAAGCGGATTATCTCAGTCGCCAAACGTTGCATCCGGGCGAATGGTCTCTTCACCCAGAGGTATTTCTTCAGATTGTTCAAATGTGGGGGCCCCCAGAGATAGATCTGATGGCCTCTCATCTAAACAAGAAACTTCCCAGGTATCTGTCCAGATCCCGGGATCCTCAGGCGGAGGCAGTGGATGCATTATCACTTCCTTGGAAGTATCATCCTGCCTATATCTTTCCGCCTCTAGTTCTTCTTCCAAGAGTAATCTCCAAGATTCTGAGGGAATGCTCGTTTGTTCTGCTAATAGCTCCGGCATGGCCTCACAGGTTTTGGTATGCGGATCTTGTCCGGATGGCATCTTGCCAACCATGGACTCTTCCGTTAAGACCAGACCTTCTGTCTCAAGGTCCTTTTTTCCATCCGGATCTGAAATCCTTAAATTTAAAGGTATGGAGATTGAACGCTTGATTCTTGGTCATAGAGGTTTCTCTGACTCCGTGATTAATACTATGTTACAGGCTCGTAAATCTGTATCTCGAGAGATATATTATAGAGTCTGGAAGACTTATATTTCTTGGTGTCTTTCTCATCATTTTTCTTGGCATTCTTTTAGAATACCGAGAATTTTACAGTTTCTTCAGGATGGTTTAGATAAGGGTTTGTCCGCGAGTTCTTTGAAAGGACAAATCTCCGCTCTTTCTGTTCTTTTTCACAGAAAGATTGCTATTCTTCCTGATATTCATTGTTTTGTACAAGCTTTGGTTCGTATAAAACCTGTCATTAAGTCAATTTCTCCTCCATGGAGTTTGAATTTGGTTTTGGGAGCTCTTCAAGCTCCTCCGTTTGAACCTATGCATTCATTGGACATTAAATTACTTTCTTGGAAAGTTTTGTTCCTTTTGGCCATCTCTTCTGCTAGAAGAGTTTCTGAATTATCTGCTCTTTCGTGTGAGTCTCCTTTTCTGATTTTTCATCAGGATAAGGCGGTGTTGCGAACTTCTTTTGAATTTTTACCTAAAGTTGTGAATTCCAACAACATTAGTAGAGAAATTGTGGTTCCTTCATTATGTCCTAATCCTAAGAATTCTAAGGAGAAATCATTGCATTCTTTGGATGTTGTTAGAGCTTTGAAATATTATGTTGAAGCTACGAAATCTTTCCGTAAGACTTCTAGTCTATTTGTTATCTTTTCCGGTTCTAGGAAAGGCCAGAAAGCTTCTGCCATTTCTTTGGCATCTTGGTTGAAATCTTTAATTCATCTTGCCTATGTTGAGTCGGGTAAAATTCCGCCTCAAAGAATTACAGCTCATTCTACTAGGTCAGTTTCTACTTCCTGGGCGTTTAGGAATGAAGCTTCGGTTGACCAGATCTGCAAAGCAGCAACTTGGTCCTCTTTGCATACTTTTACTAAATTCTACCATTTTGATGTATTTTCTTCTTCTGAAGCAGTTTTTGGTAGAAAAGTTCTTCAGGCAGCGGTTTCAGTTTGAATCTTCTGCTTATGTTTTTTGTTAAACTTTATTTTGGGTGTGGATTATTTTCAGCAGGAATTGGCTGTCTTTATTTTATCCCTCCCTCTCTAGTGACTCTTGTGTGGAAAGATCCACATCTTGGGTAGTCATTATCCCATACGTCACTAGCTCATGGACTCTTGTTAATTACATGAAAGAAAACATAATTTATGTAAGAACTTACCTGATAAATTCATTTCTTTCATATTAACAAGAGTCCATGAGGCCCACCCTTTTTTGTGGTGGTTATGATTTTTTTGTATAAAGCACAATTATTCCAATTCCTTATTTTATATGCTTCGCACTTTTTTTCTTATCACCCCACTTCTTGGCTATTCGTTAAACTGATTTGTGGGTGTGGTGAGGGGTGTATTTATAGGCATTTTAAGGTTTGGGAAACTTTGCCCCTCCTGGTAGGAATGTATATCCCATACGTCACTAGCTCATGGACTCTTGTTAATATGAAAGAAATGAATTTATCAGGTAAGTTCTTACATAAATTATGTTTTTATTGTACTCAACTGTCATATCTTTCTGTGCTTCTTAAAGGCACAGTGCGTTTTTTCATACTATTTATAAAAGTGAATTAAAAGTATTTCCAAGTTTGCTGGTTATTTGCTAGTGTGTTAAACATGTCTGACTCAGAGGAATATCTCTGTGCTATATGTGCTAAAGCCAAAGTGGAGCCCAATAGAAATTTATGTACTAATTGTATTGATGCTACTTTAAATAAAAGCCAATCTGTACAAATTGAACAGCATTCACCAGACAACGAGAGGAAAGTTATGCCGACTAACTCCCCTCACGTGTCAGTACCTGCATCTCCCGCTCGGGGGATGCGTGATATTGTAACGACGGGTACTTCAGGGCGGCCATTACAAATCACATTGCAGGACATGGCTAATGTTATGACTGAGGTTTTGTCTAAATTACCAGAACTTAGAGGGAAGCGGGACCACTCTGGGGTGAGAACAGAGTGCGCTGATAATACTAGGGCCATGTCAGATACTGGGTCACAGTATGCGGAACATGAGGACGGAGAGCTTCAATCTGCAGGTGACGGTTCTGATCCCATTAGAGTGGATTCAGACATTTCTAATTTTAAGTTTAAGCTTGAAAACCTCCGCGTACTGTTAGGGGAGGTATTAGCGGCTCTAAATGATTGTAACACCGTTGCAATTCCAGAGAAATTATGTAGGCTGGATAGATACTATGCGGTACCGGCGAGTACTGACGTATTTCCTATACCTAAGAGGCTTACAGAGATAATTACTAAGGAGTGGGATAGGCCCGGTGTGCCCTTTTCCCCCCCTCCTGTATTTAGAAAAATGTTTCCAATAGACGCCACCACACGGGACTTATGGCAGACGATCCCTAAGGTGGAGGGAGCGGTTTCGACTCTGGCTAAGCGTACCACTATCCCGGTTGAGGATAGCTGTGCTTTTTCTGATCCAATGGATAAAAAGTTAGAAGGTTACCTTAAGAAAATGTTTGTTCAACAAGGTTTTATATTGCAACCTCTTGCATGTATTGCGTCTGTCACGGCCGCATCAGCTTTTTGGTCCGAGTCCCTGGAAGAGACTCTTGACTCAATAACTATAGAGGAAATTTCAAACAAGCTTAAAACACTTAAGCTAGCTAATTCATTTGTTTCAGATGCCGTTGTACATTTAACTAAACTTACGGCTAAGAATTCCGGATTCGCCATTCAGGCACGCAGAGCACTGTGGCTAAAATCCTGGTCAGCTGATGTTACTTCTAAATCTAAGTTACTCAACATACCTTTCAAAGGGCAGACCTTATTCGGGCCCGGTTTGAAGGAAATTATCGCTGACATTACAGGAGGTAAAGGCCACGCCCTGCCTCAAGACAGAGCCAAGCCAAAGGCTAGACAGTCTAATTTTCGTTCCTTTCGTAATTTCAAGACAGGAGCAGCATCAACTTCCTCTGCACCAAAACAGGAAGGAGCTGTTGCTCGCTACAGACAAGGCTGGAGACCTAACCAGTCCTGGAACAAGGGCAAGCAGGCCAGAAAACCTGCTGCTGCCCCTAAAACAGCATGAATTGAGGGCCCCCGATCCGGGAACGGATCTAGTGGGGGGCAGACTTTCTCTCTTCGCCCAGGCTTGGGCAAGAGATGTCCAGGATTCCTGGGCGTTAGAGATCATATCTCAGGGATATCTTCTGGACTTCAAATCCTCTCCCCCAAAAGGGAGATTCCATCTGTCAAGGTTGTCAACAAACCAAATAAAGAAAGAGGCGTTTCTACGCTGTGTACAAGATCTTTTATTAATGGGAGTGATCCATCCGGTTCCGCGGTCGGAACACGGACAGGGGTTTTACTCAAATCTGTTTGTGGTTCCCAAGAAAGAAGGAACCTTCAGACCAATCTTGGATTTAAAGATCCTAAACAAATTCCTAAGAGTTCCATCGTTCAAAATGGAAACTATTCGGACAATCCTACCCATGATCCAAAAGGGTCAGTACATGACCACAGTGGATTTAAAGGATGCTTACCTTCACATACCGATTCACAGAGATCATTTCCGGTATCTAAGGTTTGCCTTCCTAGACAGGCATTACCAGTTTGTAGCTCTTCCATTCGGGTTGGCTACGGCTCCAAGAATCTTCACAAAGGTTCTGGGGGCTCTTCTGGCGGTACTAAGACCGCGAGGAATCTCGGTAGCTCCATACCTAGACGACATTCTGATTCAAGCTTCAAGCTTTCAAACTGCCAAGTCTCATACAGAGTTTGTACTGGCATTTCTAAGATCGCATGGGTGGAAGGTAAACGAAAAGAAGAGTTCTCTCGTTCCACTCACAACAGTTCCCTTCTTGGGGACTCTTATAGATTCTGTAGAAATGAAGATTTACCTGACAGAAGAAAGGTTAACAAAACTTCAAAACGCCTGCCGTGCCCTTCATTCCATTCAACACCCGTCAGTGGCTCAATGTATGGAGGTGATCGGCTTAATGGTAGCGGCAATGGACATAGTCCCCTTTGCACGCCTACACCTCAGACCGCTGCAATTATGCATGCTAAGTCAGTGGAATGGGGATTACTCAGATTTGTCCCCCACTCTGAATCTGGATCAAGAGACCAGAAATTCTCTTCTGTGGTGGCTTTCTCGGCCACATCTGTCCAAGGGGATGCCATTCAGCAGGCCAAATTGGACAATTGTAACAACAGACGCCAGACTGTTAGGTTGGGGCGCTGTCTGGAATTCCCTGAAGGCTCAGGGATCATGGACTCAGGAGGAGAGTCTCCTGCCAATAAACATCCTGGAATTGAGAGCAGTTCTCAATGCCCTTCTGGCTTGGCCCCAGTTAACAACTCGGGGGTTCATCAGATTTCAGTCGGACAACATCACGACTGTAGCTTACATCAACCATCAAGGAGGAACAAGAAGCTCCCTAGCGATGATGGAAGTATCAAAGGTAATTCGTTGGGCAGAGTCTCACTCTTGCCATCTCTCAGCAATCCACATTCCGGGAGTGGAGAACTGGGAGGCGGATTTCCTAAGTCGTCAGACTTTTCATCCGGGGGAGTGGGAACTTCATCCGGAGGTCTTTGCTCAAATACTTCGACGTTGGGGCAAACCAGAGATAGATCTCATGGCGTCTCGACAGAACGCCAAGCTTCCTCGTTACGGGTCCAGATCCAGGGATCCGGGAGCGGCCCTAGTAGATGCTTTGAAAGCACCTTGGACCTTCGGGAGAGCTTATGTGTTTCCACCCTTTCCGATGCTTCCTCGATTGATCGCCAGAATCAAACAGGAGAGAGCATCAGTAATTCTAATAGCGCCTGCGTGGCCTCGCAGGACCTGGTATGCAGATCTAGTGGACATGTCATCCTGTCCACCTTGGTCTCTGCCTCTGAGACAGGACCTTCTGATTCAGGGTCCTTTCAAACATCAAAATCTAATTTCTCTGAAGCTGACTGCCTGGAGATTGAACGCTTGATTTTATCAAAACGTGGATTCTCTGAGTCAGTAATTGATACCCTGATACATGCTAGCAAGCCTGTTACCAGAAAGATTTATCATAAAATATGGCGTAAATACCTATATTGGTGCGAATCCAGAGGTTACTCTTGGAGTAAGGTTAGGATTCCTAGGATATTGTCTTTTCTACAAGAGGGTTTAGAAAAGGGCTTATCCGCTAGTTCTTTAAAGGGACAGATCTCAGCTCTGTCCATTTTGTTACACAAACGTCTGTCAGAAGTTCCAGACGTTCAGGCCTTTTGTCAGGCTTTGGCCAGGATTAAGCCTGTGTTTAAAAATGTTGCTCCGCCATGGAGTTTAAACCTTGTTCTTAACGTTTTACAGGGCGTTCCGTTTGAACCCCTTCATTCCGTTGATATAAAATTGTTATCTTGGAAAGTTCTATTTTTAATGGCTATTTCCTCGGCTCGAAGAGTCTCTGAGTTATCAGCCTTACATTGTGATTCTCCTTATCTGATTTTTCACTCGGATAAGGTAGTTCTGCGTACTAAACCTGGGTTCTTACCTAAGGTAGTCACTAACAGGAATATCAATCAGGAGATTGTTGTTCCATCCTTGTGTCCTAATCCTTCCTCAAAGAAGGAACGACTTCTGCACAATCTAGATGTAGTTCGTGCCCTGAAATTTTATTTACAGGCAACTAAAGATTTTCGACAAACATCTTCACTGTTTGTCGTTTACTCTGGTCAGAGGAGAGGTCAAAAAGCTTCGGCTACCTCTCTCTCTTTTTGGCTTCGTAGCATAATACGTTTAGCTTATGAGACTGCTGGACAGCAGCCTCCTGAAAGAATTACAGCTCATTCCACTAGAGCTGTGGCTTCCACTTGGGCCTTTAAGAATGAGGCCTCTGTTGAACAGATTTGCAAGGCTGCAACTTGGTCTTTGCTTCATACTTTTTCCAAATTTTACAAATTTGACACTTTTGCTTCTTCTGAGGCTATTTTTGGGAGAAAGGTTCTTCAGGCAGTGGTTCCTTCTGTATAAAGATCCTGCCTATCCCTCCCGTCATCCGTGTACTTTTGCTTTGGTATTGGTATCCCAGAAGTAATGATGACCCGTGGACTGATCACACTTAACAGGAGAAAACATAATTTATGCTTACCTGATAAATTCCTTTCTCCTGTAGTGTGATCAGTCCATGGCCCGCCCTGTTTTTTATGGCAGGTCTAAATTTTTAAATTATACTCCAGTCACCACTGCACCCTTTAGCTTCTCCTTTCTCGTTGGTTCTTGGTCGAATGACTGGGTGTGACGTAGAGGGGAGGAGCTATATAGCAGCTCTGCTGGGTGATCCTCTTGCACTTCCTGTTGGGGAGGAATTAATATCCCAGAAGTAATGATGACCCGTGGACTGATCACACTACAGGAGAAAGGAATTTATCAGGTAAGCATAAATTATGTTTTGTGTATATGAATTAGCTGATTTGGGGTTTTGAAGCCACAACCTAATAAAATGGGTTGAGCTTGTAGATATAATCAGATCTCATTACTTTATCACATTGTGTACATATAACTGCTTCTTTATCTTATATCTGTCCATAAACCAATCACCAATACTTGGAGAGAACAGTGAAAATTAACATTTTATTACCTTATCTCTTCTGTAACCCACTGGGAGTGTATTTTCTTCTACTGGCTGTGTTAACACAGCTTGGCCTCAAGGCCAAAAACTTTCAGGATGGGTGGGGATACCACAGGCTAAATAAACTAATTCAAATGCCAATATAAGGTTAATGGAAATGCTTGTAAACAATTTAATACACTCCAGCAGGTAAAGTGGATCATTGGGAACAAATTAAAGGGGAGAATTTTTTTGAGTAAACTGTCCCTTTAAGTTCTTCAAGGTCCTTCCTTTTAACCAATGCACTACATTGAAATAAAACTGTTGTCTTGGAAGATGCTTTTTTTGTTTACTATTTCTTCTGCATGAAGAGTTTCTGAGTTGTCAGCATTATCCATAATTCTCCATTTCTCTTGTAAGATGTATCGAGTCCACGGATTCATCCATACTTGTGGGATATTCTCCTTCCCTACAGGAAGTGGCAAAGAGAGCACCCACAGCAGAGCTGTCTATATAGCTCCTCCCTTAGCTCCACCCCCCAGTCATTCTCTTTGCCTACTCTAAGTACTAGGAAGGGTAAAGTGAGTGTGGTGACAAAAATGTTAGTTTTTATTTTCTCAAGCAAAAGTTTGTTATTTTAAATGGTACCGGTGTGTACTATTTACTCTCTGGCAGAAAAGGGATGAAGATTTCTGCAAGGAGGATGATGATCTTAGCACTTTGTAACTAAGATCCACTGCTGTTCTCACAAGGGCTGAAGAGTACAGGAAAACTTCAGTTGGGGGAACGGTTTGCAGGCTAAACTACATTGAGGTATGTTCAGTCTATTTTTTTCTAGACAGACTGTGTTAATTCTAGAAAAGGCTGGCAATATCCCCATGAGGGAAGGGTAAGCTGTATTTAGACACTTAGTAGGAATCCCAGCTTGCATAAAGGGCTCATTAGTTACTGGTGACACTGATAGGAAAAAACGTTTTTGTTTTTTAGAAAAAATGCAAACATAACGTTTTTTGAGGGACTTTAAGGGGTCATTGTGGCTTGTTTAAGGGTTATTAACCCACATGGCTAGTTTAAGAAACACTCTGTTGTGTTTCTTTTAGGCCCCATAACATCGAGTGAGGTGGGAGGGGCCTATTTTCGCGCCTCAGTTGAGCAGTTTCTTTACCTCAGAGACATCCAGCTGCTTCTCCAGAGGTTCCTACTGTGTTTGAGGGCTGTAAAGAAGTTTTTTTCCCCACAAATCGTTCCTAATGGGCAGGTAGACGCCACAGCAGAGCTGTGGCAAGGTGCTGAACGTTTTTTTTTACCGGTTTTTGACGTTTTGTCAATCCGGTTTTTACATTAAGGGGTTAATTGTTTATTTGCATAGCTGTGCAAAGTTACTAAGGCTTTACTGTAAAACTTTCGTTGAGTTTACTGCTTTTTTACACTGTTTTGCAGAGTTTGTGCAGCTTTTTTTCTCTTAAAGGCACAGTACCGTTTTTTTCTAATTGTTATTTGCTTTGATTAAAGTGTTTTCCAAGCTTGCTTGTTACATTACTAGCCTGTTTAACATGTCTGACACCAAGGAAAATCCTTGTTCAATGTGTTTAGAAGCCATTGTGGAAACCCCTCTTAGAATGTGTCCCACTTGCACTGATATGTCTATAAATTATAAAGAGCATATTTTAGCACTTAAAAATATTGCAATAGATGATTCTCAGACAGAAGGAAATGAGGGTTTAACATCTAGCTCTCCCCAAGTGTCACAACCAGTAACGCCCGCACAAGTGACGCCAAGTACCTCTAGTGCGTCGAATTCATTTACTTTACAAGACATGGCCACAGTTATGAATACAACCCTCACAGAGGTTTTATCTAAACTGCCTGGTTTACAAGGAAAGCGTGACAGCTCTGGGTTAAGAACAAATGCTGAGCCGTCTGACGCTTTAGTAGCCGTATCCGATATACCCTCACAATGTTCTGAAGTAGGGGTAAGGGATTTGTTATCTGAGGGAGAAATTTCTGATTCAGGAAAGACGTATTAGCGACTCTAGATGATTGTGACCCCATAGTGGTCCCAGAGAAATTGTGTAAAATGGACAAATACTTAGAGGTTCCTGTTTACACTGATGTTTTCTCTTGTAAGGTGTATCCAGTCCACGGATCATCCATTACTTGTGGGATATTCTCATTCCCAACAGGAAGTTGCAAGAGGACACCCACAGCAGAGCTGTTATATAGCTCCTCCCCTAACTGCCATTCCCAGTCATTCTCTTGCAACTCTCAACACGCATGGAGTTAGTAAGAGAGAGTGGTAAAAATAGTTAGTTTAATTTCTTCAATCAAAAGTTTGTTATTTTAAATGGTACCGGAGTTGTACTGTTTTATCTCAGGCAGAAGTAGAAGAAGAATCTGCATGAGTTTTCTATGATCTTAGCAGGTTGTAACTAAGATCCATTGCTGTTCTCACATATGTCTGAGGAGTGAGGTAACTTCAGCGGGAGAATGACGTGCAGTTTATTCTGCTAATGAGGTATGTGCAGTTATAATTTTTTCTAGGATTGGAAATGCTGTTGATACCGAATTAATGTAAGTTAAGCCTGAATACAGTGATTTAATAACGACTGGTATCATGCTTACTCTCAGGGGTATTACCCTTACATAAATACAATATAAAACGTTTGCTGGCATGTTTAATCGTTTTTATATGTGTGTCTGGTGATAAAAATTATTGGGGCCTAATTTTTTCCACATGGCTGGCTTTATTTTTGCTTAATAACAGTTTCCTGAGGCTTTCCACTGTTGTAGTATGAGTGGGAGGGGCCTATTTTAGCGCTTTTTTGCGCAGTTAAAATTACAGACTGAGACATCCAGTTTTCCTCAGAAGTCCCCTGAATGCTGCAGGACATCTCAAAAGGGCCTAAAGTCGTTTATTGCGGAAGGTATGGCCACAGTAGAGCTGTGGCAGTTGATTGTGACTGTTTAAAAACGTCTATGTCGTTTTTTTTTTCCTTTTTTGAACTAAGGGGTTAATCATCCATTTGCAAGTGGGTGCAATGCTCTGTTAGCTTATTATACACACTGTAAAAATTTCGTTTGTGTAACTGCCTTTTTTCACAGTTTTTTTCAAATTCTGACAAAATTTGTTTCTCTTAAAGGCACAGTACCGTTTTTTATATTTGCTTGTTAACTTGATTTAAAGTGTTTTCTCCAACATAGGTGTGTCCGGTCCACGGCGTCATCCTTACTTGTGGGATATTCTCTTCCCCAACAGGAAATGGCAAAGAGCCCAGCAAAGCTGGTCACATGATCCCTCCTAGGCTCCGCCTTCCCCAGTCATTCTCTTTGCCGTTGTACAGGCAACATCTCCACGGAGATGGCTTAGAGTTTTTTAGTGTTTAACTGTAGTTTTTATTATTCAATCAAGAGTTTGTTATTTTAAAATAGTGCTGGTATGTACTATTTACTCTGAAACAGAAAAGAGATGAAGATTTCTGTTTGTAAGAGGAAAATGATTTTAGCAACCGTTACTAAAATCGATGGCTGTTTCCACACAGGACTGTTGAGAGGAATTAACTTCAGTTGGGGGAACAGTGAGCAGACTTTTGCTGCTTGAGGTATGACACATTCTAACAAGACGATGTAATGCTGGAAGCTGTCATTTTCCCTATGGGATCCGGTAAGCCATTTTTATTACAGAAAGAAAAAAAGGGCTTCACAAGGGCTTTTTAAGACTGTAGACATTTTCTGGGCTAAATCGATTTATATATAAACATATTTTATACTCCATAGCCTTGAGGAATTATTTTAATCTTGGGAATTTTGTAAAATAACCGGCAGGCACTGTATTGGACACCTTATCCTCTAGGGGCTTTCCCTAATCATAGGCAGAGTCTCATTTTCGCGCCTGTATTGCGCACTTGTTTTTGAGAAGCATGACATGCAGATGCATGTGTGAGGAGCTCTGATACATAGAAAAGACTTTCTGAAGGCGTCATTTGGTATCGTATTCCCCTTTGGGCTTGGTTGGGTCTCAGCAAAGCAGATACCAGGGACTGTAAGGGGTTAAATATAAAAACGGCTCCGGTTCCGTTATTTTAAGGGTTAAAGCTTCCAAATTTGGTGTGCAATACTTTTAAGGCTTTAAGACACTGTGGTGAAATTTTGGTGAATTTTGAACAATTCCTTCATACTTTTTCGCAATTGCAGTAATAAAGTGTGTTCAGTTTAAAATTTAAAGTGACAGTAACGGTTTATTTTAAAACGTTTTTTGTACTTTGTTATCAAGTTTTTGCCTGTTTAACATGTCTGAACTACCAGATAGATTGTGTTCTGAATGTGGGGAAGCCAAGGTTCCTTCTCATTTAAATAGATGTGATTTATGTGACACAAAATTTAGAGAAAATGATGCCCAAGATGATTCCTCAAGTGAGGGGAGTAAGCATGGTACTGCATCATCCCCTCCTTCGTCTACACCAGTCTTGCCCACACAGGAGGCCCCTAGTACATCTAGCGCGCCAATACTCCTTACTATGCAACAATTAACGGCTGTAATGGATAATTCTATCAAAAACATTTTAGCCAAAATGCCCACTTATCAGCGAAAGCGCGACTGCTCTGTGTTAGAAAATACTGAAGAGCATGAGGACGCTGATGATATTGGTTCTGAAGGGCCCCTACACCAGTCTGAGGGGGCCAGGGAGGTTTTGTCTGAGGGAGAAATTTCAGATTCAGGGAAAATTTCTCAACAAGCTGAACCTGATGTGATTACATTTAAATTTAAATTGGAACATCTCCGCGCTCTGCTTAAGGAGGTGTTATCCACTCTGGATGATTGTGAGAATTTGGTCATTCCAGAGAAACTATGTAAAATGGACAAGTTCCTAGAGGTCCCGGGGCCCCCCGAAGCTTTTCCTATACCCAAGCGGGTGGCGGACATTGTAAATAAAGAATGGGAAAGGCCCGGTATACCTTTCGTCCCTCCCCCCATATTTAAAAAATTGTTTCCTATGGTCGACCCCAGAAAGGACTTATGGCATACAGTCCCCAAGGTCGAGGTGGCGGTTTCTACTCTAAACAAACGCACCACTATACCCATAGAAGATAGTTGTGCTTTCAAAGATCCTATGGATAAAAAATTAGAAGGTTTGCTTAAAAAGATGTTTGTTCAGCAAGGTTACCTTCTACAACCAATTTCATGCATTGTTCCTGTCACTACAGCCGCGTGTTTCTGGTTCGATGAGCTAGAAAAGGCGCTCAATAATAATTCTTCTTCTTATGAGGAGATTATGGACAGAATTCGTGCTCTCAAATTGGCTAATTCTTTCACCCACTTTGCAATTGGCTAGGTTAGCGGCGAAAAATTCTGGTTTTGCTATTGTGGCGCGCAGAGCGCTTTGGTTAAAATCTTGGTCAGCGGATGCGTCTTCCAAGAACAAATTGCTTAACATTCCTTTCAAGGGGAAAACGCTGTTTGGCCCTGACTTGAAAGAGATTATCTCTGATATCACTGGGGGCAAGGGCCACGCCCTTCCTCAGGATAGGTCTTTCAAGGCCAAAAATAAACCTAATTTTCGTCCCTTTCGCAGAAACGGACCAGCCCCAAGTGCTACGTCCTCTAAGCAAGAGGGTAATACTTCTCAAGCCAAGCCAGCCTGGAGACCATTGCAAGGCTGGAACAAAGGAAAGCAGGCCAAGAAACCTGCCACTGCTACCAAGACAGCATGAGATGTTGGCCCCCGATCCAGGACCGGATCTGGTGGGGGGCAGACTCTCTCTCTTCGCTCAGGCTTGGGCAAGAGATGTTCTGGATCCTTGGGCACTAGAAATAGTCTCCCAAGGTTATCTTCTGGAATTCAAGGGGCTTCCCCCAAGGGGGAGGTTCCACAGGTCTCAATTGTCTTCAGACCACATAAAAAAACAGGCATTCTTACATTGTGTAGAAGACCTGTTAAAAATGGGAGTGATTCATCCTGTTCCATTAGGAGAACAAGGGATGGGGTTCTACTCCAATCTGTTCGTAGTTCCCAAAAAAGAGGGAACGTTCAGACCAATCTTAGATCTCAAGATCCTAAACAAGTTTCTCAAGGTTCCATCGTTCAAAATGGAAACCATTCGAACAATTCTTCCTTCCATCCAGGAAGGTCAATTCATGACCACGGTGGATTTAAAGGATGCGTATCTACATATTCCTATCCACAAGGAACATCATCGGTTCCTAAGGTTCGCATTCCTGGACAAGCATTACCAGTTTGTGGCACTTCCGTTCGGATTAGCCACTGCTCCAAGGATTTTCACAAAGGTACTAGGGTCCCTTCTAGCGGTGCTAAGACCAAGGGGCATTGCAGTAGTACCTTACTTGGACGACATTCTGATTCAAGCGTCGTCCCTTCCTCAAGCAAAGGCTCACACGGACATTGTCCTGGCCTTTCTCAGATCTCACGGGTGGAAAGTGAACGTAGAAAAAAGTTCTCTATCTCCGTCAACAAGGGTTCCCTTCTTGGGAACAATAATAGACTCCTTAGAAATGAGGATTTTTCTGACAGAGGCCAGAAAATCAAAACTTCTAAACTCTTGTCAAATACTTCATTCTGTTCCTCTTCCTTCCATAGCGCAGTGCATGGAAGTAATAGGTTTGATGGTAGCGGCAATGGACATAGTTCCTTTTGCGCGCATTCATCTAAGACCATTACAACTGTGCATGCTCAGTCAGTGGAATGGGGACTATACAGACTTGTCTCCGACGATACAAGTAAATCAGAGGACCAGAGATTCACTCCGTTGGTGGCTGTCCCTGGACAACATGTCACAGGGGATGAGCTTCCGCAGACCAGAGTGGGTCATTGTCACGACCGACGCCAGTCTGGTGGGCTGGGGCGCGGTCTGGGGACCCCTGAAAGCTCAGGGTCTTTGGTCTCGGGAAGAATCTCTTCTACCGATAAATATTCTGGAACTGAGAGCGATACTCAATGCTTTCAAGGCTTGGCCTCAGCTAGCAAAGGCCAAGTTCATACGGTTTCAATCAGACAACATGACGACTGTTGCGTACATCAACCATCAGGGGGGAACAAGGAGTTCCCTGGCGATGGAAGAAGTGACCAAAATCATTCAATGGGCGGAGACTCACTCCTGCCACTTGTCTGCAATCCACATCCCAGGAGTGGAAAATTGGGAAGCGGATTTTCTGAGTCGTCAGACATTTCATCCGGGGGAGTGGGAACTCCATCCGGAAATCTTTGCCCAAATTACTCAATTGTGGGGCATTCCAGACATGGATCTGATGGCCTCTCGTCAGAACTTCAAGGTTCCTTGCTACGGGTCCAGATCCAGGGATCCCAAGGCGACTCTAGTAGATGCACTAGTAGCACCTTGGACCTTCAAACTAGCTTATGTATTCCCGCCGTTTCCTCTCATCCCCAGGCTGGTAGCCAGGATCAATCAGGAGAGAGCATCGGTGATCTTGATAGCTCCTGCGTGGCCACGCAGGACTTGGTATGCAGACCTGGTGAATATGTCATCGGCTCCACCATGGAAGCTACCTTTGAGACGAGACCTTCTTGTTCAAGGTCCGTTCGAACATCCGAATCTGGTCTCACTCCAACTGACTGCTTGGAGATTGAACGCTTGATCTTATCAAAGCGAGGGTTCTCAGATTCTGTCATTGATACTCTTGTTCAGGCCAGAAAGCCTGTAACTAGAAAAATTTACCACAAAATATGGAAAAAATATATCTGTTGGTGTGAATCTAAAGGATTCCCTTGGGACAAGGTAAAAATTCCTAAGATTCTATCCTTTCTTCAAGAAGGTTTGGAGAAAGGATTATCTGCTAGTTCCTTGAAGGGACAGATTTCTGCCTTGTCTGTGTTACTTCACAAAAAGCTGGCAGCTGTGCCAGATGTTCAAGCCTTTGTTCAGGCTCTGGTTAGAATCAAGCCTGTTTACAAACCTTTGACTCCTCCTTGGAGTCTCAATTTAGTTCTTTCAGTTCTTCAGGGGGTTCCGTTTGAACCCTTACATTCCGTTGATATTAAGTTATTATCTTGGAAAGTTTTGTTTTTGGTTGCGATTTCTTCTGCTAGAAGAGTTTCAGAATTATCTGCTCTGCAGTGTTCTCCTCCTTATCTGGTGTTCCATGCAGATAAGGTGGTTTTACGTACTAAACCTGGTTTTCTTCCGAAAGTTGTTTCTAACAAAAACATTAACCAGGAGATAGTCGTGCCTTCTTTGTGTCCGAATCCAGTTTCAAAGAAGGAACGTTTGTTGCACAATTTGGATGTTGTTCGTGCTCTAAAATTCTATTTAGATGCTACAAAGGATTTTAGACAAACATCTTCCTTGTTTGTTGTTTATTCTGGTAAAAGGAGAGGTCAAAAAGCAACTTCTACCTCTCTCTCTTTTTGGATTAAAAGCATCATCAGATTGGCTTATGAGACTGCCGGACGGCAGCCTCCTGAAAGAATCACAGCTCATTCCACTAGGGCTGTGGCTTCCACATGGGCCTTCAAGAACGAGGCTTCTGTTGATCAGATATGTAAGGCAGCGACTTGGTCTTCACTGCACACTTTTACTAAATTTTACAAGTTTGATACTTTTGCTTCTTCTGAGGCTATTTTTGGGAGAAAGGTTTTGCAAGCCGTGGTGCCTTCCATCTAGGTGACCTGATTTGCTCCCTCCCTTCATCCGTGTCCTAAAGCTTTGGTATTGGTTCCCACAAGTAAGGATGACGCCGTGGACCGGACACATCTATGTTGGAGAAAACAGAATTTATGTTTACCTGATAAATTACTTTCTCCAACGGTGTGTCCGGTCCACGGCCCGCCCTGGTTTTTTAATCAGGTCTGATAATTTATTTTCTTTAACTACAGTCACCACGGTATCATATGGTTTCTCCTATGCAAATATTCCTCCTTTACGTTGGTCGAATGACTGGGGAAGGCGGAGCCTAGGAGGGATCATGTGACCAGCTTTGCTGGGCTCTTTGCCATTTCCTGTTGGGGAAGAGAATATCCCACAAGTAAGGATGACGCCGTGGACCGGACACACCGTTGGAGAAAGTAATTTATCAGGTAAACATAAATTCTGTTTTCCAAGCTTGCTAGTCTCATTGCTAGTCTGTACAAACATGTCTGACATAGAGGAAACTCCTTGTTCATTATGTTTAAAAGCCATGGTGGAACCCCCTCTTAGAATGTGTACCAAATGTACTGATTTCACTTTAAGCAATAAAGATCATATTCTGTCTTTAAAAAATTTATCACCAGAGTATTCTGACGAGGGGGAAGTTATGCCTACATGCCCTTCCTCAGGACAGGTCCAAATCAAGGGCCAAACAGTCTAATTTTCGTACCTTTCGAAACTTCAAGGCAAATACGGCATCAACTTACTCTAATACAAAACAAGAGGGAACTTTTGCTCAGTCCAAGACGGTCTGGAGGCCAAACCAGACCTGGAACAAAGGTAAGCAGGCCAAAAAGCCTGCTGCTGCCTCTAAGACAGCATAAAGGAACGGCCCCCTATCCGGTAACGGATCTAGTAGGGGGCAGACTCTCACTCTTCGCTCAGACGTGGCAAGAGATGTTCAGGATCCCTGGGCGTGGGAAATTATATCCCAGGGATATCTTCTGGACTTCAAAGCTTCCCCCCCAAAAGGGAGATTTCACCTTTCACAATTATCTGCAAACCAGATAAAGAGAGAGGCATTCTTACACTGTGTACAAGACCTCCTAGTTATGGGAGTGATCCATCCAGTTCCAAAGGAGGAACAGGGACAGGGTTTTTACTCAAATCTGTTTGTGGTTCCCAAAAAAGAGGGAACCTTCAGACCAATTTTGGATCTAAAGATCTTAAACAAATTCCTCAGAGTTCCATCATTCAAGATGGAAACTATTCGTACCATCCTTTTGGATTAGCTACAGCCCCAAGAATCTTCACGAAGGTTCTAGGGTCGCTTCTGGCGGTCCTAAGGCCGCGGGGTATATCAGTGGCCCCTTATTTAGACGACATCCTGATACAGGCGTCAATCTTCCAAATTGCCAAGTTTCATACGGACGTAGTACTGGCATTTCTGAGGTCGCATGGGTGGAAAGTGAACGAGGAGAGTGGGAACTCCATCCGGAGGTGTTTGCACAATTGATTCATCATTGGGGCAAACCAGAACTGGATCTCATGGCGTCTCGACAGAACGCCAAGCTTCCTTGTTACGGATCCAGGTCCAGGGATCCCAAGCCGACGCTGATAGATGCTCTAGCAATGCCCTGGTCCTTCAACCTGGCTTATGTGTTTCCACCGTTTCCTCTGCTCCCTCGACTGATTGCCAAGATCAAGCAGGAGTGAGCACCGGTGATTTTAATAGCGCCTGCGTGGCCACGCAGGACCTGGTATGCAGATCTAGTGGACATGTCATCCTTTTCACCATGGACTCTGCCTCTGAGACAGGACCTTCTTCTTCAGGCTCCTTTCCACCATCCAAATCTAATTTCTCTGAGACTGACTGCATGGAGATTGAACGCTTGATTTTATCAAAGCGTGGCTTCTCAGAGTCAGTCATTGATACCTTAATACAGGCACGAAAGCCTGTAACCAGGAAAATTTATCATAAGATATGGCGTAAATATCTTTATTGGTCTGAATCCAAGGGTTACTCATGGAGTAAAGTCAGGATTCCCAGGATATTTTCCTTTCTCCAAGAAGGTTTGGAAAAAGGATTGTCAGCTAGTTCCTTAAAGGGACAGATTTCTGCCCTGTCTATTCTTTTGCACAAGCGTCTGGCAGATGTTCCAGACGTTCAGGCCTTTTGTCAGACTTTAGTTAGAATCAAGCCTGTGTTTAAACCGGTTGCTCCGCCATGGAGCTTAAACTTGGTTCTTAAGGTTCTTCAAGGAGTTCCTTTTGAACCTCTTCATTCCATAGATATCAAACTTTTATCTTTTTTTTTGGTAGCTATTTCCTCGGCTCGTAGAGTCTCCGAGTTATCTGCCTTACAATGTGATTCTCCTTATCTGATTTTCCATTCTGATAAGGTAGTCCTGCGTACCAAACCTGGGTTTTTACCTAAGGTGGTATCTAACAAGAATATCAATCAAGAGATTGTTGTTCCATCCTTGTGTCCTAATCCTTCTTCAAAGAAGGAACGTCTATTACACAATCTGGACGTGGTTCGTGCTTTGAAGTTTTACTTACAAGCTACTAAGGATTTTCGGCAAACATCTGCTTTGTTTGTTGTCTACTCTGGACAGAGGAGAGGTCAAAAGGCTTTGGCAACCTCTCTTTCTTTTTGGCTAAGAAGTATAATCCGCTTAGCCTATGAGACTGCTGGACAGCAGCCTCCTGAAAGGATTACAGCTCATTCTACTAGAGCTGTGGCTTCCACTTGGGCCTTTAAAAATGAGGCTTCTGTTGAACAGATTTGCAAGGCGGCGACTTGGTCTTCGCTTCATACTTTTTCAAAATTCTACAAATTTGATACTTTTGCTTCTTCTGAGGCTATTTTTGGGAGAAAGGTTTAACAGGCAGTGGTACCTTCCATTTAAGTACCTGCCTTGTCCCTCCCTTCATCCGTGTACTTTAGCTGTGGTATTGGTATCCCACAAGTAATGGATGATACGTGGACTGGATACACCTTACAAGAGAAAACACAATTTATGCTTACCTGATCAATTTATTTCTCTTGTGGTGTATCCAGTCCACGGCCCGCCCTGTCATTTTAAGGCAGGTAATTTTTTTCATTTAAACTACAGTCACCACTGCACCCTATGGTTTCTCCTTTCTCTGTGTGTTTTCGGTCAAATGACTGGATATGGCAGTTAGGGGAGGAGCTATATAACAGCTCTGCTGTGGGTGTCCTCTTGCAACTTCCTGTTGGGAATGAGAATATCCCACAAGTAATGGATGATCCGTGGACTGGATACACCACAAGAGAAATAAATTTATCAGGTAAGCATAAATTGTGTTTTTCCAGTCCCTAAGAGGATTGTGAATATTGTTACTAAGGAGTGGGATAGACCAGGTATTCCGTTCGCTCCCCCTCCTGTTTTTAAGAAAATGTTTCCCATATCTGACACCATGCGGGACTCGTGGCAGATGGCCCCTAAGGTGGAGGGAGCTATTTCTACTCTTGCTAAGCGTACAACTATACCTATCGAAGACAGTTGTGCTTTCAAAGATCTTATGGATAAAAAATTAGAGGGTCTCTTGAAGAAAATTTTTGTTCATCAAGCTTTTCTTCTCAAACCTATTGCGTGCATTGTTCCTGTAACTACTGCAGCTGCTTTCTGGTTTGAGGCTCTAGAGGAGGCTCTTCAGATGGAGACTCCATTAGAGGATATTATGGATAGAATTAAGGCCCTTAAGTTGGCTAATTCTTTCATTACAGATGCCGCTTTCCAACTGGCTAAATTAGCGGCAAAGAATTCAGGGTTTGCCATTTTAGCACGCAGGGCGTTATGGCTTAAGTCCTGGTCTGCTGATGTGTCATCAAAATCTAAACTTTTGAACATCCCTTTCAAAGGAAAGACACTATTCCGGCCTGAACTGAAAGAGATTATTTCAGACATCACTGGAGGGAAAGGCCATGCCCTCCCTCAGGATAAAACAAATAAAATGAGGACCAAACAAAATAATTTTTGTTCCTTTCGGAACTTCAAGGGTGGTCCCGCTTCAGCTTCCCCTGCTGCAAAGCAAGAGGGGAATTTTGCCCAATCCAAGTCAGTCTGGAGACCTAACCAGGCTTGGAACAAGGGTAAACAGGCCAAGAAGCCTGCAGCTGCCTCTAAGACAGCATGAAGGGGTAGCCCCCGATCCGGGACCGGATCTAGTAGGGGGCAGACTCTCTCTCTTCGCTCAGGCTTGGGCAAGAGATGTTCACGATTCCTGGGCTTTAGAAATTGTGTCCCAGGGATATCTTCTGGACTTCAAAGAAGTCAAGGGGGAGATTTCACATTTCTCAATTGTCTGCAAACCAGACAAAGAGAGAGTAGTTCTTACGCTGTGTAGAAGACCTACATACCATGGGTGTGATCCGCCCAGTTCCAATAGAGGAACAAGGGCTAGGGTTTTACTCAAACCTGTTTGTGGTTCCCAAAAAAGAGGGAACTTTCAGACCAATCTTGGATCTCAAAATTCTAAACAAATTCCTCAAAGTACCATCTTTCAAGATGGAGACTATTCGGACTATTCTACAGTTGATCCAGGAGGGTCAATATATGACTACCGTGGACTTAAAGGATGCGTATCTACACATCCCTATTCACAGAGATCATCATCAATTCCTCAGATTCGCCTTTCTGGACAGGCATTACCAGTTCGTGGCCCTTCCCTTCGGGTTGGCCACGGCTCCCAGAATTTTCACAAAGGTGCTAGGGTCCCTTTTGGCGGTGCTAAGGCCGCGGGGCATAGCAGTGGCGCCTTATCTAGACGACATCTTAATTCAGGTGTCTACTTTCCAGCTAGCCAAGTCTCACAGGGACATTGAGTTGGCTTTTCTGAGATCTCACGGGTGGAAGGTGAACATAAAAAAGAGTTCTCTCTTCCCTCTCACAAGATTTTCCTTCCTAGGGACTCTGATAGACTCGGTAGAAATGAAAATATTTCTGACGGAGGTCAGAAAATCAAAACTCTTAACCACTTGCCAAGCTCTTCATTCCATTCCTCGGCCATCAGTGGCTCAGTGTATGGAGGTAATCGGACTCATGGTAGCGGCAATGGACATAGTTCCTTTTGCCCGCCTACACCTCAGACCACTGCAACTATGCATGCTCAAACAGTGGAATGGGGATTATGCAGATTTATCTCTTCAACTGCATATGGACCAGGAGACCAGAGATTCTCTTCTCTGGTGGTTGTCTCAGGACCACCTGTCTCAGGGAATGTGTTTCCGCAGGCCAGAGTGGCTCATAGTAATGACAGATGCCAGCCTGCTAGGCTGGGGTGCAGTCTGGAACTCCCTGAAAGCACAGGGCTTATGGTCTTGGGAGGAAACTCTCCTACCAATAAAGATTCTAGAACTGAGAGCGATATTCAATGCGCTTCAGGCGTGGCCTCAGCTTGCTGCGGCCAAATTCATCAGATTTCAGTCGGACAACATCACGACTGTAGCTTATATCAATCATCAAGGAGGAACACAGAGTTATCTAGCGATGATGGAGGTAACCAAAATAATCTGATAGGCGGAGGATCACTCTTGCCATCTCTCAGCAATCCATATACCAGGAGTAGAGAACTGGGAGGCGGATTTCCTAAGTCGTCAGACTTTTCATCCGGGGGAGTGGGAGCTCCATCCGGAGGTATTTGCCTAGCTGACTCAGCTATGGGGCACACCAGAGTTGGATCTGATGGCGTCCCGTCAGAATGCCAAACTTCCTTGTTACGGGTCCAGGTCCCGGGATCCCCAGGCGGTACTGATAGATGCTCTAGCAGTGCCCTGGTCCTTCAATCTGGCCTATGTATTTCCACCGTTTCCTCTCCTCCCACGTCTGGTTGCCAGAATCAAGCAGGAGAGAGCTTTGGTGATTCTAATAGCACCTGCATGGCCACGCAGGACTTGGTATGCAGACCTAGTGGACATGTCATCTGTTCCACCGTGGACTCTGCCAATGAGGCAGGACCTTCTAATCCAAGGTCCATTCATACATCCAAATCTAATTTCTCTGCGTCTGACTGCTTGGAGATTGAACGCCTGATTCTATCAAAGCGTGGTTTCTCTGAGTCGGTCATTGATACCCTGATTCAGGCTAGAAAGCCTGTCACCAGGAAAATCTATCATAAGATTTGACGCAAATATCTTTATTGGTGTGAATCCAAGGGTTACTCATGGAGTAAGATTAGGATTCCTAGAATATTGTCTTTTCTCCAAGAAGGATTGGAGAAGGGATTATCAGCTAGTTCCTTAAAAGGACAAATATCTGCTTTGTCTATTCTTTTACACAAACGTCTGGCAGATGTCCCAGACGTTCAAGCATTTAGTCAGGCCTTAGTCAGGATCAAGCCTGTATTTAAACCTGTTACTCCGCCATGGAGCCTAAACTTAGTTCTTAAAGTTCTTCAAGGGGTTCCGTTTGAACCTATGCATTCCATAGATATTAATCTTCTATCTTGGAAAATTTTGTTTTTAGTAGCTATCTCTTCTGCTCGAAGAGTTTCTGAGTTATCTGCTTTACAGTGTGACTCACCTTACCTTGTTTTCCATGCAGATAAGGTGGTTTTGCGTACCAAACCTGGGTTTCTTCCTAAGGTTGTTTCTAATAGGAATATCAATCAGGAGATTGTTGTTCCTTCACTGTGTCCTAATCATTCATCAAAGAAGGAGCGTCTGTTGCACAATCTTGATGTGGTTCGTGCTTTAAAGTTCTACTTACAAGCAACTAAAGATTTCCGTCAAAGATCTTCATTGTTTGTAGTTTATTCTGGTAAACGGAGAGGTCAAAAGGCTACGGCTACCTCTCTTTCCTTTTTAGCTGAAAAGCATCATCCGTTTGGCCTATGAGACTGCTGGCCAGCAGCCTCCTGAAAGGAATTACTGCTCATTCTACTAGAGCAGTGGCTTCCACAGGGGCTTTTAAAAATGAGGCTTCTGTTGAACAGATTTGTAAGGCGGCGACTTGGTCTTCGCTTCATACTTTTTCCAAATTTTCCAAATTCGATACTTTTGCTTCTTCGGAGGCTATTTTTGGGTGAAAGGTTCTACAAGCAGTGGTGCCTTCCGTTTAAGGTACTTGTCTTGTCCCTCCTTTCATCCGTGTCCTAAAGCTTTGGTATTGGTATCCCACAAGTATGGAGGAATCCGTGGACTCGATACATCTTACAAGAGAAAACATAATTTATGCTTACCTGATAAATGTATTTCTCTTGTGATGTATCGAGTCCACGGCCCGCCCTGTTTATTTAAGACAGGCAGTATATTTTTATTTTAAAAAAACTTCAGTCACCACTGCACCCTATAGTTTCTCCTTTTTCTTCCTAGCCTTCGGTCGAATGACTGGGGGGTGGAGCTAAGGGAGAAGCTATATAGACAGCTCTGCTGTGGGTGCTCTCTTTGCCACTTCCTGTAGGGAAGGAGAATATCCGACAAGTATGGATGAATCCGTGGACTCGATACATCACGAGAGAAATAAATGTATCAGGTAAGCATAAATTATGTTTTTTTATTTTTCCCATGGACAAGTCTGTATTCCGTACCAAATATGATTTTCTTTGAAAAGTGGTTTCTACTGATAACATCAATCAAGAAATTGTTGTTCCTTCTCTTTGTCCAGAATTTTTTAAAAAATCTAACACCCTACCATAAGCCCCTAGCTTATTAACCCCTAAACCACCAGCCCCCCACATCCCAAAGTTATAAACTAACATCTAAACCCCCTAACCTAACACCCTCTAACTTAACCTAAATTAAAATACCCCTAAGTTAACTAACATTAGTTTAAATTTGCTTAAATCCTATTGGCTGATTTGAACAGCCAATATGATTTAAGCAGCTCTCATCCTATTGACTGATTTAAGTTTTTCAGCCAATAGGAATGCAAATGTACCCCAATATTAAAGAGGTACCTTGCATTCAATCCTCAGTGTGCGGCGGACAATCGCATGAAGAGGACCTCCACGTCAGACCGATGGACCTCCGCTTCCCTGCATCCACCGACCGATCCGCCTCCGCTGGGAAAAAGATAGAAGATGCCGGTCCCGCGATGGATGCAGATGGAGCCGTCTGGATGAAGATGCTTCGCGGTTGTGATAAAGATCTTTCACCGGACTTCAGGAACTGTGAGTACCGATTTTGGGGTTAGTGGTTGTGTTTTTTTGGGGTATTTTTTTTTAGATTAGGGCTTTTTTTTTAATGGGCTGTAAAATAGCTGAATGCCCTTTTAAGGACAATGCACATACAAATGCCCTTTTCGGGGCAATGGGTAGATTAGGTTTTTTTTTAGTTAGATTTTTTATTTTGGGGGTTTGCGGGGTGGGGTGTTTGTAATGTTAGGGGGTATTTGTTTTAATTTTTTGGCAAAAGAGCTGTTAACTTTAGGGCAATGCCCTACAAAAGGCCATTTTAAGGGCTATTGGTAGTATATTATAGATTAGGGTTTTTTGTTGTTGTTGTTTTTTTTAAAGTGAAGTTAAACTTTGATGAATGAAAGCCAGTTTTAAAAAAAATACTATTAGTTTAGAAAGCAGCCGTTTTGATTAAAAATTTACCTTTGTTTTTTTCACAGCCAGAGCAGCTTCCCCCACCCGGAGCTTCCTCCAACCATGGCATGGCCTCAGGCAATGACTACCCTGGGGGGAAAGCCGTGATTGGAGGAAGCTGGATTAGTCATTGATGACGTGTGAAGAGAGGCTCTCCAGGTGGGGGAAGCTGCTCTGTAAAGGTAGAACTGATCAGAAGAACTGGACAGCACAGGTAGAACTGGTTAGCACATGTAGAACTGTTCAGCACAGGTAGAACTGGTCAGCAGAGGTAGAACTGATCAGAATAACTGGTCAGCATAGGTAGAACTGGTCAGCACAGGTAGAACTGATCAGAAGAACTGGTCAGCACAGGTAGAACTGTTCAGCACAGGTAGAACTGTTCAGCACAGGTTGAACTGATTAGCAAAGGTAGAACTGATCAGAAGAACTGTTCAGCACAGGTAGAACTGGCCAACACAGGTAGAACTGATCAGCACAGGTAGAACTTTTTAGTACAAGTAGAAGTGGTCAGCACAAATAGAACTGATCAGAAGAACTGGTCAGCACAAGTAGAACTGATCAGAAGAACTGGTCAGCACAAGTAGAACTGATCAGAAGAACTGGTCAGCACAGGTAGAACTGGTCAGCACAGGTAGAACTGGTAAGCACAGGTATAACTGGTCAGCACAGGTAGAACTGATCAGAAGAACTGGTCAGCACAGGTAGAACTGGTCAGCACAGGTAGAACTGATTAGCACAGGTAGAACTGGTCAGCACAGGTAGAACTGATTAGCAAAGGTAGAACTGGTCAACACAGGTAGAACTGGTCAGACCTGGTAGAACTGATTAGCACAGGCAGAACTGATCAGAAGAACTGGTCAGCACAGGTAGAACTGATCAGCCCAGGTAGAATTGGTCAGTACATGTAGAACTGATCAGAAGAACTGGTCAGCACAGGTAGAACTGGTCAGCACAGGTAGAACTGATTAGCAAAGGTAGAACTGGGCAGCACAGGTAGAACTGATCAGAAGAACTGGTCAGCACAGGTAGAACTGATTAGCACAGGTAGAACTGGTCAGCACAGGTAGAACTGATTAGCACAGGTAGAACTGGTCAGCACAGATAGAACTGATGAGCACAGGCAGAACTGATCAGAAGAACTGGTCAGCACAGGTAGAACTGATTAGCACAGGTAGAACTGGTCAGCACAGGTAGAACTGGTCAGCACAGGTAGAATTGATTAGCACAGGTAGAATTGATTAGCAAAGTTAGAACTGATCAGAAGAACTGGTCAACACAGGTAGAACTGGTCAGACCAGGTAGAACTGATGAGCACAGGCAGAACTGATCAGAAGAACTGGTCAGCACAGGTAGAACTGATTAGCTCAGGTAGAATCGATTAGCACAGGTAGAACTGGTCAGTACAGGTAGAACTGGTCAGCACAGGTAGAACTGGTTAGCACAGGTAAAAACTGGTCAGCACAGGTAGAACTGACCAGAAGAACTGGACAGCATAGGTAGAACTGATTAGCACAGGTATAACTCGTTAGCACAGGTAGAACTGGTCAGCACAGGTAGAACTGATTAGGAAAGGTAGAACTGGGCAGCACAGGTAGAACTGGTCAGCCCAGGTAGAACTGATCAGTACAGGTAGAACTGGTCAGCACAGGTAGAACTGGTCAGCAAAGGCAGAACTGGTCAGCACAGGTAGAACTGATTAGGAAAGGTAGAACTGGGCAGCACAGGTAGAACTGGTCAGCACAGGTAGAACTGTTCAGTACAGGTAGAACTGGTCAGCACAGGTAGAACTGGTCAGCAAAGGCAGAACTGGTCAGCACGGGTAGAACCGATTAGCAAAGGTAGAACTGGTCAACACAGGTAGAACTGGTCAGACCTGGTAGAACTGATTAGCACAGGCAGAACTGATCAGAAGAACTGGTCAGCACAGGTAGAACTGATCAGCACAGGTAGGATTGGTCAGCACAAGTAGAACTGATCAGAAGAACTGGACAGCACAGGTAGAACTGATCAGCACAGGTAGAACTGATCAGCACAGGTAGAACTGGTCAGCACAGGTAGAACTGATTAGCAAAGGTAGAACTGGTCAGCACAGGTAAAAACTGATCAGCACAGGTAGAACTGATCAGAAGAACTGGACAGCACAGGTAGAACTGATTAGCACATGTAGAACTGGTCAGCACAGGTAGAACTGGTCAGCACAGGTAGAACTGATCAGAATAACTGGTCAGCACAGGTAGAACTGGTCAGACCAGTTAGAACTGGTTAGCACAGGTACAACTGATTAGCAAAGGTAGAACTGGTCAGCACAGGTAGAACTGGTCAGCACAGATAGAACTGGTCAGAAGAACTGGTCAACACAGGTAGAACTGATGAGCACAGGTAGAATTGGTCAGGACAGGTAGAACTGATTAGCACAGGTAGAACTGGTCAGCACAGGTAGAACTGGTTAGCACAGGTAGAACTGATCAGAAGAACTGTTCAGCACAGGTAGAACTCTTCATCACAGGTTGAACTGGTCAGCACAGGTTGAACTGGTCAGTACAGGTAGAACTGGTCAGCGTCAGTACAGGTAGAACTGGTCAGCACAGGTAGAACTGGTCAGCACAGTTAGAACTGGTCAGCACAGGTAGAACTGGTTAGCACAGGTAGAACTGGTTAGCACAGGTAGAACTGGTCAGCACAGGTTGAACTGGTTAGCACAGGTAGAACTGGTCAGCACAAATAGAACTGATCAGAAGAACTGGTCAGCACAAGTAGAACTGTTCAGCACAGGTAGAACTGTTCAGCACAGGTAGAACTCTTCAGCACAGGTAGAACTGGTCAGCACAGGTAATACTGGTCAGCACAGGTAGAACTGTTCGGCACAGGTTGAATTGATTAGCACAGGTAGAACTGATCAGAAGAACTGGTCAGCACAGGTAGAACTGATTAGCAAAGGTAGAACTGATTAGCAAAGGTAGACCTGATTAGCACAGGTAGAACTGATTAGCACAGGTAGAACTGATTAGCACAGGTAGAACTGTTCAGCACAGGTAATACTGGTCAGCACAGGTAGAACTGTTCAGCACAGGTAATACTGGTCAGCACAGGTAGAACTGTTCAGCACAGGTAATACTTGTCAGCACAGGTAGAACTGATCAGAAGAACTGGACAGCACAGGTAGAACTGATCAGCACAGGTAGAACTGATCAGCACAGGTAGAACTGGTCAGCACAGGTAGAACTGATTAGCAAAGGTAGAACTGGTCAGCACAGGTAAAAACTGATCAGCACAGGTAGAACTGATCAGAAGAACTGGACAGCACAGGTAGAACTGATTAGCACATGTAGAACTGGTCAGCACAGGTAGAACTGGTCAGCACAGGTAGAACTGATCAGAATAACTGGTCAGCACAGGTAGAACTGGTCAGACCAGTTAGAACTGGTTAGCACAGGTACAACTGATTAGCAAAGGTAGAACTGGTCAGCACAGGTAGAACTGATGAGCACAGGCAGAATTGGTCAGGACAGGTAGAACTGATTAGCACAGGTAGAACTGGTCAGCACAGGTAGAACTGGTTAGCACAGGTAGAACTGATCAGAAGAACTGGTCAACACAGGTAGAACTGATGAGCACAGGCAGAATTGGTCAGGACAGGTAGAACTGATTAGCACAGGTAGAACTGGTCAGCACAGGTAGAACTGGTTAGCACAGGTAGAACTGATCAGAAGAACTGTTCAGCACAGGTAGAACTCTTCATCACAGGTTGAACTGGTCAGCACAGGTTGAACTGGTCAGTACAGGTAGAACTGGTCAGCACAGGTAGAACTGGTCAGCACAGGTAGAACTGGTCAGCACAGTTAGAACTGGTCAGCACAGGTAGGACTGGTCAGCACAGTTAGAACTGGTCAGCACAGGTAGGACTGGTCAGCACAGGTAGAACTGGTCAGCACAGGTAGAACTGGTTAGCACAGGTAGAACTGGTCAGCACAGGTTGAACTGGTTAGCACAGGTAGAACTGGTCAGCACAAATAGAACTGATCAGAAGAATTGGTCAGCACAAGTAGAACTGTTCAGCACAGGTAGAACTGTTCAGCACAGGTAGAACTCTTCAGCACAGGTAGAACTGGTCAGCACAGGTAATACTGGTCAGCACAGGTAGAACTGTTCGGCACAGGTTGAATTGATTAGCACAGGTAGAACTGATCAGAAGAACTGGTCAGCACAGGTAGAACTGATTAGCAAAGGTAGAACTGATTAGCAAAGGTAGACCTGATTAGCACAGGTAGAACTGATTAGCACAGGTAGAACTGATTAGCACAGGTAGAACTGTTCAGCACAGGTAATACTGGTCAGCACAGGTAGAACTGTTCAGCACAGGTAATACTGGTCAGCACAGGTAGAACTGTTCAGCACAGGTAATACTTGTCAGCACAGGTAGAACTGATCAGAAGAACTGGACAGCACAGGTAGAACTGATCAGCACAGGTAGAACTGATCAGCACAGGTAATACTGGTCAGCACAGGTAGAACTGATTAGCAAAGGTAGAACTGGTCAGCACAGGTAAAAACTGATCAGCACAGGTAGAACTGATCAGAAGAACTGGACAGCACAGGTAGAACTGATTAGCACATGTAGAACTGGTCAGCACAGGTAGAACTGGTCAGCACAGGTAGAACTGATCAGAATAACTGGTCAGCACAGGTAGAACTGGTCAGACCAGTTAGAACTGGTTAGCACAGGTACAACTGATTAGCAAAGGTAGAACTGGTCAGCACAGGTAGAACTGGTCAGCACAGATAGAACTGGTCAACACAGGTAGAACTGATGAGCACAGGTAGAATTGGTCAGGACAGGTAGAACTGATTAGCACAGGTAGAACTGGTCAGCACAGGTAGAACTGGTTAGCACAGGTAGAACTGATCAGAAGAACTGTTCAGCACAGGTAGAACTCTTCATCACAGGTTGAACTGGTCAGCACAGGTTGAACTGGTCAGTACAGGTAGAACTGGTCAGCGTCAGTACAGGTAGAACTGGTCAGCACAGGTAGAACTGGTCAGCACAGTTAGAACTGGTCAGCACAGTTAGAACTGGTCAGCACAGGTAGAACTGGTCAGCACAGGTAGAACTGGTTAGCACAGGTAGAACTGGTCAGCACAGGTTGAACTGGTTAGCACAGGTAGAACTGGTCAGCACAAATAGAACTGATCAGAAGAACTGGTCAGCACAAGTAGAACTGTTCAGCACAGGTAGAACTGTTCAGCACAGGTAGAACTCTTCAGCACAGGTAGAACTGGTCAGCACAGGTAATACTGGTCAGCACAGGTAGAACTGTTCGGCACAGGTTGAATTGATTAGCACAGGTAGAACTGATCAGAAGAACTGGTCAGCACAGGTAGAACTGATTAGCAAAGGTAGAACTGATTAGCAAAGGTAGACCTGATTAGCACAGGTAGAACTGATTAGCACAGGTAGAACTGATTAGCACAGGTAGAACTGTTCAGCACAGGTAATACTGGTCAGCACAGGTAGAACTGTTCAGCACAGGTAATACTGGTCAGCACAGGTAGAACTGTTCAGCACAGGTAATACTTGTCAGCACAGGTAGAACTGATCAGAAGAACTGGACAGCACAGGTAGAACTGATCAGCACAGGTAGAACTGATCAGCACAGGTAGAACTGGTCAGCACAGGTAGAACTGATTAGCAAAGGTAGAACTGGTCAGCACAGGTAAAAACTGATCAGCACAGGTAGAACTGATCAGAAGAACTGGACAGCACAGGTAGAACTGATTAGCACATGTAGAACTGGTCAGCACAGGTAGAACTGGTCAGCACAGGTAGAACTGATCAGAATAACTGGTCAGCACAGGTAGAACTGGTCAGACCAGTTAGAACTGGTTAGCACAGGTACAACTGATTAGCAAAGGTAGAACTGGTCAGCACAGGTAGAACTGGTCAGCACAGATAGAACTGGTCAGAAGAACTGGTCAACACAGGTAGAACTGATGAGCACAGGTAGAATTGGTCAGGACAGGTAGAACTGATTAGCACAGGTAGAACTGGTCAGCACAGGTAGAACTGGTTAGCACAGGTAGAACTGATCAGAAGAACTGTTCAGCACAGGTAGAACTCTTCATCACAGGTTGAACTGGTCAGCACAGGTTGAACTGGTCAGTACAGGTAGAACTGGTCAGCACAGGTAGAACTGGTCAGCACAGGTAGAACTGGTCAGCACAGTTAGAACTGGTCAGCACAGGTAGGACTGGTCAGCACAGTTAGAACTGGTCAGCACAGGTAGGACTGGTCAGCACAGGTAGAACTGGTCAGCACAGGTAGAACTGGTTAGCACAGGTAGAACTGGTCAGCACAGGTTGAACTGGTTAGCACAGGTAGAACTGGTCAGCACAAATAGAACTGATCAGAAGAATTGGTCAGCACAAGTAGAACTGTTCAGCACAGGTAGAACTGTTCAGCACAGGTAGAACTCTTCAGCACAGGTAGAACTGGTCAGCACAGGTAATACTGGTCAGCACAGGTAGAACTGTTCGGCACAGGTTGAATTGATTAGCACAGGTATAACTGATCAGAAGAACTGGTCAGCACAGGTAGAACTGATTAGCAAAGGTAGACCTGATTAGCAAAGGTAGACCTGATTAGCACAGGTAGAACTGATTAGCACAGGTAGAACTGGTCAGCACAGGTAGAACTGATTAGCACAGGTAGAACTGTTCAGCACAGGTAATACTGGTCAGCACAGGTAGAACTGTTCAGCACAGGTAATACTTGTCAGCACAGGTAGAACTGGTCAGTACAGGTAGAACTGTTGAGCATAGGTAGATCTGGTCAGGACAGGTAGAACTGTTCAGCACAGGTAATACTGGTCAGCACAGGTAGTACAGGTCAGCATAGGTAGTACTTGTCAGCACAGTTAGAACTGGTCAGCACAGGTAGAACTGGTCAGCACAGGTAATACTTGTCAACATAAGTAGAACTGGTCAGCACAGATAGAATTGATTAGCACAGGTAGAATAAATCCGCACAGGTAGAACTGGTCAGCACAGTTAGAACTGGTCAGCACAGGTAGGACTGGTCAGCACAGTTAGAACTGGTCAGCACAGGTAGGACTGGTCAGCACAGGTAGAACTGGTCAGCACAGGTAGAACTGGTTAGCACAGGTAGAACTGGTCAGCACAGGTTGAACTGGTTAGCACAGGTAGAACTGGTCAGCACAAATAGAACTGATCAGAAGAATTGGTCAGCACAAGTAGAACTGTTCAGCACAGGTAGAACTGTTCAGCACAGGTAGAACTCTTCAGCACAGGTAGAACTGGTCAGCACAGGTAATACTGGTCAGCACAGGTAGAACTGTTCGGCACAGGTTGAATTGATTAGCACAGGTATAACTGATCAGAAGAACTGGTCAGCACAGGTAGAACTGATTAGCAAAGGTAGACCTGATTAGCAAAGGTAGACCTGATTAGCACAGGTAGAACTGATTAGCACAGGTAGAACTGGTCAGCACAGGTAGAACTGATTAGCACAGGTAGAACTGTTCAGCACAGGTAATACTGGTCAGCACAGGTAGAACTGTTCAGCACAGGTAATACTTGTCAGCACAGGTAGAACTGGTCAGTACAGGTAGAACTGTTGAGCATAGGTAGATCTGGTCAGGACAGGTAGAACTGTTCAGCACAGGTAATACTGGTCAGCACAGGTAGTACAGGTCAGCATAGGTAGTACTTGTCAGCACAGTTAGAACTGGTCAGCACAGGTAGAACTGGTCAGCACAGGTAATACTTGTCAACATAAGTAGAACTGGTCAGCACAGATAGAATTGATTAGCACAGGTAGAATAAATCCGCACAGGTAGAACTGGTTAGCACAGGAAAAACTGATAAAAAGAACTGGTCAGCACAGGTAGAACTAATTAGCACAGGTAGAACTGGTTAGCACAGGTAGAACTGGTCAGCACAGGTAGAAATGGTTAGTACAGGTAGAACTGGTCAGCACAAATAGAACTGATCAGAAGAACTGGTCAGCACAGGTAGAACTGATCGGAAGAACTGGTCAGCACAGGTAGAACTGATCAGCACAGGTAGAACTGATAAAAAGAACTGGTCAGCACAGGTAGAACTGGTCAGCACAGGTAGAACTGGTCAGCTCAGGTAGAACTGATTAGCACAGGTAGAACTGGTCAGCTCAGGTAGAACTGGTCAGCACAGGTAATACTGGTCAACACAGGTAGAACTGATAAAAAGAACTGGTCAGCACAGGTAGAACTGGTCAGCTCAGGTAGAACTGATTAGCACAGGTAATACTTGTCAGCACAGGTAGAACTGATAAAAAGAACTGGTCAGCACAGGTAGAACTGATTAGCACAGGTAGAACTGGTCAGCTCAGGTAGAACTGTTCAGCACAGGTAATACTGGTCAACACAGGTAGAACTGTTCAGCACAGGTAATACTTGTCAGCACAGGTAGAACTGATCAGTACAGGTAGAACTGTTGAGCATAGGTAGATCTGGTCAGCACAGGTAGAACTATTCAGCACAGGTAATACTGGTCAGCACAGGTAATACTGGTCAGCACAGGTAGTACTGGTCAGCACAGGTAATACTGGTCAACACAGGTAGAACTGGTCAGCACAGGTAATACTGGTCAGCACAGGTAGTACTGGTCAGCACAGGTAGAACTGGTCAGCACAGGTAGAACTGGTCAGCACAAATAGAACTGATCAGAAGAACTGGTCAGCACAAATATAATTAATTAGCACAGGTAGAACAGATCCGCACAGGTAGAACTGATAAAAAGAACTGGTCAGCACAGGTAGAACTAATTAGCACAGGTAGAACTGGTTAGCACAGGTAGAACTGGTCAGCACAGGTAGAAATGGTTAGTACAGGTAGAACTGTTCAGCACAGGTAGAAATGGTTAGTACAGGTAGAACTGGTCAGCACAGGTAGAAATGGTTAGTACAGGTAGAACTGGTCAGCACAGGTAGAAATGGTTAGTACAGGTAGAACTGTTCAGCACAAATAGAACTGATCAGAAGAACTGGTCAGCACAGGTAGAACTGTTCAGCACAGGTAGAACTGGTCAGCACAGGTAGAACTCTTCAGCACAGGTAGAACTGGTCAGCACAGGTAGAACTGGTCAGCACAAATAGAACTGATCAGAAGAACTGGTCAGCACAGGTAGAACTGGTCAGCACAAATAGAACTGATCAGAAGAACTGGTCAGCACAGGTAGAACTGGTCAGCACAAATAGAACTGATCAGAAGAACTGATCAGCACAGGTAGAACTGATCAGCACAGGTAGAACTGATCAGCACAGGTAGAACTGATAAAAAGAACTGGTCAGCACAGGTAGAACTGGTCAGCACAGGTAGAACTGGTCAGCACAGGTAGAACTGATCAGAAGAACTGGTCAGCACAGGTAGAACTGGTCAGCACAAATAGAACTGATCAGAAGAACTGATCAGCACAGGTAGAACTTATCAGTACAGGTAGAACTGTTCAGCACAGGTAGAACTGGTCAGCACAGGTAGAACTGGTCAGCACAGGTAGAACTGATAAAAAGAACTGGTCAGCACAGGTAGAACTGATAAAAAGAACTGGTCAGCACAGGTAGAACTGGTCAGCACAGGTAGAACTGGTCAGCACAGGTAGAACTGGTCAGCACAGGTAGAACTGATCAGAAGAACTGGTCAGCACAGGTAGAACTGGTCAGCACAAATAGAACTGATCAGAAGAACTGATCAGCACAGGTAGAACTTATCAGTACAGGTAGAACTGTTCAGCACAGGTAGAACTGTTCAGCACAGGTAGAACTGGTCAGCACAGGTAGAACTGGTCAGCACAGGTAGAACTGATAAAAAGAACTGGTCAGCACAGGTAGAACTGATAAAAAGAACTGGTCAGCACAGGTAGAACTGGTCAGCACAGGTAGAACTGGTCAGCACAGGTAGAACTGGTCAGCACAGGTAGAACTGATAAAAAGAACTGGTCAGCACAGGTAGAACTGATAAAAAGAACTGGTCAGCACAGGTAGAACTGATAAAAAGAACTGGTCAGCACAGGTAGAACTGATAAAAAGAACTGGTCAGCACAGGTAGAACTGATAAAAAGAACTGGTCAGCACAGGTAGAACTGATAAAAAGAACAGGTTAGCACAGGTAGAACTGGTCAGCACAGGTAGAACTGATAAAAAGAACTGGTCAGCACAGGTAGAACTGATAAAAAGAACTGGTCAGCACAGGTAGAACTGATAAAAAGAACTGGTCAGCACAGGTAGAACTGATAAAAAGAACAGGTTAGCACAGGTAGAACTGGTCAGCACAGGTAGAACTGGTTAGCACAGGTAGAACAGGTCAGCACAGGTAGAACTGATCAGAAGAACTGGTCAGCACAGGTAGAACTGATAAAAAGAACTGGTCAGCACAGGTAGAACTGATAAAAAGAACAGGTTAGCACAGGTAGAACTGGTCAGCACAGGTAGAACTGGTTAGCACAGGTAGAACAGGTCAGCACAGGTAGAACTGATCAGAAGAACTGGTCAGCACAGGTAGAACTGATAAAAAGAACAGGTTAGCACAGGTAGAACTGATAAAAAGAACAGGTTAGCACAGGTAGAACTGGTCAGCACAGGTAGAACTGGTTAGCACAGGTAGAACTGATAAAAAGAACTGGTCAGCACAGGTAGAACTGATAAAAAGAACTGGTCAGCACAGGTAGAACTGATAAAAAGAACAGGTTAGCACAGGTAGAACTGGTCAGCACAGGTAGAACTGGTTAGCACAGGTAGAACTGGTCAGCACATGTAGAACTGATAAAAAGAACAGGTTAGCACAGGTAGAACTGGTCAGCACAGGTAGAACTGATAAAAAGAACTGGTCAGCACAGGTAGAACTGATAAAAAGAACTGGTCAGCACAGGTAGAACTGGTCAGCACAGGTAGAACTGGTTAGCACAGGTAGAACTGGTCAGCACAGGTAGAACTGATAAAAAGAACAGGTTAGCACAGGTAGAACTGGTCAGCACAGGTAGAACTGATAAAAAGAACTGGTCAGCACAGGTAGAACTGATAAAAAGAACTGGTCAGCACAGGTAGAACTGGTCAGCACAGGTAGAACTGGTTAGCACAGGTAGAACTGGTCAGCACAGGTAGAACTGATAAAAAGAACAGGTTAGCACAGGTAGAACTGGTCAGCACAGGTAGAACTGATAAAAAGAACTGGTCAGCACAGGTAGAACTGATAAAAAGAACTGGTCAGCACAGGTAGAACTGATAAAAAGAACTGGTTAGCACAGGTAGAACTGATAAAAAGAACTGGTCAGCACAGGTAGAACTGATAAAAAGAACAGGTTAACACAGGTAGAACTGATAAAAAGAACTGGTCAGCACAGGTAGAACTGATAAAAAGAACAGGTTAGCACAGGTAGAACTGGTCAGCACAGGTAGAACTGGTTAGCACAGGTAGAACAGGTCAGCACAGGTAGAACTGATCAGAAGAACTGGTCAGCACAGGTAGAACTGGTCAGCACAGGTAGAACTGATAAAAAGAACAGGTTAGCACAGGTAGAACTGGTCAGCACAGGTAGAACTGATAAAAAGAACTGGTCAGCACAGGTAGAACTGATAAAAAGAACTGGTCAGCACAGGTAGAACTGATAAAAAGAACAGGTTAGCACAGGTAGAACTGATAAAAAGAACTGGTCAGCACAGGTAGAACTGATAAAAAGAACTGGTCAGCACAGGTAGAACTGATAAAAAGAACAGGTTAGCACAGGTAGAACTGATAAAAAGAACTGGTCAGCACAGGTAGAACTGATAAAAAGAACAGGTTAGCACAGGTAGAACTGGTCAGCACAGGTAGAACTGGTTAGCACAGGTAGAACAGGTCAGCACAGGTAGAACTGATCAGAAGAACTGGTCAGCACAGGTAGAACTGGTCAGCACAGGTAGAACTGATAAAAAGAACAGGTTAGCACAGGTAGAACTGGTCAGCACAGGTAGAACTGATAAAAAGAACTGGTCAGCACAGGTAGAACTGATAAAAAGAACTGGTCAGCACAGGTAGAACTGATAAAAAGAACAGGTTAACACAGGTAGAACTGATAAAAAGAACTGGTCAGCACAGGTAGAACTGATAAAAAGAACAGGTTAGCACAGGTAGAACTGATAAAAAGAACAGGTTAGCACAGGTAGAACTGGTCAGCACAGGTAGAACTGGTTAGCACAGGTAGAACTGATAAAAAGAACTGGTCAGCACAGGTAGAACTGATAAAAAGAACAGGTTAGCACAGGTAGAACTGGTCAGCACAGGTAGAACTGGTTAGCACAGGTAGAACTGGTCAGCACAGGTAGAACTGATAAAAAGAACAGGTTAGCACAGGTAGAACTGGTCAGCACAGGTAGAACTGATAAAAAGAACTGGTCAGCACAGGTAGAACTGATAAAAAGAACTGGTCAGCACAGGTAGAACTGGTCAGCACAGGTAGAACTGGTTAGCACAGGTAGAACTGGTCAGCACAGGTAGAACTGATAAAAAGAACAGGTTAGCACAGGTAGAACTGGTCAGCACAGGTAGAACTGATAAAAAGAACTGGTCAGCACAGGTAGAACTGATAAAAAGAAATGGTCAGCACAGGTAGAACTGATAAAAAGAACTGGTTAGCACAGGTAGAACTGATAAAAAGAACTGGTCAGCACAGGTAGAACTGATAAAAAGAACAGGTTAACACAGGTAGAACTGATAAAAAGAACTGGTCAGCACAGGTAGAACTGATAAAAAGAACAGGTTAGCACAGGTAGAACTGGTCAGCACAGGTAGAACTGGTTAGCACAGGTAGAACAGGTCAGCACAGGTAGAACTGATCAGAAGAACTGGTCAGCACAGGTAGAACTGGTCAGCACAGGTAGAACTGATAAAAAGAACAGGTTAACACAGGTAGAACTGGTCAGCACAGGTAGAACTGATAAAAAGAACTGGTCAGCACAGGTAGAACTGATAAAAAGAACTGGTCAGCACAGGTAGAACTGATAAAAAGAACTGGTCAGCACAGGTAGAACTGATAAAAAGAACAGGTTAGCACAGGTAGAACTGATAAAAAGAACTGGTCAGCACAGGTAGAACTGATAAAAAGAACTGGTCAGCACAGGTAGAACTGATAAAAAGAACAGGTTAGCACAGGTAGAACTGATAAAAAGAACTGGTCAGCACAGGTAGAACTGATAAAAAGAACAGGTTAGCACAGGTAGAACTGGTTAGCACAGGTAGAACAGGTCAGCACAGGTAGAACTGATCAGAAGAACTGGTCAGCACAGGTAGAACTGGTCAGCACAGGTAGAACTGATAAAAAGAACAGGTTAGCACAGGTAGAACTGGTCAGCACAGGTAGAACTGATAAAAAGAACTGGTCAGCACAGGTAGAACTGATAAAAAGAACTGGTCAGCACAGGTAGAACTGATAAAAAGAACAGGTTAACACAGGTAGAACTGATAAAAAGAACTGGTCAGCACAGGTAGAACTGATAAAAAGAACAGGTTAGCACAGGTAGAACTGATAAAAAGAACAGGTTAGCACAGGTAGAACTGGTCAGCACAGGTAGAACTGGTTAGCACAGGTAGAACTGATAAAAAGAACTGGTCAGCACAGGTAGAACTGATAAAAAGAACTGGTCAGCACAGGTAGAACTGATAAAAAGAACAGGTTAGCACAGGTAGAACTGGTCAGCACAGGTAGAACTGGTTAGCACAGGTAGAACTGGTCAGCACAGGTAGAACTGATAAAAAGAACAGGTTAGCACAGGTAGAACTGGTCAGCACAGGTAGAACTGATAAAAAGAACTGGTCAGCACAGGTAGAACTGATAAAAAGAACTGGTCAGCACAGGTAGAACTGGTCAGCACAGGTAGAACTGGTTAGCACAGGTAGAACTGGTCAGCACAGGTAGAACTGATAAAAAGAACAGGTTAGCACAGGTAGAACTGGTCAGCACAGGTAGAACTGATAAAAAGAACTGGTCAGCACAGGTAGAACTGATAAAAAGAAATGGTCAGCACAGGTAGAACTGATAAAAAGAACTGGTTAGCACAGGTAGAACTGATAAAAAGAACTGGTCAGCACAGGTAGAACTGATAAAAAGAACAGGTTAACACAGGTAGAACTGATAAAAAGAACTGGTCAGCACAGGTAGAACTGATAAAAAGAACAGGTTAGCACAGGTAGAACTGGTCAGCACAGGTAGAACTGGTTAGCACAGGTAGAACAGGTCAGCACAGGTAGAACTGATCAGAAGAACTGGTCAGCACAGGTAGAACTGGTCAGCACAGGTAGAACTGATAAAAAGAACAGGTTAACACAGGTAGAACTGGTCAGCACAGGTAGAACTGATAAAAAGAACTGGTCAGCACAGGTAGAACTGATAAAAAGAACTGGTCAGCACAGGTAGAACTGATAAAAAGAACTGGTCAGCACAGGTAGAACTGATAAAAAGAACAGGTTAGCACAGGTAGAACTGATAAAAAGAACTGGTCAGCACAGGTAGAACTGATAAAAAGAACTGGTCAGCACAGGTAGAACTGATAAAAAGAACAGGTTAGCACAGGTAGAACTGATAAAAAGAACTGGTCAGCACAGGTAGAACTGATAAAAAGAACAGGTTAGCACAGGTAGAACTGGTCAGCACAGGTAGAACTGGTTAGCACAGGTAGAACAGGTCAGCACAGGTAGAACTGATCAGAAGAACTGGTCAGCACAGGTAGAACTGGTCAGCACAGGTAGAACTGATAAAAAGAACAGGTTAGCACAGGTAGAACTGGTCAGCACAGGTAGAACTGATAAAAAGAACTGGTCAGCACAGGTAGAACTGATAAAAAGAACTGGTCAGCACAGGTAGAACTGATAAAAAGAACAGGTTAACACAGGTAGAACTGATAAAAAGAACTGGTCAGCACAGGTAGAACTGATAAAAAGAACAGGTTAGCACAGGTAGAACTGGTCAGCACAGGTAGAACTGGTTAGCACAGGTAGAACAGGTCAGCACAGGTAGAACTGATCAGAAGAACTGGTCAGCACAGGTAGAACTGGTCAGCACAGGTAGAACTGATAAAAAGAACAGGTTAGCACAGGTAGAACTGGTCAGCACAGGTAGAACTGATAAAAAGAACTGGTCAGCACAGGTAGAACTGATAAAAAGAACTGGTCAGCACAGGTAGAACTGATAAAAAGAACAGGTTAGCACAGGTAGAACTGATAAAAAGAACTGGTCAGCACAGGTAGAACTGATAAAAAGAACTGGTCAGCACAGGTAGAACTGATAAAAAGAACAGGTTAGCACAGGTAGAACTGATAAAAAGAACTGGTCAGCACAGGTAGAACTGATAAAAAAGAACAGGTTAGCACAGGTAGAACTGGTCAGCACAGGTAGAACTGGTTAGCACAGGTAGAACAGGTCAGCACAGGTAGAACTGATCAGAAGAACTGGTCAGCACAGGTAGAACTGGTCAGCACAGGTAGAACTGATAAAAAGAACAGGTTAGCACAGGTAGAACTGGTCAGCACAGGTAGAACTGATAAAAAGAACTGGTCAGCACAGGTAGAACTGATAAAAAGAACTGGTCAGCACAGGTAGAACTGATAAAAAGAACAGGTTAGCACAGGTAGAACTGATAAAAAGAACAGGTTAGCACAGGTAGAACTGGTCAGCACAGGTAGAACTGGTTAGCACAGGTAGAACTGATTAGCACAGGTAGAACAGGTCAGCACAGGTAGAACTGATCAGAAGAACTGGTCAGCACAGGTAGAACTGGTCAGCACAGGTAGAACTGATTAGCACAGGTAGAACTGGTCAGCACAGGTAGAACTGATTAGCACAGGTAGAACTGATTAGCACAGGTAGAACTGGTCAGCACAGATAGAACTGATTAGCACAGGTAGAACAGGTCAGCACAGGTAGAACTGATCAGAAGAACTGGTCAGCACAGGTAGAACTGGTCAGCACAGGTAGAACTGATAAAAAGAACAGGTTAACACAGGTAGAACTGATAAAAAGAACTGGTCAGCACAGGTAGAACTGATAAAAAGAACAGGTTAGCACAGGTAGAACTGGTCAGCACAGGTAGAACTGGTTAGCACAGGTAGAACAGGTCAGCACAGGTAGAACTGATCAGAAGAACTGGTCAGCACAGGTAGAACTGGTCAGCACAGGTAGAACTGATAAAAAGAACAGGTTAGCACAGGTAGAACTGGTCAGCACAGGTAGAACTGATAAAAAGAACTGGTCAGCACAGGTAGAACTGATAAAAAGAACTGGTCAGCACAGGTAGAACTGATAAAAAGAACAGGTTAGCACAGGTAGAACTGATAAAAAGAACTGGTCAGCACAGGTAGAACTGATAAAAAGAACTGGTCAGCACAGGTAGAACTGATAAAAAGAACAGGTTAGCACAGGTAGAACTGATAAAAAGAACTGGTCAGCACAGGTAGAACTGATAAAAAGAACTGGTCAGCACAGGTAGAACTGATAAAAAGAACTGGTCAGCACAGGTAGAACTGATAAAAAGAACAGGTTAGCACAGGTAGAACTGATAAAAAGAACAGGTTAGCACAGGTAGAACTGGTCAGCACAGGTAGAACTGGTTAGCACAGGTAGAACTGATTAGCACAGGTAGAACAGGTCAGCACAGGTAGAACTGATCAGAAGAACTGGTCAGCACAGGTAGAACTGGTCAGCACAGGTAGAACTGATTAGCACAGGTAGAACTGGTCAGCACAGGTAGAACTGATTAGCACAGGTAGAACTGATTAGCACAGGTAGAACTGGTCAGCACAGGTAGAACTGATTAGCACAGGTAGAACAGGTCAGCACAGGTAGAACTGATCAGAAGAACTGGTCAGCACAGGTAGAACTGGTCAGCACAGGTAGAACTGATTAGCACAGGTAGAACAGGTCAGCACAGGTAGAACTGATCAGAAGAACTGGTCAGCACAGGTAGAACTGGTCAGCACAGGTAGAACTGATCAGCACAGGTAGAACTGGTCAGCACAGTTAGAACTGATTAGCACAGGTAGAACTGGTCAACACAGGTAGAACTGATTAGCACAGGTAGAACTGGTCAGCACAGGTAGAACTGGTTAGCACAAATAGAACTGATCAGAAGAACTGGTCAGCACAGGTAGAACTGATTAGCACAGGTAGAACTGGTCAGCACAGGTAGAACTGATCAGCACAGGTAGAACTGGTCAGCACAGGTAGAACTGATTAGCACAGGTAGAACTGGTCAGCACAGGTAGAACTGATTAGCACAGGTAGAACTGGTCAGCACAGGTAGAACTGGTCAGCACAGGTAGAACTGATTAGCACAGGTAGAACTGGTCAGCACAGGTAGAACTGGTCAGCACAGGTAGAACTGGTTAGCACAGGTAGAACTGGTCAGCACAGGTAGAACTGATTAGCACAGGTAATACTGGTCAGCACAGGTAGAACTGATCAGCACAGGTAGAACTGGTCAGCACAGGTAGAACTGATTAGCACAGGTAGAACTGGTCAGCACAGGTAGAACTGATTAGCACAGGTAGAAATGATTAGCACAGGTAGAACTGGTCAGCACAGGTAGAACTGATTAGCACAGGTAGAACTGGTCAGCACAGGTAGAACTGATTAGCACAGGTAGAACAGGTTAGCACAGGTAGAACTGATTAGCACAGGTAGAACTGGTCAGCACAGGTAGAACTGATTAGCACAGGTAGAACTGATTAGCACAGGTAGAACTGGTCAGCACAGGTAGAACTGATTAGCACAGGTAGAACTGATGAGCACAGGTAGAACTGATTAGCACAGGTAGAACTGATTAGCACAGGTAGAACTGATTAGCACAGGTAGAACAGGTTAGCACAGGTAGAACTGATTAGCACAGGTAGAACAGGTTAGCACAGGTAGAACTGGTCAGCACAGGTTAGCACAAGCTAACATTGTCAATAAATGATCAGACACCAATCAGGAAATGTCAAGACAACTGAGTTCCATGCCAGCAAAAATACAAAGCTGCTATAAATTTGTGTCTTAGAGATGTTACATATTAATTGCATATACTTGTGTGTTTTATCCCTTTATTTTAAACACATAATTAAGAGGACAGTAAAGATAAATTAAATATTTAACTTTTACAGTTTAGATAGAGCATGCTATTAAAAAAAAAAGTTCCAATTTATTAGAATTTTCAAATTTGCTTCATTCTTTTGGTATCCTTTGCTGAAGGTATGGCAGAAGTGTTTGCAACCATGTTTCAAGCAAGGTTATACGTTGCTGCAAATACTTCTGCCAAAGAATGCTAAATACACGTACACACTGCTGAGCCTAGCTAGGTTTTCTGTTCAGTAAGGATACCCATACAATTAAGCGGGCAGTCTACTTGAAATTGTTTATTGTTTTGTAAAATAGATAAAGCCTTTATTATCCATTACCCAGTTTTGCATAACCAACACGGTTATATTAATATACTTTGTACCAGTGTGATTACCTTGTATCTAAGCCTCTGCAGACTGCCCCTTATTTCAGTTCTTTTGACAGACTTGCATTTTAGCCAATCAGTGCTGACAATGTTATTTATATGGCATACATGAACTAATACTGTCTAGCTGTGAAAACCCATCAAAATGCACTGAGATTAGAGGCGGCCTTCAAGGGCTTAAAAATTATTACATGAGGTTTAGCTTTCAACAAAGAATACCAAGAGAACAAATTTGATGATAAAAGTAAATTGGAAAATTGTTTAAAATTGCATGCCCTTTCTGAATCATGAAAGTTTAATTTTGACCGGACTGTCCCTTAAGCAAATTTGTTAATAGAAGTAAATGAGAACTTTTTTTTTTTTTTTTTAAATGGGATATGCTGTCTGAATCATAATTGCGTAGCTTTTATCATTACTTAACCACTTAGATGCACATGACATGGCATCCTCTTCATGCACATCTCTCCTGCAGTCCAGATGACAAACGCGTTTGTCATCCAGGGGGTCCCCCTTGTGATCTGGATCCTGAAGACCTCTTTTCAACAAAAAAAAGTGTTTATTCTACCTTGCACTGCGAATAGATTAGTACACTTCCTACAGATAATGTTTCCTCAAAAAACATAAATAATACTAGGTTTAGAAATAAACAGCTCTAGGAAGCGCTGGTGGAGATCAGCTAAAATCAACAGATGGATCTATATTTAAAAACAACAAATTGTTAACAAATACGAATGTCCAAACTGGACACGAAGAATGAGATGAATAATTATAATCTAACAAGTTTCTTTATAATTATGTAAAATTAGTAATGGAGTGTCAAACTGAAATAATGTTGTCTATAATAAAATAATTGTAATGTTAATTAACCAGTTGGCCACCCTTCAAAGAAAACTAAAATAAATTAAATAAATCTAAAAATATACAGTCTAAATTCTAAGGCATAATTAAAACTTATATTTTAAACTTAATATTAAAATGCATAATTAACCAAGATCTATGACATATAAGAGATCTTGTGCAATTCTTCGCTCTAAAAATCAAAATGTGTACTGAGAACGTCTTATTAATAAAAAATGGATCTTATTCTGCGTTTAAAACTGAAGGAAAGGGGTAACCCCAACAACAATTCTGTGTGACGTCTTCCGAGTCAGAGATGTAGCACTTACTATAGTCAAATAGTTATGGTATTCAGTGTACACTGATGAGGAAATAAATAGTGTGAAGAAGCAGAGCAGTGTCTTCAGAGTTTGTATATTAATAGGGATTGACTAATTTAAAATCAGCCAGTAGGGATTAAGTGGTACCCCTATATATTGGGGTTCTGTGCTTCCCGAATTTCAGTGTGTGGCGGCGACTGCGTGAGGACCAGATCTCTCCGAAAAGAGAGCCGAAGAAAAGAAGATGCAGAGGTGGCAGAAGAGGCCGCCGAAGTCCACCTCTGCCGCCTTGAAAGATATGCCCCGGCGCCAGTAACTGGGATAAAGACGGCCCCATCTTTGATGAAGATTGCGGAGCAGAGGTGGCGGGAGAGGCTGTCAAAGTCTTCCTCCGCGAAGATGGGCCACTGGCGCAAGGAACCGGAATGAAGAGGGACCTGTTGTTGAAGAAGATTGCAGAGTGGAAGAGGGAGGTGGCGGGAGAGGCTGCCGAAGTCTACCTCCGTGAAGATGGGCCACCGGCGCAAGGAACCGGAATGAAGAGGGCCCAACGTTGGATCAAGAGGAGATGTATTACCCAACAGTGAGTACCACTTTTGGGGTAGTTAGGGCTTTTTTGGGTGTTTTTTTATTTTTAATAATAGGGTTTTTAATTTAACGTTTATTTTTTAGGCTAGGTTTTTTGAGTTCGATTTTATTATTTTGGGGGTGGAGGGGTTACTTGTAGAGTTTTTTTTTGTAATTTTTGTAATTTATTTTTTTGTTAAAGCTCTTGTTGAGCTGATAACCCATTCCTCCTAGAAGGTAGCACCCCCAAACAAGTGGTATCCCTAGGTGCATATAAAAAAGATAGAACTAATGTCTTCATCAAAATTAGAATTCATATATTACCCATACACTCATATTTCACAATGGAGTGCGGGGATGCCCTAGTGGTAGATATACAATAGTATCTCAAAAAAAGAAAAAAGAAAAACCACTTTCTGGCACACACTTAAACACATAGGTAAATTGGCAAAAAGGGAGCCAAAAATCTTAAAACTTAAATTTTACTTGCAGATATTAAAATACACAACATCCTACATGGGATAAATATAAAAAAACACATACAGTTTAAAAACAAAACTCTGTCGGGTGTCTGGATTTAACACAGTACAATGTGCAAATTCCAACACTGTCAGAAGCCCATTGTAAGATGTCCACCGAGATAAAAAAAGATCCCTAGTAACCTACTGTTTTGGTGATACCCAGCAAAAGTGGGTGCAGGAAGGGGCTCATCTGACTATCTCTCAATAGATATTACTTGAAATTATTGTAAAAAAAAAGTCCGGGCTTGCAGGGACTAAGGAGTTAGCCAAACATACCAAAATTACCAATAACCTAGATTACGTGTTTTGCATTAAAGTGCGGTATGGCTTTTAACGCTGAAAAAATGGCTATTACGCTGGAATGGCCAGGAACGCATATTACGAGTTGTGTCGGTATAGCTATACCGCAAGCAAGTTAGCCGGTAACGCAACGTCCATACCGCACTCAAAAAAATTACGTTGAGTGCGGGATTTTCATAGCGCCGGTATTACAGGTTGTGTGTTCTGGCTAAAATGCTTGCGTTACAGCCTATACCGACACGATCCATACCGCCATCTGAGAGCAGTAGTTATGGATTTTGCAAAACAAAAATGCTTCACAAAACTCATAACTAAAATGTTACAAAGTACACTAACACCCATGAACTACATATTAACCCCTAAACCACCGTCCTCCTGCTTTGCAAACACTATATTAAATTTGTAAACCCATAATCTGCCGCCCACCCACATCGTGACTATAAATTTACCAAATTTTACAAAATTATACCTAATCTCTATGGAATAGCCAATAGAATTTCAGTAGCTCTTATCCTATTGGCTGATTTGAACAGCCAATAGAATTTCAGTAGCTCTCATCCGATTGGCTGATTTGAATTTGAAGGCTCAAATCAGCCAATAGGAATTTAAGTGAAGCCATTTTTAATTGCGTACCTTGAATTCCTATTCAGTGTACGGAGGAGATCGTATGAAGAGGATCCTCCGCGGTCGCCGGTCTTCACTTCCAGGCTCGCCGGTCTTCAGTTCCAGGGTCGCTGGTCTTCAGCTCCGCGGTCATCGGTCTTCAATTCTGGCCTCCTCTCCGCGCCGGCTGGTTCCTGAAAGAAAAAAGAAGAGGTCGCCGCTTGGAAGAAGACTAGACAGCCTGGAACAGGACCTTCTCCGCCGGACTTCAGGACAGGTGAGGACCACTTGGGGGTTAGATAGGGTGGGCAAAAAAAGAGCTGAATGCCCTTTTAAGGGCAATGCCCAACAAATGCCCTTTTCAGGGCAATGGGTAGTTTAGGGTTTTTAGTGTTAGGTTATTTTATTTGGGGGGGTTTGGTGGGTGGGGGTTTTACTGTTGGGGGGGGTTTGTATTTTTTGGAAAAAGCCCAACTGGTAGTTTATTAGATTAGAGGGTGTTTTTATTTTGGGGGGGCTTTTTATTTTCATAGGGATTAGGTATAATTTTTGTAAAATTTTGTAATTTTCTTTATTATTTTCTGTAATCTTAGATTTTTTTATTTTCTGTAATTGTAGCTTAAAGGGGCAGTCTACTCCAGAATTTTGATTAGACTGTCCCTTTAATTTATACTTAGTTTATTTGAAGTAGTGTTAGTTTTTTTAAATTTAATAGTAACTTTAGTATTTGGTTAATTAGGTAATTTGGGTTCATTTAGGGGGTGTTAGATTAGGGGGGTTAGGTTCATTGCATTGTGGGCTTTGGCAGTTTAGGGGTTAATACTTGAATAGGTTTATTGCGTTGTGGGCTATGGCGGTTTAGGGGTTAATACTTGAATAGGTTTATTGCGTTGTGGGGTAATGGCGGATTAAGGGTTAATAGTTTTAATAGGTAGTTTGCGATGTTGGGGTTGGCGGATTTAGGAGTTAATAATTTAGTTATTACTTGCGGTGTGGGTTTGATGGCGGATATAGGGGTTAATACACTTTATTAGTTATTGCGGTGGGGGATTGCGGTTGACAGGTAGATAGACATTGCGCATGCGTTAGGTGTTAGTTTATTTTTGCAGGCATTTTCGGGAGTTACAGTGCTCCCATACTCAGCGCAAGGCCTGCTACGGCTGCCTTTTATGGCGAGGTGAAAATGGAGTAAGATTTCTCCATTTTCGCCACGTAAGTCCTTACGCTGTATATATGATACCAAATTGCGTGGCTGTTCTATGTTAGTCTATGGTAAAAAAAAATACGGCCGAAGGGTGAAATATACGCGCGTAACTTGTATGCTACACCGTATGTGTAATACAAAAATTGCGTTAAATCCGTTGTCGCCGGCTTTTGCGGGCGACGCTGCATATGTAATGGAGCCCCCGATTTGCAAAATCAAACTATTTCCAAACCCACTGCTGGCTAAGCTTTTCTATCGCCCAATCCAGACCGATAACCCAAGTTATGAAAATGGCGGAGTATTGATTAAGGGTTAATAGTTTTAATAGGTAGTTTGCGATGTTGGGGTTGGCGGATTTAGGAGTTAATAAGTTAGTTATTACTTGCTGTGTGGGTTTGAGGGTGGATATAGGGGTTAATAGTTTAATTAGGCTTATTGCGTTGAGGGGGGTTGTCGGTCTAAGGGTTAATACGTTTATTATTAGTAGTGAAAGGGGGGGATTGCGGATATAGAGGTTTTTATGTGTCAGGCTTATTTTTGGGAGGCGTGTTAGACTTTTACGGGATATTTGTTATTTTCTTTACTTTTCTTAGGCGCCGGCAGTTTCTAAAGTGCCGTAAGTCACTGGCGACTCCAGAAGTTTGTATTTACGCTTATTTCTGGACATCGCTAGTTTATCCGACTTACGGCACTTTATGAGCTGCCGGCGCCGTATATGTAATACCCCGATGTGCGAGGTGAAATTACGGGCGGCGCGGGTTGCAGCGCTTGCGCTGAAGCCTGCTCCTTATATGTGATCGCGCCCCGAATATCTACTAGAAGCTAGTTACTTGAAATGGAATGTAAATTACAAAGTGATGTAAAATGTATAGATTTTGCGATTGCAAATAACTTTTTTATTAGGTTTAGTTTCCTTTTAACTATGTGTTTATGGGGGTTGCTAGTGCTAAATTATTTGCATTATATTGTGCCTTTAAGGATTCTACAATATTGATCTGCGAGCGGTCCACGATCTGTTAGGAAGTTCGCCATAACTTACATATTGCTAAAGTCATTTTATAAGTAATTTAATATTTTTTTTTAGAAATGAGTGAACCATAAATTAATGCTTTTCTTTTTATACAAATAGTAAATTAAAAGTACATGAAACCCAAAATGTTTCCTTCACAATTCAAATAGAACGTCATTTTATTTCTATTATCAAATTTTCTTCAATCTCTTGGTGTCGTGTGCTGAAGGAGCAGCTAGCTCACAGTAGTGCATTGCTGTTCCTGAGGCTACCTAGGTATGACCATTCAAGGCAGTAGAATTGCATAATTAACAAGTGCATAATAAAAACACAATGCAATAACACCTTCTCTGAATTTCAAATAAGCAGTAGATTTTATTCTGACAATTTTTTTTTCTCTATTTTCTATTTTTCCATCCCCCTGTATCTTGTGACAGACATCAGCCAATCACAGACTAGTATTTGTATACTCTGTGAGCTTGTGCACATGATTAGTAAGATCTTGTTCCCCAGAAAGTGTGAATATAAAAAGACTGTAACATCTGATAATGGAAGTAAATTGGAAAGTGTCTTAAAACTACTGCCCTATCTGAATCATAAAAGTTTATTTTTACTTCAGTGTCCCTTTAATGTTCAATTTTGACTTAAAGGGACACTAAACCCAATTTTTTTCTTTCATGATTCAGATAGAGCATGCAATTTTAAGCAACTTTCTAATTTACTCCTATTATCAATTTTTTTTTCGTTCTCTTGCTATCTTTATTTAAAAAGCAGGAATGTGATGCATAGGAGCCAGCCTATTTTTGGTTGAGAACCTGGGATATGCTTGCTTATTGGTGGGTAGATGTAAGCATCCAATAAGCAAGTATTATCCATGGTGCTGAACCTAAAATGGGCTGGCTGCTAAGATTTACATTCCTGCTTTTAAAATAAAGATAGCAAGAGAACAAAGAAAAATTGATAATAGGAGTATATTAGAAAGTTGCTTAAAATTCCATGCTCTATCTGAATCATGAAAGAAAAACTTTGGGTTCAGTGTCCCTTTAACTGCCCCTTTAACTACCTTGAATTGTAGCATAAGGCAGATTTCTTTTTTTTCTCTCTTTACTAATTTATTTTCTATTCTCACATTGCCACAAATAAAAAAAATTATTTCCCCCTCTTAACCACCGGTATAAATATATCTCTTGTGTATGCGTTACGGGCGGTATATGTATATAGTTGTGTGTCTATAATTCACATATAAATATATTTTAAATATCAGTGTATAAAAATACAGCAGTGGGATATTTTCCATTGTTATTTATTCAGACCTCTAATAAAGCTGCTCAGTAAATAAAAGCGCACTTTGCAGTGCTATTTTGAATGGAGATCTCATGCATGAATACCCTCTTTGTGTCAAAGATGGAAGAAGCCTCCATAGCTCTATGTAAAAGGTTTTGTGAACACGCTCCCCTTAAGAACCAGCTTGAGTATCTGTAATAAGCAATACAGATTAATGTGTGCAGGATGGTTTAGCTTAGCCCCTAGTGTGCAGCATAAGGCAAGGTCAAGATGATTACCCACATCACGGTTGCCTTTAACACTTTCATTGCTAGCGGGGAAATATACTTTTAGCAGCAAAAGGGTTAAACTGAATTTCATTCGTCTTCATTCTTTCATATGCATTTTGGATTATACATCATCTTCCAATCAGTAATTCAAATTGCGCCTCTTCAAGTCTTTATCTTACACTGCATCTAGTTGCCTAGCAACCAACCTTATCTCTATAGCAACCGCATCCAACTGAAATTTAAATTCCACAAAAGACATAACCCATCAAAATAGAAGTCCTTCCAAATTATAGAGGGAAGGGAGAACAGAGTTTGCTTGAAAATCAATTCAGAATATAAATTAAATGGTTGTTTTCAGCCTTAAAGTCTCACTGCCAACGTGTATTGCAACACATTAGTGTTATGTTGCAATCTCTGGCAGTCAAGGAGTTAAGGTATGTGGTTATATAGATAGATAGATAGATAGATAGATAGATAGATAGATAGAGGAAGGAAATGCATCAGTTCTAAAGATTTTGAATAAAAATATGTATAAAAACACAGCTAGATTAAACTGCTGATGTAAGAAATAGATATGTTGTTCTCTGCCAAAAAAAATCCATTTATTTCAAATGGATATATTTATTAATCTTCATTGTGCTAATTTTGAAAGTATAATTATAGTATATAACGGCAAAGATCCAGCTGGCATCTGTGGCTTATTTTTATATTGTGTAAAAGTTACAGTTTGTTAAAGGAGCAGTAAAAGTGAAAATTAAACTTTCATGATTCAAACAGAGCATTTCATTTTAAACAACTTCAAGTTTACTTCTGTTATCTAATTTGCATGGTTCTTTTGGTATCCTTTGTTGAAAAGCATACCTAGGTAGGGCCAGGAGCTGCAACTATGGGGAGCAAGCTGCTGATTGGTGGCTGAATATATTTGTCTCTTGTCATTTGCTCTTGCAAAATGTCACTTCGCTCCCAATAATGCATTGCTGCTCCTTTAACAAAGGATACAGAGAGAATGAAACAAATTTGCTAATAGGTGGAAATTGGAAAGCTGTTTAAAACAGTGCTCTATCTGAATCATTAGAAGAAAATGTGGGTTTCATATCCCTTTACCTCAAATTTTTTTCATTTTTTTATTGGACTTAAAATCCAAAAAATGTCTTTCATAATTCAGATAGAGAACACGATTTAAATACGTGCATGCTACCTACCTAGTTATGCTCTTCCAGAAAGGATACCAAGAAAACAAAGTCAATATGGAAGTTAATTAAAACGTTTTTAATGTTATTATTTAGTTGTACTCTTAATTTTCTTTATAAAAGTAGATATTTTAAAATGCACATTATTTTGTAAACTATTGTTCCTGCATGGAGTAAGCCTTGTGCACCTTGCAAAGCTTACAGATATACTGTACATGTGCAAGTTGTCCCTGTACTCATTAGTTATTCGATTATAAAACAGGGCATTTTAACATTAAAGGGACAGTAAACTCCAGAATTGTTGTTGTTTAAAAAGGTAGATAATCCCTTTATTACCCACTCCCCAATTTTGCATAACCAACACAGTTATAATAATATACTTTTCTCCAACATAGGTGTGTCCGGTCCACGGCGTCATCCTTACTTGTGGGATATTCTCTTCCCCAACAGGAAATGGCAAAGAGCCCAGCAAAGCTGGTCACATGATCCCTCCTAGGCTCCGCCTTCCCCAGTCATTCTCTTTGCCGTTGCACAGGCAACATCTCCACGGAGATGGTTAAGAGTTTTTTGGTGTTTAAATGTAGTTTTATTCTTCAATCAAGAGTTTGTTATTTTAAAATAGTGCTGGTATGTACTATTTACTCTGAAACAGAAAATAGATGAAGATTTCTGTTTGTAAGAGGAAGATGATTTTAGCAACCGTTACTAAAATCGATGGCTGTTTCCACACCGGACTGTTGAGATGAAGTAACTTCAGTTGGGGGAAACAGTGTGCAGACTTTGCTGCTTGAAGTATGACACATTTCTAACAAGACTTGGTAATGCTGGAAGCTGTCATTTTCCCTATGGGATCCGGTAAGCCATTTTATTAATAAGATATAAAGGGCTTCACAAGGGCTTTTAAAGACTGGTAGACATTTTTCTGGGCTAAAACGATTAGTTTATAAGCATTTTTAATAGTTTATAGCTTTGAGGAGTTATTTTATTCTTGGGAATTATGTTAAAAAAACGTCAGGCACTGTATTGGACACCCTTTTCACTGGGGGCCTTCTCTAATCATAGGCAGAGCCTCATTTTCGCGCCACTAATGCGCAGTTGTTTTTGGGAAGCAAGGCATGCAGATGCATGTGTGAGGAGCTCAGATACACAGAAAAAGCTTACTGAAGGCGTCATTTGGTATCGTATTCACCTTTGGGCTTGGTTGGGTCTCAGCAAAGCAGATACCAGGGACTGTATAGGGGTTAAATATAAAAACGGCTCCGGTTCCGTTATTTTAAGAGTTAAAGCTTTCAAATTTGGTGTGCAATACTTTTAAGGCTTTAAGACACTGTGGTGAAATTTTGGTGAATTTTGAACAATTCCTTCATACTTTTTCACATATTCAGTAATAAAGTGTGTTCAGTTTAAAATTTAAAGTGACAGTAACGGTTTTATTTTAAAACGTTTTTTGTACTTTGTTATCAACTTTATGCCTGTTTAACATGTCTGAACTATCAGATAGACTATGTTCTGTATGTGAGGAAGCCAAGGTTCCTTCTCATTTAAATAGATGTGATGTTTGTGACAAACAATTTAGAAAAAATGATGCCCAAGATGATTCCTCAAGTGAGGGGAGTAAGCATGGTACTGCATCATCCCCTCCTGTGTCTACGCCAGTCTTGCCCACACAGGAGGCCCCTAGTACATCTAGTGCGCCAATACTTCTTACTATGCAACAATTAACGGCTGTAATGGATAATTCTATTAAAAACATTTTAGCCAAAATGCCCACTTATCAGCGAAAGCGCGACTGCTCTGTTTTAGAAAATACTGAAGAGCATGAGGACGCTGATGATAATGGTTCTGACATGCCCTTACACCAGTCTGAAGGGGCCAGGGAGGTTTTGTCTGAGGGAGAAATTTCAGATTCAGGGAAAATTTCTCAACAAGCTGAACCTGATGTTATTACATTCAAATTTAAATTGGAACATCTCCGCGCTCTGCTTAAGGAGGTGTTATCTACTCTGGATGATTGTGACAATTTGGTCATTCCAGAGAAATTATGTAAGATGGACAAGTTCCTAGAGGTCCCGGTGCCCCCCGAAGCTTTTCCTATACCTAAGCGGGTGGCGGACATTGTAAACAAAGAATGGGAAAGGCCCGGCATACCTTTTGTCCCTCCCCCTATATTTAATAAATTGTTTCCTATGGTCGACCCCAGAAAGGACTTATGGCAGACAGTCCCCAAGGTCGAGGGGGCGGTTTCTACTCTAAACAAACGCACTACTATCCCTATAGAAGATAGTTGTGCTTTCAAAGATCCTATGGATAAAAAATTAGAAGGTTTGCTTAAAAAGATGTTTGTTCAGCAAGGTTACCTTCTACAACCAATTTCATGCATTGTTCCTGTCACTACAGCAGCGTGTTTCTGGTTCGATGAACTAGAAAAGTCGCTCGATAAAGAATCTTCTTATGAGGAGGTTATGGACAGAGTTCACGCTCTTAAATTGGCTAACTCTTTTACTTTAGACGCCACTTTGCAATTAGCTAGATTAGCGGCGAAAAATTCAGGGTTTGCTATTGTGGCGCGCAGAGCGCTTTGGCTAAAGTCTTGGTCAGCGGATGCGTCCTCCAAGAACAAATTGCTTAACATACCTTTCAAGGGGAAAACGCTGTTTGGCCCTGACTTGAAAGAGATTATTTCAGATATCACTGGGGGAAAGGGCCACGCCCTTCCTCAGGATAGGTCTTTTAAGGCTAAAAATAAACCAAATTTTCGTCCCTTTCGCAGAAACGGACCAGCCTCAAGTTCTACATCCTCTAAGCAAGAGGGTAATACTTCTCAAACCAAGCCAGCCTGGAGGCCAATGCAAGGCTGGAACAAAGGTAAGCAGGCCAAGAAACCTGCCACTGCTACCAAGACAGCATGAGATGTTGGCCCCCGATCCGGGACCGGATCTGGTGGGGGGCAGACTTTCTCTCTTCGCTCAGGCTTGGGCAAGAGATGTTCTGGATCCTTGGGCGCTAGAAATAGTCTCCCAAGGTTATCTTCTGGAATTCAAGAAGCTACCCCCAAGGGGAAGATTCCACAGGTCTCAATTGTCTTCAGACCACATAAAAAGACAGGCATTCTTACATTGTGTAGAAGACCTGTTAAAAATGGGAGTGATTCATCCTGTTCCATTAGGAGAACAAGGGATGGGATTCTACTCCAATCTGTTCATAGTTCCCAAAAAAGAGGGAACATTCAGACCAATCTTAGATCTCAAGATCCTAAACAAATTTCTCAGGGTTCCATCGTTCAAAATGGAAACCATTAGGACAATTCTTCCTACCATCCAGGAAGGTCAATTCATGACCACGGTGGATTTAAAGGATGCGTATCTACATATTCCTATCCACAAGGAACATCATCGGTTCCTAAGGTTCGCCTTTCTGGACAAGCATTACCAGTTCGTGGCACTTCCATTCGGATTAGCCACTGCTCCAAGAATTTTCACAAAGGTACTAGGGTCCCTTCTAGCGGTGCTAAGACCAAGGGGCATTGCAGTAGTACCTTACTTGGACGACATACTGATTCAAGCGTCGTCTCTGCCACAAGCAAAGGCTCATACGGACATTGTCCTAGCCTTTCTCAGATCTCACGGGTGGAAAGTGAACGTAGAAAAAAGTTCTCTATCCCCGTCAACAAGAGTTCCCTTCTTGGGAACAATAATAGACTCCTTAGAAATGAAGATTTTTCTGACAGAAGCCAGAAAATCAAAACTTCTAAGCTCTTGTCAAGTACTACATTCTGTTCTTCTTCCTTCCATAGCGCAGTGCATGGAAGTAATAGGTTTGATGGTTGCGGCAATGGACATAGTTCCTTTTGCGCGAATTCATCTAAGACCATTACAACTGTGCATGCTCAGTCAGTGGAATGGGGATTATACAGACTTGTCTCCGACAATACAAGTAGATCAGGGGACCAGAGATTCACTCCGTTGGTGGCTGACCCTGGACAACCTGTCACAAGGGATGAGCTTCCGCAGACCAGAGTGGGTCATTGTCACGACCGACGCCAGTCTGGTGGGCTGGGGCGCGGTCTGGGAACCCCTGAAAGCTCAGGGTCTTTGGTCTCGGGAAGAATCTCTTCTCCCGATAAACATTCTGGAACTGAGAGCGATATTCAATGCTCTCAAGGCTTGGCCTCAGCTAGCAAAGGCCAAATTCATAAGGTTTCAATCAGACAACATGACGACTGTTGCATATATCAACCATCAGGGGGGAACAAGGAGTTCCCTTGCGATGGAAGAAGTGACCAAGATAATTCAATGGGCGGAGAATCACTCCTGCCATTTGTCTGCAATCCACATCCCAGGAGTGGAAAATTGGGAAGCGGATTTTCTGAGTCGTCAGACATTTCATCCGGGGGAGTGGGAACTCCATCCGGAAATCTTTGCCCAAATAACTCAATTATGGGGCATTCCAGACGTGGATCTGATGGCGTCTCGTCAGAACTTCAAGGTTCCTTGCTACGGGTCCAGATCCAGGGATCCCAAGGCGACTCTAGTGGATGCACTAGTAGCGCCTTGGACCTTCAACCTAGCTTATGTGTTCCCACCATTTCCTCTCATTCCCAGGCTGGTAGCCAGGATCAAACAGGAGAGGGTATCGGTGATCTTGATAGCTCCTGCGTGGCCACGCAGGACTTGGTATGCAGACCTGGTGAATATGTCATCGGCTCCACCATGGAGGCTACCTTTGAGACAGGACCTTCTTGTTCAAGGTCCGTTCGAACATCCGAATCTGGCCTCACTCCAACTGACTGCTTGGAGATTGAACGCTTGATTTTATCAAAGCGTGGGTTCTCAGATTCTGTCATTGATACTCTTATTCAGGCTAGAAAGCCTGTAACTAGAAAAATCTACCATAAAATATGGAAAAAATATATCTGTTGGTGCGAATCTAAAGGATTCCCATGGAACAAGATAAAAATTCCTAAGATTCTATCCTTTCTACAAGAGGGTTTGGAGAAAGGATTATCTGCAAGTTCTTTGAAGGGACAGATTTCTGCTTTATCTGTTTTACTTCACAAAAAGCTGGCGGCTGTGCCAGATGTTCAAGCTTTTGTTCAGGCTCTGGTTAGAATCAAGCCTGTTTACAAACCTTTGACTCCTCCTTGGAGTCTCAATTTAGTTCTTTCAGTTCTTCAGGGGGTTCCGTTTGAACCCTTACATTCCATAGATATCAAGTTATTATCTTGGAAAGTTTTGTTTTTGGTTGCAATTTCTTCTGCAAGAAGAGTTTCAGAGTTATCTGCTCTGCAGTGTTCTCCTCCTTATCTGGTGTTCCATGCAGATAAGGTGGTTTTGCGTACTAAACCTGGTTTTCTTCCGAAAGTTGTTTCTAACAAAAATATTAACCAGGAGATAGTTGTGCCTTCTTTGTGTCCGAATCCAGTTTCAAAGAAGGAACGTTTGTTGCACAATTTGGATGTAGCTCGTGCTCTAAAATTCTATTTAGAGGCTACAAAGGATTTCAGACAAACATCTTCCTTGTTTGTTGTTTATTCTGGTAAAAGGAGAGGTCAAAAAGCAACTTCTACCTCTCTCTCTTTTTGGCTTAAAAGCATCATCCGATTGGCTTATGAGACTGCCGGACGGCAGCCTCCTGAGAGAATCACAGCTCACTCCACGAGGGCTGTGGCTTCCACATGGGCCTTCAAGAACGAGGCTTCTGTTGATCAGATATGTAAGGCAGCGACTTGGTCTTCACTGCACACTTTTACCAAATTTTACAAATTTGATACTTTTGCTTCTTCGGAGGCTATTTTTGGGAGAAAGGTTTTGCAAGCCGTGGTGCCTTCCATCTAGGTGACCTGATTTGCTCCCTCCCATCATCCGTGTCCTAAAGCTTTGGTATTGGTTCCCACAAGTAAGGATGACGCCGTGGACCGGACACACCTATGTTGGAGAAAACAGAATTTATGCTTACCTGATAAATTACTTTCTCCAACGGTGTGTCCGGTCCACGGCCCGCCCTGGTTTTTTAATCAGGTCTGATGAATTATTTTCTCTAACTACAGTCACCACGGTATCATATGATTTCTCCTATGCATATTCCTCCTTTACGTCGGTCGAATGACTGGGGAAGGCGGAGCCTAGGAGGGATCATGTGACCAGCTTTGCTGGGCTGTTTGCCATTTCCTGTTGGGGAAGAGAATATCCCACAAGTAAGGATGACGCCGTGGACCGGACACACCGTTGGAGAAAGTAATTTATCAGGTAAGCATAAATTCTGTTTTTACCTCTGTGGTTACCTTGTATCTATGCCTCTGCAAACTGCCCCTTTATTTCAGTTATTTTGACAGACTTGCATTTTTCAGTGCTGGCTCCTAGGAGCTTCACGTGCCTGAGCTCAATGTTATCTATATGAAACACATGAACTGACGCCCTCTAGTGGTGAAAAATGGTCAACATGCTTTCAAATTAGAGGCAGTCTTCAAGGTCTAAGAAATTAGCACATGAACCTCCTAGATTTAGCTTTCAACTAAGAATACCAAGAGAACAAAGCAAAATTGGTAATAAAAGTAAATTGGAAAGTTGTTTAAAATTACATGCCCTATTTAAATCATGAAATATGTTTTTTGTTTTTTTTATAAATAATTTTTATTGAAGTCTTAAAGAAATACAATATATAAAGGGTATGCCTCAAAACATTTACAGATATATGTATACACAATACAATTAGAAGAGCAATGCAATCAAATACCACTAGCGTTGCTATAAAATGTGGGCTATCTTATAGAGAGACTTCAGTTTTTTTTTTTTTGTTTTTTTTTTTTTTTAAGTTTCAAAAATTTTTATTAGTAAAGATTTCTCAAATACAATAGTGACGTAATAAACAATTTGGAGCTCGCAGGCTCCTACAGAAAGTATGAACAGAAAAAATGATACACTAAAAATGTGCCAGGTCAAAATGTGTTCATAGAATGAGGAAAATGAACACAGTATGGTTCGAGTCAGATGAGGTGAGTTGACTGGGGTGGGGGGAGGGACTGGGGAGGGAGGAAAGGAGGGGTTGTTATTAGAGGCAGAGGTTTAGTTCATATGCGGAAGGTACATGTAGAAGGTTGCCTAGTGTGCGTTTGCTCTAGGGTTTGGGGTCCAAGTAATGGAGTGGTTAGATTGCCAGTCTGCCCACACTAGTTCAAATAGGTCTGAATTATTCAGAGAGTAAAAGATAGGTTTCTCCATATTGTAGATGTATGCCATATAGTTTAGGATGCATGACCATTTTGGGGGCGTCTCGGTTTTCCAAGCCTTGGCTATTGTCGCTTTAGTAGCTGTTAGCAAATAGATTGTTAGGTATGCTTGATGTTTAGGTAGTTTAGTAATGCCTATGTGCAAGAGGGCGCTAGAAGGAGTTATAGGGAGTGTTATGCCTAATCTCCCTAGCGTATGGAAGCAGGTACTCCATAAGGGTTTTAACTTGGGGCATTCCCACCATATGTGAAGAGAGTCTCCTTTTTTGCCACAGTTACGCCAGCATAAGGGAGAGGTAGAGATGAACATTTTGTTAAGTCTCGCGGGGGTAAGGTACCAATTCGTTAAGAGTTTATAATATGTTTCGAAGAGTGTGACACAGTGTAGTGCTTTTTTAGTGAGGGAAATTACATGATGCCATAATTGTGGGGACAGGGTCAAGTTCAGCACTGATTCCCATGCGAGCAAGTGAGGAAGTTTATTCTCAGAGTCTGTGTTTCCTATTAAGGTGTAATGCATTGACAATGGTCTGTGAAGTTTGTTACCTTGTTGCCAAGTCGTTTCCCAAAGTGTACGGGGTCGGTGTAACTCAGGTCGAAATCCCCAGCTAACAAGAAAGCTCTTTAGTCTTGTGTATTCATATGTCATGAACCTGGGTAAGTTGGAGCTAGCTTTTATGTCTGAGAGTGTCACGAAGTGTGGGGAAGGTGAAGTAACCCAGAGGTCAGCTACTGTTTGTATTCCCATTCGTGTCCAAGTATTAGGATGAGAGTCAGGTAAGCCTCGTAGGAGACCTGTCAAGGGGGTAATAGGTGAAGGATGTGGGGCGATGTGTGGGTAGTGTCTTAGTTTATCCCATATGGTGAGGCATTCTCGTATTATGTTATTGCTAATGTCTGTGGTACGTCTTAGATGGGCAGGGATCCAAATTAAATCGGGTAAAAATATATGGCTTGGGAGGGAGGCTTGTTCTATGGTTTTCCATTTGCTAGGGGAATCTTTCGCACCCCATTGCGAAATATGGGTGAGCATGGCTCCCTCGTAGTACCTAGTTATTGATGGGGAGGCTATACCTCCTCTGCTAAGGGGGCTTTGAAGGATTTTGTGCGCCACTCTGGGGGGTTTGTGTTGCCATATATATTTTGTAAATTCACTCTGAAATTGGCGAAGGAGATATCCCGGGATACGGAGAGGTAGACATCTAAATAAATAAGTAATTTTAGGTAGAAAATACATTTTAAGGGCTGTTAGCCTACCTATCCATGAAATATAAGTGTTGTCCCATTTGTCTTTCAGGGTGCGCAGTTCGGTTAAAAGGGGCAGGTAGTTGTCTTTGATCATCTGAGGGATATTATTCGATATCTTAACGCCTAAATGGGAGATAAAATTATTGACGCAGTGGACTCTATATCGGACTCTGAGGGTGTCAACTGTGTTCTGTGGAATTCCCCAAGTAAAGATTTCTGTTTTATCTAGATTTAACTTGTAATGTGACATATCTCCAAAGGAGTCTAAGATTTCTATCAGTCTTGGGAATGAAGATAGGGGGTCTGATGAGAATATTGTGATGTCGTCTGCAAAGAGTGCAATTTTGTGGATAGTGCCATGTAGGCGGATGCCGTCAATTTTTATATCTTGTCTGATTTGTTCTGCTAGTGGTTCGATTGCCAGGGCAAAAAGAAGGGGTGAGAGTGGACACCCTTGTCTGGTGCCATTAGATATTGGGAAGGGGGGTGAGGCAAAGCCTAGGCCTCTAACTACTGCTGTGGGAGTGGAGTAAAGGGCCTGTATCGCTTTGATAATTTGATCTGGGAAACCAAAGATTTTAAGGGTTTCCCATAAGTAGGACCATCTAACACGGTCGAAAGCCTTCTCTGCATCTAATGAGATTACAGAGAATGGCCTATTTAGTCTGGTGGATTCAGTGCAGATGTTTAAGAGACGTCTAGTATTGTCTGGCCCTTCGCGATGGGGGATAAATCCTACTTGGTCTAGGTTTATGAGTTTCGGGAGTAATTTGGATATGCGTGTAGCAAATAATTTAGCGTAAATTTTAATGTCTAAATTAATTAGGGAGATTGGCCTGTAATTGGAGCATAAAGATGGGTCTTTTTGGGGCTTAGGAATAGTAATCACCGTTGCTTCCAGGAATTCCTGACTAAACCTACCCTGTTCTCTAGCATAGTTAAAAAATCTTAAGAGTAGTGGGGTTAGTTCATTTGTGTATGTTTTGTAAAAGGCAGCCGAGTAGCCATCTGGGCCCGGAGTTTTGAAAGGTTTTAGATGTTTTATTACGTATTTGATTTCCTTAGGGGTGAAGGGGGATGAGAGTGTTTCTTGGTCGTCAGGCGACAATGAGGGAAGATTTAAGTTGCGAAGGAAAGAGCTAATCTTGTCAGCAGGAGTTAGTTTGTCGCTTGCATTTTTTTCTAGATTGTATAGGTTTGAGTAAAATCTCTCAAAGCAAGTACCGATGTCTAAGGGTTTGCGGTATGTCTGGTTCTCAAATTGAATCTGATGTATTCTTGAGGTGCTCGTCCTATTTTTAAGTTTATTTGCTAATAGTGTATCTGCTTTGTTACTCTTGTGGTAAGTAATCTGTTTCAGTTTAAATAAATTAGCCTGAGTGCGTTTTAGCTCTAGTTGGTTAATATGATTTTTAATCTGTATAATTTGAGCTGTGTTTTCATCTGAGGGAGTATTTCTGTTTAGGAGTTCTAGACGACGTAATTCAATATGAGATTTGGAAAGGGGTAGGCCAGATAGTTTTTTGAGATGAGCTTGTTTCTTAATTATGAGACCCCTAAAGGTGGCCTTTGCCGCCCCCCATAGTGTGTCATCTCTGACCTGATTATTGTCATTAGTTTGGCAGTAGAAGGCTATGTCTTTTCTCAGGGTTTCCTTAAATGCAGCATCCTGTAAGATGTCATGCGGGAGGCGCCATGAAGGCTTAACATTATGTCGTTCCGCTGAGCAGAGGGTTACTGTGACTAGGTCGTGATCAGACCATGGGCATAGGGAGATGGTAGAGTGTTTGACTTGGTCAAGGGTTTCTGCTGAGCAAAAAACATAGTCGAGTCTGGAGTATGTTTTATGAGGGAATGAGAAGTGAGTGTAGTCTCTATCCCTAGCGTGAAGTGAACGCCATACATCGAAGTAGCCGAAGTGAGTAATGATTTGTCTGAACTTTTGGGAGAGTTGAGCAGGAGGGGTAGTGTGTTTTGTCCAGGAAGTTCTTTTTCTGTCTAGTATTGGGTCCCAAGTCATATTGAAGTCCCCAGCTAGTAAGACTCTGCCTATTTTTATCCGGTCGACTGTGTGTAGGATCCGCTTGAGGTATCTTGGCTGATGTGAGTTAGGTAGGTAGATAGAGACTAAGGTATGATCAGTGTGGTCTAGCTTACATGTTAGAATGAGAAATCTAGATTGGGGATCTTTTAGGACTTGGATTGGTTCATAGGCTATTCTTTTATGGATTAAAATTGCCGTACCTCTGGCTTTTTTTGAAAAAGAGGTGTGTTCGAGGACAGTGTAATCTTTAGATATTGTGTAGGGAGGGTTGTCTGATGACCAATGTGTCTCCTGAAGGAATGCTACGTCAGGGTTATGGAACTTGAGTGATCTAGCTAAAAGGCTGCACTTATGTGGGGAATTTAGGCCTCTTACATTATGGGTTAGTATTTTGAGGGGTGGCATAGGGAGGTGTGGGGAGTAGTTCAAGTCTTTTAATAGTAAGAGTCAGTGTAGGTGGGGAGGATAAGGGGAGGGGAATAGGCAACAGATAAAGTGAGGGAGAGTTAGCGAAAATAGTTCGCTATGGTGGAGCCCTAGTGTGGGCTGCCTGTGGGGGGGCGAGAAGCGAACAGAAACAGGGGTCTTTGAGGTGGACCCTGCTCCGCAGTAAACATTGTAGATTAACTTGCTATTACATATGAGCAATACTTAGATTAAGACAACAGCCTTAAAATAACAATCAAACACATAACTTTATTGTACTATCTAATAGTAAACTTTTTAAACTTTAACTCAATCTCAGTTATGATCTGTTGAAGACAGGTCAAACTTCCAGATTAAATGAAGTCTAGATAAGTTCCATGAAAGGTTACCAGACGTGTGTTTACGGTGGGTTAGTTTTAGGTTTCTTAGCTCTTTGCTCTTTGATAGTCCATTCGGGAGCCGAAGCTCTCAGTTTTGGGTAGGTCGGCTGTACCGGTGGAGGTTGTTCCTGGTGTAATCCCCATGTGGCCAGGAGAGCCATACCTTGAGGTATGGAGTTGATTGTGTGGCTCTGGTTATTTCTGGTGACTACTAGATTTGTAGGATGGCCCCACCTGTACTTAATATTAGCCTTCCTGAGTGTCAGAGTGATTTGTTGAAAGGTTTTACGGTACTGTAGTGTATGAGTTGAAAGGTCAGGCAGGAGTTGAACATCCTTGAATTTTTCAGGCATAGGCGGCCTTTTGAAGGCTGCTTGTATAAGTTTATCTTTATATATGTAGCTGTGAAAGCAGACAATTACATCCCTTGGTTTGTCGGCGGGAGTAAGTCGTGATCTTAAGGCTCTATGGGCTCTTTCCATTGTATCAGTGTGTCCATCTGAGGTGCCCACGAGTTCTGTAAATAACTCCTTTAGATAGGGTTGGAGTTGGGTATTCTCTATAGTTTCTGGGATGCCCCTAAACCGGATGTTGTTTCTGCGAGATCTGTCTTCAATGTCTGCCATTTTAAACTCAAGTTGAGTCATCTGATCTGCTAGGGTTTCAGAGTAATTGAGCAGATTTGATTGGTCTACTGCTAGGTCATCCTGTTTCCGCTCTAGCGCTTCGACCCTTTCTCCAATCTCTGAAATTTCCTTCTTCAGTTCCGCAGAGGACCGTTGAATTTCCTGGGTGATAGAGCGTGTTTGACTGGCCAACATATGTTGTAGGGTAGCTTTAGTAATGTAGTGATGTGATGGCGCTTCTGAGCGCACACTAGATTGAGATTCAGCATCTATCGATTCAGGGTCGCTCATCTCCTCATTGGTGATAGGGTTAGGTTCCTTTCCTGATTGAGTAAAATGATCATAAACAGTCTTCTGAGTGTTAGTGGAGGGTTTCCCCTGTCTTCTGGACCCATGGGGCATTTTGTTAAGACTGTTAGGTATGCCTGTAAATTAAAAATTAACACCAACCTTCTATTATAAAGCACTCTGAAAACAATCTAAAAAGCATAAAGCACCGTATAGTAAAGTTTACTAATTCTGACCTGTATTGCTAGACTGCGGAGCAGGGGTCAATAACACCTTCGATATTTATGACATTTTGTTACAGCATCACATAATGGGTGGAGATTGAACCTTTCGGTCCCAACATACAAATGTAAATAGATGTGTCACTGGCACCCCAGGGAGTGATGGGATACGACTGTGTAGAAGGGAAAAAGGAAAAGGGAAGTGACCAACCCAGACTGGCTGGGCCGGAAAGGGAGAGGTGCCAGAGAGGATTAACAGACAGTGTGACTCAGCAGAATACTGAATAGGGGTGTTTAAGATATCCTGCTATTAAGACCTTAAGTTGTTGGGTCAGGAGTGCAGGTATAGATGATGTTCTTCAAGATATAGGGTTTCAAAAGGTGTGTTTCAGTAGGGGTGGTACTATGTGGGAAGATCAGGCTATGTGTAGTGAGTGTGGGTGCAGCAACGTGTCAGTGTGTGTGTGGCTAGGGGGACGTGTCTATATGTATGTCTATGTGTATGCGCCTCAGGAAGTAAGTGTTGGTGGAACTACTTGGTAGGTTTGGGTAAATATATATGTCAGGTTAGGTCACGAGAGCCTTTTGTGAGGGACCAGTATTTCTTAGCCTCACTGTTAGCACCTCCTGCAAGTGAAAATTTACACTAGTACTTATCGTGAAACACCCAAAAACCTGTGGGAGAAAGATGTATGATTAAGGCAGCAATATAAAATCACACTCCACCTCAGGCTATGAACCTGAGGACAATGAAGCTGTCGCAGCAGCTGGCATAGATAAGAAAAAGATTAATGTGAGAATGTCTCAGTAGCATGGGGTGTGTAAAGTCTCACTCCTCAAAAAGAAAATAAGGTTGTGTTAAGTAACAAAGGATATGGTGTGCACACTTCGCTGCAAAATGTGATTGTAGTGCCCAGTTCTCAGGGTCTAGGGTATGAGTATGTTTCAATCACTTGGGCCCCGGTTAGGGAGGTAAAGCAAGTTAAGTAGACTCCACTGGTGTTGATGACACCTAGTTTTACTGTGTATAGTCACTGCAGGATTTGTTGAGAGTTCCAGGTAGAATGGGGTCAGTGATCAGCCTCAGTAAGTTGGGGCTACTACTCCAGTTGGTGTATATCCTGTATATGTGGCCCAGATATTTTAAGTGATTCTGAAATGTTGGTCTCCTATTGTGGCTTAATCTTACAAACTGTGCTGCAGAGGTATTGTTAAGTTCTCCTCTTAATTTCCAGTTAGGTAAGGGAGTGAGGAGGTTATGTCTATGAGGGTCTAAGTGTCAGTTTATGCAGGGCTCAAAAGTGAACAATGTACTGTTCAGTATCCTGGGACTGAAGGTGTTAAATAAAAAGTTAGTTAAACTGACAAGATCTTACCCGGTTCTGGGAGTTGTAGATCTAGATGAGTTGTACTTCAGCCAAGTGTCATTTCAGGCCTGGGGTGGGAGGAAGAGGCCTCTTATCGCCTATTACCATATAGGCCACATCTGCTCAGTATAAGACCTCTAGTTTTCTCAGTGGTCAAGGCCTCAGAACGCCTTGTTCGCTTGGCAAGCCCAGCTGTCCCTAAGGCAGGGTTGCTGCAGATGTATCTTGTTACTCAGACAAAGGGTGTGCAGCGATCTCTATTACACTGTGATCTCTGTGAAGTGTAGCAACCAGGTGGGCCTATAAGCAAGCCGTGTAATATGTTGCTGGAATCAACTTTTCCGTTGTTCACTGTGCCAGGGGATAGCCCCTAGTCCCCCTTTAAGGTCGTCCGGGGAGCAAATGTGACCAGTGGAAAAGGCTAGTATAGCGCTAGAGCAAGCTTACCCACTCATCGGATACCTCTGATGCAAGCTGTCCGGTTGCCTTGTCTGTCTAGGTGGGCCTGCTAAAGATGGCGGCTGTTCGCGCCACAACCATGTTTGCGCAGTTCAGGGACCGATGTCAACCAGGAGAGTACCGGCGGGTACTCAGAGCTACCGCCGTCTTTCAAAGCAGCCTCTGTGTCCCCTATGCGGCGAGCCAGCCGGCAATATGTATGGGTTGTCTGGATACCGTTATTTACAGAGGCCGGGCACTCCCGCTCCGGAACAATCCCAAGGAGGCCCGTCTGTCGTACTTAGAGCAGCGTTTTGTCTTTGGCCGTATAGACAACCCCGGAGCGGATCGCCGCTCCTCCGGTAAGCGGTTAGTACAGTGGGAGGCCAGAGGGCAAACAATTACCAGATGCTGGATGTCTCGGCCTATTTCTCGCCTCCTCTTCCTTGCTGGCTGCAGGTTTTAGTATAGTGGAAAACTGCACTGTGAGGGAGAAATCTCCAAGTAGAGTGTGTCCTCACCTTAACCCCTTCTCGTTAGGTAGTTAGGGATAAGCTGAGTCGCATAAAGTATATAAAAAATAAGTTTAAAGAAGAGTGTAGTGAGGAGCTAATGACTAACACGTCTGCTTAGCTCGGCAGTTGGCTCCACCCCCGAGACTTCAGTTTTTATTATAGAGTATCATAAAAGTTAAAGAAACAGAAATGGTCCTCACCCAGCTAGGTAAAAAGAAGATTAGGGTTTCTATTCAGAGAAGCGTAAGGCTAGGGAGGAGGTAGCTCTTATAGTTTTATGGGGAAGGGGGATGCAGCGGGCAAGAGCCGCTCGAATAGAGTAGGGGGGAAGGGTGAAGGGGTGGAGGGCGGAGCTAGCCAGCAATCCATGCATATGAAATATGTTTTTTGACTTTACTGTCCCTTTAATGTTTTTTAACTGATGTTATTGTACTGAATAAACCTGCCAGCCAAAAGCTTTTAAGACATGAGTTGTGTACAAACATGTAATTTCAATTTAAGGTTAAAGGGATATGGAACCCAAATATTTTCTTTTGTGAATCAGACAGAGAATACAATTTTAAAAAAAGTTTACAATTTACTTCTATTATCAAATTTGCTTTGTTCCTATGGTATTCTTAGTTGAAGAGCTGCCTAGGTAGGCATGTGGAGCACTACACGGCAGGAAATAGTGCTGCCCTCTAGTGCGCTAGCAAATGGATAACATTCTTGCAAAACTGCTGATATATATTATTCCAGACACATGCACGCTCCTGAGCTTATGTGCCTGCTTATCAACATAAGATAAGATATAGCATTTTATAATAGAAGTAAATTAGAAAGTTGTTTAAAATTGCATGCTCTATCCGTATCATGAAAGAAATGTTTTTCGATTTTTTATGGCCCTTTAAAGGGAAATGAGTGTAAAATTCTTTATTATCACAGCAGAAGCTGTTCAGTAAGATAAGTTTTACAATATAATATCCCTCATTAAGAGAAAATCAAAGTTAATCTTTGCATATGCATAATATGTATTAGCATTTAAGCACTTAATTACAAATGATCTGCGTACAAAACATGCACTTCAGGAACTCAGTAGGATATTGCAAATCAAGAGCAGCCCAGGAAGACACCACTTGAAATATTGGCAAGTGTGGTTATTTCCCTTGATTGTGGTTGATTATGGCTAGTTGTTAATTAGCTTATACACTGTTCTAAAGAATCACTGGGCTCCATTTATCATTTGTTGGATGGACAAGGCTGCTCCTAGGTGGTAACTCACCATAGAACAAGCTACTTATCTGTCGTTCGTTTCTGGTAGAGAGCTTCTTTTGTGTACAATGGGGAAGTCTCCCTAAGGGTGATGGGGGAAACCAGACGTGAACTACTTGCCCAGTGTACCTAGAGAAATATGGCTGCACCTTACTGATGAATCCCAAAGAAGGCCGAAACATTTATCTGGGGTTGCCATGTTCCTTGTTCAGAGGAGAATTGTCTGGTATTTCGGGGCTGGACTGACCTTGTTAGGCAGGATTAGACGGATATTCTTCAGGAAAGTTCCTTCTCTGTGAAAAGCACAATTGGGCTAAAAAAAAAAGCTGCTCCCAGATAGTAAATCATTATAGAACAAGCTACTGAGCTTTTATTCGTCCCTGGTAGAGCGCTTCTCTTTCTGTATGCAATGTATGTTCTTCGTCCACATTTATTACTGCACAATAAAATAATAATACATTCCATAGGGAATTACATTTTAAGTGCAATGACATTTTAAGAGTGTTTAACATTTGTTGTGTGTTAAAAAGGGATGATAGATATTTTTTTTTTTTTCTAAAATATTCCAAATCAAAACCAAGAGATCTTAATCATAGTTATTCATGGTATAATTGTAATGAAGGTTTAGAGTACAGGCTGTGGCATGCTCACTTATGTGCCAGGAGTAATTAGAGCAAACACAATATGCGTATTGCCACAGGATATAGCAGGGCTCCTTCCAATTCCTTGTGACTGATACTCATATTCAGTTAGATGAATGTGCTTCTATATTGTGTATAGTTTCTCAACCACGATCCTCAAGTACCCCCAACAAGCCAGGTGTTCATTATAGCTGAACCAACGCACAGGTGAAATAATCAGCTTATGGGTGAGAGCAGGTTAGTAACCATGGCGTTACTGATGGTGTTACTGATCAGCTGATTACTTCACCTGTGCACTGGTTCAGCTATAATGAAAACCTGGCCTGTTAGGGGTACTTAAGGACTGTGATTGCGAGACACTGGACTGTATATTTCCTTACTTAATGATGATTTGAACAGCCAATAGGATTTCAGTAGCTCCCATCCTATTGGCTGATTTCAAAATGCAAGGTACCCCAAATTTAAAACGGGTACCTTGCATTCAATCCTCAGTGTGCGGCGACAATCGTATGAAGAGGATCCTTCATGCTGGATGGCTCCGCAGTCGCCGTTCCTGTTCCGCGGTCACCTCCGCTCCACGTGGCCTTGGTCCTGGATGAAGATAGAAGAGGTCCCCGCGCGGGAAGAAGATATCACCGCCTGGAAGAAGATCATCGCCGCCCGTAAGAAGACCTTCTCCGCCAGACTTCAAGGGATACTGAACCCAAATTTTTTCTTTCGGGATTCAAATAGAGCATGCAATTTTAAGCAACTTTCTAATTTACTCCTATTATAAATGTTTCTTCGTTCTCTTGCTATCTTTATTTGAAAAAGAAGGTATCTAATCTTTTTTTGGTTCAGCACTCTGTACAGCACTTTTTTATTGGTGGATGAATTTATCCACCAATCAGCAAGAACAACCCAGGTTGTTCACCAAAAAGAGCCGGCATCTATACTTACATTCTTGCATTTCAAATAAAGATACCAAGAGAATGAAGAAAATTTTATAATAGGAGTAAATTAGAAAGTTGCTTAAAATTTCATGCTCTATCTGAATCACAAAAGAAAAAAAATTGGGTTCAATGTCTCTTTCAGGAACGTTGAGTACCTATTTGGGGGTTAGATTTAGGCTTTTTTTATTTTTTTGGGGTGGCTTTTTTTTTTAGATTAGGGATTTTTTGAGCTGCTAAAGAGCTGATTGCCCTTTTAAGGGCAATTCCTATACAAATGCCCCTTTAGGGGCAATGGGTAGTTTAGTTTTTCTTAATGTCAGTTTTTTTTTATTTGGGGGGGTTACTGTTAGGGGGGGACTTAGTATTTTATTTAATGTTAAAGAGCTGTTTAATTTAGGACAATACCCTATTAAAGGCCCTTTAAAGGGCTATTGGTAGTTTAGTTTAGATTAGGGAGTGTTTTTATTTTCATAGGGGTATTAGATTAGGTTTAATTTTATTATTTTTGATAATTTGGTTTATTTTTTTCTGTAATTTTAGACTAATTTATTTTTTGTCATTTTAGATTTATTTAATTTAATTTTAGGTTTTTTATTTTAATTGTAACTTAGTATTTTTTTATTTTATGTAATTGGGGTTAATTTAGGTGGTGTTAGGTTAGGGGTCTTAGTAATTAAATCAGTTTATTGGGTTGTGGGTGGTTGGCGGTTTAGGAGTTTATAGGTATGTTTATTGTGATGTGGGGGGGGGGTAGTGGTTTAGGGGTTAATAGTGTAATTAGGTTTATTGCGTTGTGGGAGGTTGGCGGTTTAGGAGTTAATAGGTTAATTAGGTTTATTGCAACGTGGGGGTTGGCGGATAATGGTTTAATATATTTATTAGGCAGATTGCAATGTGGGGGGATGGCGGATTAGGGATTAATAGATTTTATTTAGATAATGCGGTGGTGGGATGACGGTTGACAGGTAGATATTGCGCATGTTTTTGGTGTTAGTTAGAACTTCCATGGAGTTACGGTACTTAGGCAGGCGCAGCAAGCCTTGCGCTAAATATATATGTGTGGCGAGGTGAAAATGGAGTAAAAGTTCTCCATTTTTGCCACGTAAGTCCTTGCATTGATTATGTGATACCCATTTGCAACTCGATTCTGTGTTAGTTTATGGGAGAAAAATCAGCGGGCAACAGGTGAAATATACACGCGCCGTATATGTGATTGCAATATCCGACTAAAAAACTGGTGACACCGGCTTTTGCGGGCTACGACGCATATGTAATTTCGCCCCATGTATTTACTGTTTAACATTTCTTTAAAGAGGCAGGTAAATAAAATAATGTTTCTGCTGCCTTGAAATAAATATAATATACTAAGCAAGTGTGAAAAAGTTGAAATGCTTTAACACCAGTGTGGCGCCAATCCATACTAGTTATTGAAACAGACACAACTAGCCACCTTTGTTTTTCTTTTTCTTATCTGATAATCTCTGCTATGGCCAATTAGGGACAGATATGTGGCAGGCTTAGGTTTGTGAAGTCAAGCGCACTGCAAAACTGTTTATGTTCAGAGTTAAATTACAGGAAAAGGAGACAAAATAAATAATAAAATTCTATTGGAAAGTTTATGCATTTAAAATTAAACATTTTATATTATGACATAAACATTTGGGAAAGTAAACACCTTGAGATTTTTACATAAAATGTTGTGTGTCATGAAACAACTTTGCAATATATTTCCATTATGTATTTTGTCCCCTTTTCATGTAATTTAGCTCGAAAAATTGAGCAGTTTCTAATTGTTAGAACTTAAAATGCACCTGCTGGGTTCTCAAGGCTAACTCTGCTACATATCGCCCCCTAATTGGCTTGATTAGTAAAATACTTGTGCAATGCCACCCCTTGCTCACTGAAGGCCAATCTGCCGCTAGCAGGGGCTGTCAATCATCCCAGTTGTATCGGATCAGAATGATTTCAATCCCCCACCTGCTTCTTAAAGGGACACTGAACCCAAATTTTTTCTTTCAAGATTCAGATAGAGCATGACATTTTAAGCAACTTTCTAATTTACTCCTATTATCAAATTTTCTTTATTCTCTTGGTATCTTTATTTGAAATGCAAGAACGTAAGTTTATATGCCGGCCCATTTTTGGTGAACAACCTGGGTTGTCCTTGCTGATTGGTGGATAAATTCATCCACCAATAAAAAAGTGCTGCCCAGAGTCTGAACCAAGAAAAAAGCTTAGATGCCTTCTTTTTCAACTAAAGATAGCAAGAGAATGAAGAAAAAATGATAATAGGCGTAAATAAGAAAGTTGCTTAAAATTGCATGCTCTATCTGAATAACAAAAGAAAAAATTTGGGTTCAGTGTCCCTTTAACTTCCGTTTTAGGCGAGCCTCAAATGGAGCCCTAAAGCTCAGATTGGCTCCCTCAAATAAGGTATTGAAAAATAAATTGTGGTAAAAATGATGTTAAAAGATGTTTTAATAACATTAAGACTTGTCTGATATGTTATTCTACAGCAACACAACAGAAATGTATTGTAATTGCACACACCTAGATTACAAGTTTTGCGTTCGGGTTTTATTGCTGAAGAAATGGCCACTTAGGCGTAAAAACCGGAACGCAGCCATTACGAATCGTGTCGGTATAACTGTACCGCAAGCATTTTAGCCTGTAACGCAACGTCAGTCCCGCACTCAAAAAAATGACGGTTTTGCGTGGGATTTGCATAGCGCCGTCATTACAAGTTTTGCAGTGAGGCTAAAATGCTTACGTTCCAGCCTATACAGACACAATCTGTTCCGCAATCTGAGACCAGTAGTTATGAGTTTCGCGCCACAAAACTGTTACACAATACTCCTAACCAAACTGTTACAAGGTACACTAACACCCATAAACTACCTATTAACCTCTAAACCGAGCCCCTCCTGCTTAGCAAACACTATATTAAAGTTATTAACCCCTATTCCGCCGCTCCCCGACATCGCTGCCACTATAATAAAGTTATTAACCCCTAAACCTCTGGTTTCCCACATCACCGCCACTAAATAAACCTATTAACCCCTAAACCGCCAGCCCCCCACATCGCAAAAAACTAAATTAAACTATTAACCCCTAAACCTAACAACCCCTTAACTTGAAATTAAAATTACAAGATCCCTATCTTAAAATCAATAAAAACTTACCTGGGAAACTAAAAAAAACTAAGTTTAAACTATAAATTAAACTAACATTACTATTATACAAAAATTAAAGTAACTATAAATTAAATAAATTAAATTACACATTAAAAAAACCTAACACTACTATACAAAATTAAATCTACAAACACTAAATTACAAAAAATAACAAACGAAATTATTGAAAATAAAACCAATTACACCTAAAAAAAAATGAGCTTGCAATATACTACCAATAGCCCTTAAAAGGACCTTTTGTAGGGCATTGCCCTAAAGAAATCATCTCTTTTCCCTGAAAAACAATACAACAGTAAAACACACCACCCAACCAACCCCCCAAAATAAAAGCCTAACTCTAACAAAAACCTAAGCTACCCATTGCCCTGAAAAGGGCATTTTTATGGGCATTGCCCTTAAAATGACATTCAGCTCTTTTTCTTGCCCTGAAAAGGGCATTTAGCTCTTTTAAGATAGCCCAAACCCTAATCTAAAAATAAACCCACCCAAACAAAATTAAAAAAACCTAAGACTAACCCCCGACGATCCACTTACAGTTTTTAAAGTCCGGACATCCAGGCGGCGAGGTTTTCATCCATCCAGGCAACGTCTTCTATCTTTATCCCGGCGGCCCAGAGCGGGTCCATCCTGAAGACATCTGGTGCGGAGTATCCTCTTCCTACGATCGCCGCCATACACTGAATCTCCAATGCAAGGGAGCCTTTTCAAAATGGCGTCCCTTGCCTTCCTATTGGCTGATTTGATTTTTGAAATTCAAATCAGCCAATAGGATAAGAACTACTGAAATCCTATTGGCTGTTCAAATCAGCCAATAGGATGAAAGCTACTGAAATTCTATTGGCTATTGACTGTCACTCAAGCTTTAAGCCAAAAGTCAAATAGTGGAGTTCTTCAACACTGCAAAACACTGCACACATGTATAGATACTAATACATACATAAACACATATTTCTACACACATACACATTCACTTTGAGCCCTTCCCAGTTCAGCACCTTATCATAAAACGTATCCCTTTAAATCACTATTAAGTTAAGCACACAGCCAAAGTACCTCTTGGGAGCTGCAATAATATAAAAAAACTGCTGATGAGCCAATGAGGAACTTTAGTCATAGGAACTGCTGGTCTTTAACAGAGTTCTGTTCAGTAACTGCAATGGATGGGAATATCATTGAATTTGAAAATACCTTGATAGTCAGTGCTAAACACTTTGTTTAACAAATTAAAATATACCACAATATATGTTGTTACATCAGCTTTATGTGGAAGTGCTCAATACTTTCCTAATAAATCAATTGTTATATTATGGGCCGATTTATTAAGCAGCGGATTAACTCGTCCGCGACATCTGAGGGGGAGGACTGCAATCATCTGGATCAGATATGATCGGGATGATTGACACCCTCTGAGAGCGGCCGATTGGCCGCAAATGTGCAGGAGGCTGCATTACACACAAGCACTTTCACCAAAGTGGGTTTCACCATACGCTGTCAGCATTTAGCAGTGTTGGGCGGAAATCATTCGCTACAGCGAATCATGTCCGCCCGACATTTGATAAATCGGCCCCTTTGAGGGTAAGTGGCTATATGCTGCAAGGTTAGTTTCCTTGATTTTAGATTACTAAAGTTTCATGGAAGATAATACATACATATCTGCTAAATTTAAAATTTATATTCTTTTTAAGGTGGTGATAGTCCACGAAAATCCTTACTTGTGGGAATTCACTTCCTGGCCACCAGGAGGAGGCAAGTTGTCTATTACTTTTAGTGCTCATTTAGTAAAATATATGTTAAATCAACGTAAACATAAAAAGAATCGGGTTGTGTTAAAAACAGCAAAAAAACATTCTTGTTTACTTGCAAAATGAACACTTAGAAATTCTCATTGTAGCCACTGCCTTTAGTGAGATAATCGACATTACTTAAGTTCTACTTTCACATGATTTTTGCCTTCCTGTAGAGATCACAGCCCCCTTGTGGGCTGTGACAGGAAGTAATAGACCCTGCACAAATGAAATAAAAAAATCATTTTAAAATGATGAATAATACATATTGCAATGATTTCTGTTAAAGGGACAGGAAACTCCAAAGATTTCTTTCATGATTTTGATAGAACATACAATTTTAAATAACTTTCCAATTTACTTCTATTATCAAATTTGCTTCATTCTCTTGTTATCCTTTGCTGAAGGAACGGCATTGCACTACTGGCAGGTAGCCGAACACATCTAGTTAACCAATCACAAGAGACAAATGTGTGCAGGCACCAATCAGCAACTAGCATCCACTAGTGTAGGATATGTGCATATTTTCCTTTTCAACAAGGGATACCAAGAGAACAAAGCACATTTGAAAAAAGAAGTGAATTTAAAAGTCTCTTAAAATTACCTGCTCTATCTGAATCATGCAAATGTAATTCTGACTTTCCTATCCCATTATGTATAATCCTCTGCTTAGTGTTTTTTTAGTTAATGAAACAGACTGTTTTTTTATCCTTTTAACATTTACTCCCCTCTCATGCACCTATATTACGAGTTTTGCGCTAAACAGGGTGCGAAACTAACGCCAAAAAAGTTGCGTTATTTCACTCTCCATAGCGCTGCCATTACGAGTTGAAGATGATGTCCGGACTTCAGGAACCATGAGTAGATTTTATGATTTTAATTACACCTAATCTAATAGCCCTATCAAAATAAAAAAGCCCCCCCAAAATAAAAAAAACCCTAGCCTACAATAAACTACCAATGGCCCTTAAAAGGGCCTTTTGTGGGGCATTGCCCCAAAGAAATCAGCTCTTTTACCTGTAAAAAAAATAAATACAAACACCCCCCAACAGAAATACCCACCACCCCCACAACCAACACCCTCAAATAAAAACCCTATCTAAAATAACCTAAGCTCCCCATTGCCCTGAAAAGGGCATTTGTATGGGCATTGCCCTTAAAAGGGCATTTAGCTCTTTTACTGCCCAGACCCACCCAAAAAAATAAAACCCACCCAAAAAACCCTTAAATAAACTAACCTCTGACGATCCACTTACAGTTATTGAAGTCCCGCTTGAAGGATCCATCCAGCCGGCAAGAAGTCTTCATCCGGGTGGCCTCTTCCCTCTTCATCCAGCCGGCAAAGTCTTCATCCAGACAGCATCTTCTATCTTTATCTATCTGGCGCGGAGCGGTCCATCCTGAAGACATCCGACGCGGCGCTCCTCTTCAATACGGTCGCCACTATAAACTGGAACTTGAATGCAAGTTGAATGCAAGTGACGTCATCCAAGATGGCGGGGGGTAGTTATCAAGCCGTCAACCTCAAATACGCTGCGTATTCCGCAGCGTATTTGTGGCGAGGCTGATACGCCTTAGTTATCAAAGGCTCGAGACCGGCAAAAGTAGAATTTTGTGACGTCAGCTTCGATCCGCCGGACTCAGTCCGACACAGATCGATTCTTACGTCACTCCAGATGTTCCGCACACAAGTGCGGCACATTCTCACTACTTTTGCTAGCTATCAAAAAACTAGCAGGTACGCTCGGCACTTTTACGGCCCAGCGTACCTGGTTTTCAAAGCGCCAGCCTGGAGGCGGCGGATCCCATAGGAATCAATGGGAGTCTGACCATAGCGAAAGTACAAGTTCGCTGCTGACAGACATCCCATTGATTTCTATGGGAGCTGTCTACACCTAACACCCTAACATGTACCCCGAGTCTAAACACCACTAATCTGACCCCCCCTACACCGCCGCAACTAAATAAAGTTATTACCCCCTAAACCGCCGCTCCCGGAGCCCACCGCAAGCTACTCTATACATATTAACCCCTAAACCGCCGCTCCCGGAGCCCACCGCAACTATAATAAATGTATTAACCCCTAACCCGCCGCTCCCTGAACCCGCCGCAACCTATATTAAATGTATTAACCCCTATCCTGCCCCCCCTACACCGTCGCCACCTATAATACATTTATTAACCCCTAATCTGCCCCCCCTACACCGTCGCCACCTATAATAAATTTATTAACCCCTATCCTGCCCCCCACTACGCCGCCGCCACTGTAATAAAATGATTAACCCCTAAACCTAACCCTAACCCTAACGCCCCCTAACTTAAATATTAATTAAATAAATCTAAATAAATTAACTCTTATTAACTAAATGAATCCTATTTAAAACTAAATACTTACCTTTAAAATAAACCCTAATATAGCTACAATATAAATAATAATTATATTCTAGCTATCTTAGGATTTTTTTTTATTTTACAGGTACCTTTCAATTTATTTTAACCATGTACAATAACTATTAAATAGTTATTAACTATTTAATAGCTTACCTAGCTAAAATAAAGAGAAATGTACCTGTGAAATAAATCCTAACCTAAGTTACAATTACACCTAACACTACACTATACTTTAATAAATTATTCCTATTTAAAAATAAATACTTACCTGTAAAATAAACCCTAAGATAGCTACAATGTAATTAATAATTATATTATAGCTATCTTAGGATTTATATTTATTTTACAGGTAACTTTGTATTTATTTTAGCTAGTTAGAATAGTTATTAAATAGTTATTAACTATTTAATAACTACCTAGCTAAAAGAAATACAAAATTACCTGTAAAATAAATCCTAACTTAAGTTACTATTAAACCTAATACTACACTATCATTAAATTAACTAAATAAACTACCTACAAAGAACTACAATGAAATACAATTACATAAACTAACTAAAGTACAAAAAATAAAAAAAGCTAAGTTACAAAAAATAAAAAATTAAGTTACAAACATGTTAAAAATATTACAACAATTTTAAGCTACTTACACCTAATCTAAGCCCCCTAATAAAATAACAAACCCCCCCAAAATAAAAAAAATCCCTACCCTATTCTAAATTACATAAATTTCAAAGCTCTTTTACCTTACCAGCCCTTAAAAGGGCCATTTGTGGGGGCATGCCCCAAAAAGTTCAGCTCTTTTGCCTGTAAAATAAAAATACAACCCCCCCCCCAACATTAAAACCCACCACCCACATACCCCTAATCTAACCCAAACCCCCCTTACAAAAACCTAACACTAATCCCCTGAAGATCATCCAACCTTGAGTCGTCTTCACTCAGCCGAGCCACCGATGGAACTGAAGAGGACATCCGGAGCGGAAGAAGTTAATCCTCCAAGCGGCGCTGAAGAAATCTTCCATCCGATGAAGTCATCATCCAGGCGGCGCTGAAGAAGTCTTCGATCCGGCCGATGTCATCTTCAAAGAGGCGCTGAAGAGGTCTTCTATCCGGGCGAAGTCATCTTCCAAGCCGGGTCTTCAATCTTCCTTCCGCCGACGCGGAACCACCTTCTTCACCGACGGACTACGACGAATGACGGCTCCTTTAAGGGACGTCATCCAAGATGGCGTCCCCTCAATTCCGATTGGCTGATAGGATTCTATCAGCCAATCGGAATTAAGGTAGGAAAATCTGATTGGCTGATGGAATCAGCCAATCAGATTCAAGTTCAATCCGATTGGCTGATCCAATCAGCCAATCAGATTGAGCTCGCATTCTATTGGCTGATCGGAACAGCCAATAGAATGCAAGCTCAATCTGATTGGCTGATTCAATCAGCCAATCAGATTTTCCTACCTTAATTCCGATTGGCTGATAGAATCCTATCAGCCAATCGGAATTGAGGGGACGCCATCTTGGATGACGTCCCTTAAAGGAGCCGTCATTCGTCGTAGTCCGTCGGTGAAGAAGGTGGTTCCGCGTCGGCTGAAGGAAGATTGAAGACCCGGCTTGGAAGATGACTTCGCCCGGATAGAAGACCTCTTCAGCGCCTCTTTGAAGATGACATCGGCCGGATCGAAGACTTCTTCAGCGCCGCTTGGAGGATTAACTTCTTCCGCTCCGGATGTCCTCTTCAGTTCCATCGGTGGCTCGGCTGAGTGAAGACGACTCAAGGTAGGATGATCTTCAGGGGATTAGTGTTAGGTTTTTGTAAGGGGGGTTTGGGTTAGATTAGGGGTATGTGGGTGGTGGGTTTTAATGTTGGGGGGGGGGTTGTATTTTTATTTTACAGGCAAAAGAGCTGAACTTTTTGGGGCATGCCCCCACAAATGGCCCTTTTAAGGGCTGGTAAGGTAAAAGAGCTTTGAAATTTATGTAATTTAGAATAGGGTAGGGATTTTTTTTATTTTGGGGGGGTTTGTTATTTTATTAGGGGGCTTAGATTAGGTGTAAGTAGCTTAAAATTGTTGTAATATTTTTAACATGTTTGTAACTTAATTTTTTATTTTTTGTAACTTAGCTTTTTTTATTTTTTGTACTTTAGTTAGTTTATGTAATTGTATTTCATTGTAGTTCTTTGTAGGTAGTTTATTTAGTTAATTTAATGATAGTGTAGTATTAGGTTTAATTGTAACTTAAGTTAGGATTTATTTTACAGGTAATTTTGTATTTCTTTTAGCTAGGTAGTTATTAAATAGTTAATAACTATTTAATAACTATTCTAACTAGCTAAAATAAATACAAAGTTACCTGTAAAATAAATATAAATCCTAAGATAGCTATAATATAATTATTAATTACATTGTAGCTATCTTAGGGTTTATTTTACAGGTAAGTATTTATTTTTAAATAGGAATAATTTATTAAAGTATAGTGTAGTGTTAGGTGTAATTGTAACTTAGGTTAGGATTTATTTCACAGGTACATTTCTCTTTATTTTAGCTAGGTAAGCTATTAAATAGTTAATAACTATTTAATAGCTATTGTACATGGCTAAAATAAATTGAAAGGTACCTGTAAAATAAAAAAAAATCCTAAGATAGCTATAATATAATTATTATTTATATTGTAGCTATATTAGGGTTTATTTTAAAGGTAAGTATTTAGTTTTAAATAGGATTCATTTAGTTAATAAGAGTTAATTTATTTAGATTTATTTAATTAATATTTAAGTTAGGGGGGCGTTATGGTTAGGGTTAGACTTAGGTTTAGGGGTTAATACATTTATAAGACTTGCGGCGGGGTCTAGGAGCGGCGGTTTAGGGGTTAATACATTTATAAGACTTGCGGCGGGGTCTAGGAGCGGCGGTTTAGGGGTTAATACATTTATAAGACTTGCGGCGGGGTCTAGGAGCGGCGGTTTAGGGGTTAATACATTTATAAGACTTGCGGCGGGGTCTAGGAGCGGCGGTTTAGGGGTTAATACATTTATAAGACTTGCGGCGGGGTCTAGGAGCGGCGGTTTAGGGGTTAATACATTTATAAGACTTGCGGCGGGGTCTAGGAGCGGCGGTTTAGGGGTTAATACATTTATAAGACTTGCGGCGGGGTCTAGGAGCGGCGGTTTAGGGGTTAATACATTTATAAGACTTGCGGCGGGGTCTAGGAGCAGCGGTTTAGGGGTTAATACATTTATAAGACTTGCGGCGGGGTCTAGGAGCGGCGGTTTAGGGGTTAGTAACTTTATTTAGTTGCGGGGGCCTCCGGGGGCGCCGGTATAGGGATAGAACAGTGTAGTTTAGTGTGAGTGCTTAGTGACAGGCTAGCAATAAAGCTGGGAAAAAGCCGAAGGGCAGCGAGATCGGATGAGTGATAACTGTCACAGTCCGCTGCTCATCGCCCCGCGGCTTTTTGACAGCTTTATTTGATAACTTAGGCGAACGTATTCAAGGTCCGCGGCGGCGAAGGTAGGCGAGCTTAGGCGGACGTATTGGGCCGGCGAAGCCAGAAAAGTAGACGGCTTGATAAGTAGCCCCCCATGTCCCTTTCATTTCTATTGGCTGAAAGATTTCAATCAGCCAATAGGATGAGAGCTGCTCTACTTTATTAGTTATTGCGGTGGGGGAGTGTGGTTGACAGGTAGATATTGCGCATGCGTTAGGTGTTAGTTAATATTTTCAGGCAGTTATGGGAGTTACGATGCTCACATACTCAGCACAAGGCTTGCTGTGCCTGCCTATGTGTGGCGAAGTGAAAATGGATTAAAATGTCTCCATTCTCACTGTGTAAGTCCTTGTGCTGAATATGTTATACTGATTTGCGACGTGGTTCTATGTTTGCTTATGGAAGTAAAAATTGCGGTCGACGGGTGAAATATACGTGCTGCAAAACCGCTGCCACCGGTTTTTGCGGGCGACTCCGCATATGTAATTTTGCCCATGGTGACAACAATAACAAGAGGCATATATGCATAGCCACCAATCAGCAGCTAGATAAAAATTGCTGGTCCTGAGCCTACCTAGGTATGCTTTTCAACAAAACAGAACAAAGCAAATGAGATAATATAAGTAAATAGAAAAGTTATTTAAAATGGTAAGCTCTATCTGAATCATAGATCATAAAAGTTTAATTTTGATTTTTGTGTCCCTTTAAAAACATTACAAATAAAATCCCTCTGTGTCCCTTTAAAAGCCACAACAAAACCTTGTAAGAGAAATCCAGGCCAGGCTAGCGACACAGAGACACGATGCGAAGACCATGATGTCTTTAGTACTCAGGCTTCATACCTTCTGTTATACAATCGCAGCCTGGTGAGATTCTTTAGAAAAAAACAAGCTCAGACTCTGCAGTAGTTCATTCAACCTCTCAGTACACAAGGAACGCCTGGGAATAACTGCTGTTTTTTTAGGCCATACAAAGAAATGAAAGGAAGGCTTTGTGTTTCTGCAGCATTACTAACTGAAAGCTCAGGTAACCTTGATATACAATGAACAAGAATTATTTAAAGTGTCCCAAATAATCATATACAGTCACAGCCTCTATTCCTTGAATACAATATCGATATATATAGATGTATAGATAGATAAATAGATAAGATAGGGTAGAGAGAGAGAGATAAGTGATGGATATGCCTAATATATATATCAGCAATTTATCACTGCATTGCAAAAGATCGCCATTTAAAATAAGGGCTAGATTATTGCGCTCCCACAAACGGGCAAATTTACCTGTTTGCGGGCATGCAATACTTAACGAGCCATTATAAGATATCTATGGTTAATTTTCTTAAAGCGCCCCAAATGCCCTCAAAATAGAGGGCATTATAGTTTTTAGTTAAAAAAAACCCTAGCATTAGGCATTTTTTGGGGTCTTATTTAAATAAAAGTGGGTTTACATTGCGGTCTATGGGAACTGTGTGTTCCCAGTAAATAAATATGTATATGACTATATACATATATATTTATGTGGTAATATATGTATATACACATTTTAACACCTAAATATACTGTATATGTATATCAGCATATACATATATATTTACAAATGCTGCAATCGCTGCGCTACTTACCCGCTTCGCTGCGCTTAGGTTCTGATGCCGTCTGGCATCAGAACAAGGCTCCCATTGGAGCCTATGGAAGCACGTTCTTATGGGCGCAATACTACCCAGCAATGCAAACGCGAGCTCGCATTCGCATTGCTGTTCATTTGTAATACCAGCAGACATTAGCGTGCACTGGTATCATACAGTGGAGCACAAATATCGCTTTCTTGAAATAGATATTTAGCACTCCACTTGTAAACTTTTAAAACTGTTACTTTTTGGTAAACATTGCCATTCAGGGATATAGCCTTTGATAATCTTCTTAATTATTTATAAGCTCCTGCACTGACAAAACATTCACTGTGCAGCATGTTGCAGATTTCTTAGTCTTGTAAAATGCTTGCAAAATTCTCTGAAAGTAACTGGGAAAAAAATATATTTTCCAAATTAAATTAAAGAAAAAGCAAGCAAACTAATCCTTATCTCAGGTCTTTTGACAGACTTGATCTAATATGTAACAGCAAGTTTCTTATTGCACAATTGCTTGCACATTACTATGTGTGTAACCCCTATAAATGGATTAAACAGTTAAAGTCAGCTCCAGAGCAGCAATGCACTACTAGGAGCTACCTCAACACATCTGGTGAGCCAATGACAAAAGACAAATGTGCAGCTACACAGAAAAAAGTTGAGAGCAGCAGGGAAGGGAAGGATGGGGATTTTGGCCCGTGTACAGGGCTTTAGGACTAGTTAGACATCATTAACAAGATGTAAGGTCCTAAACAGGAAAATAAGAAGGCGCCAATAGGGTGATATCGTAACGATCCCAAACAAACAACACAGATGGGTGAATTCGTACTCACAAACGATGCAGCACTTAATGGTGCCTGGAATCGGAAACCGGGACCTCACAGTCGCCCGGCAGACAACACACAGCAATGGCCCCCAGTCGGTCACGTGCGACCTTCTGCCAATCAGGAACGAAACCTGCAACAACGCCTTCCAATGATTCACCAATCGTATCAGGAGCTGGAAGGGGTGTGTGAATATGATGCGCCCTGTTATCGCCAAAGTACTCGCTCGTTGAAAGAGCTAATTCACCATGTAGAACAGTTCAAAATAGAGGAAAACTCCAGCAGGGATACAAGTTAAAATAATTTGAATAACCGTTTAAAATCCAGCAACACGTTTCTCGGCTACACAGAGCCGTTTCATTAACAAGAGTTAGCTGAAACAATATTTCATGGCACTTCTATGAACTAGGCATGTGCCCAGACAAAAACTTGTTTTACAAGAATGGGTCATCACAAAATCCCCCCCCCAAAAAGTTTTTAATTTCATCCTGTATTTACTAATAAGGTGTTCACTTGCTATTTCCTATGGGCAGTAGCTTTACCTTACATAATGTTAAAGGGACAGTTCACTGTAAAATAGTTGTTTCTCCAACATTGGTGTGTCCGGTCCACGGCGTCATCCTTACTTGTGGGATATTCTCTTCCCCAACAGGAAATGGCAAAGAGTCCCAGCAAAGCTGGTCACATGATCCCTCCTAGGCTCCGCCCACCCCAGTCATTCTCTTTGCCGTTGCACAGGCAACATCTCCACGGAGATGGTTAAGAGTTTTTTGGTGTTTAAATGTAGTTTTTATTCTTCTATCAAGTGTTTGTTATTTTAAAATAGTGCTGGTATGTACTATTTACTCTGAAACAGAAAAGGATGAAGATTTCTGTTTGTAAGAGGAAGATGATTTTAGCAGACAGTAACTAAAATCGGTTGCTGTTTCCACATAGGACTGTTGAGATGAAGTAACTTCAGTTGGGGGAAACAGTTAGCAGACTTTTCTGCTTAAGGTATGACTAGCCATATTTCTAACAAGACTGTGTAATGCTGGAAGGCTGTCATTTCCCCTTATGGGGACTGGTAAGCCATTTTCTTAGTCAAAAACAAACAGAATAAAGGGCTTATTATGGGCTAAAAAACTGGTAGACATTTTTATGGGCTAAATCGATTGCTTTATTTGTGCATATTATTCAAATTTAGGCTAACAATTGACATTTATAATCTTGGGGAACGTTTATAAAACGGCAGGCACTGTATTGGACACCTTTTTCAGTCAGGGGGCCTTTCTAGTCATAGACTGAGCCTCATTTTCGCGCCATTAATGCGCAGTTGTTTTTTGAGAACAGGGTATGCAGATGCATGTGTGTGGATCTAAGAATCTCTGAAAAAGCTTTTAGAAGGCGTCATTTGGTATCGTATTCCCCTCAGGGCTTGGTTGGGTCTTAGCAAAGACTGTATCTGGGACTGTATAGGGGTTAAATTGAAAAACGGCTCAGGTTCCGTTATTTTAAGGGTTAAAGCTCTGAAATTTGGTGTGCAATACTTTTAAGGCTTTAAGACACTGTGGTGAAAATTTGGTAATTTTTGAACAATTCCTTCATACTTTTTCACATATTCAGTAATAAAGTGTTTTCTGTTTGAAATTTAAAGTGACAGTAACGGTTTTATTTTAAAATGTTTTTTGTGCATTGTTGACAAGTTTAAGCCTGTTTAACATGTCTATACCTTCAGATAAGCTATGTTCTATATGTATGAAAGCCAATGTGTCTCCCCATTTAAATTTATGTGATAATTGTGCCATAGCGTCCAAACAAAGTAAGGACAGTACTGCCACAAATAATGATATTGCCCAAGATGATTCCTCAAATGAGGGGAGTAAACATGATACTACATCATCTCCTACTGTGTCTACACCAGTTTTGCCCATGCAGGAGGCCCCTAGTACATCTAGTGCGCCAATACTTATTACCATGCAACAATTAACGGCTGTAATGGATAACTCCATAGCAAATCTTTTATCCAAAATGCCTACTTATCAGAGAAAGCGCGATTGCTCTGTTTTAAACACTGAAGAGCAAGAGGACGCTGATGATAATTGTTCTGTCATACCCTCACACCAATCTGAAGGGGCCATGAGGGAGGTTTTGTCTGAGGGAGAAATTTCAGATTCAGGAAAAATTTCTCATCAAGCTGAACCTGATGTTGTGACATTTAAATTTAAATTAGAACATCTCCGCGCACTGCTTAAGGAGGTGTTATCTACTCTGGATGATTGTGACAATTTGGTAATTCCAGAGAAATTATGCAAGATGGACAGGTTCCTAGAGGTTCCGGTGCCCCCCGACGCTTTTCCTATACCCAAGCGGGTGGCGGACATAGTAAATAAAGAGTGGGAAAAGCCCGGCATACCTTTTGTTCCTCCCCCTATATTTAAGAAATTATTTCCTATGGTCGACCCCAGAAAGGACTTATGGCAGACAGTCCCCAAGGTCGAGGGGGCAGTTTCTACTCTAAACAAACGCACTACTATTCCTATCGAAGATAGTTGTGCTTTCAAAGATCCTATGGATAAAAAATTGGAAGGTTTGCTTATTTTTGTACAGCAATGCTACCTTCTACAACCAATTTCATGCATTGTTCCTGTCACTACGGCAGCGTGGTTCTGGTTCGAGGAACTAGAAAAGTCGCTCAGTAGAGAAACTCCATATGAGGAGGTTATGGACAGAGTTCACGCACTTAAATTGGCTAACTCTTTTATTTTAGATGCCGCTTTGCAATTAGCAAAATTAGCGGCGAAAAATTCAGGGTTTGCTATTGTGGCGCGCAGAGCGCTTTGGCTAAAGTCTTGGTCAGCAGATGTGTCATCCAAGACAAAATTACTTAACATTCCTTTCAAAGGTAAAACTTTATTTGGACCTGATTTGAAAGAGATTATTTCAGACATCACTGGGGGAAAGGGCCACGCCCTTCCACAGGATAGGTCTTTTAAGGCTAAAAATAAGCCTAATTTTCGTCCCTTTCGCAGAAATGGAACAGCCTCTAATTCTGCATCCTCTAAGCAAGAGGGTAATGCCTCACAACCCAAACCAGCCTGGAAACCAATGCAAGGCTGGAACAAAGGTAAGCAGGCCAAGAAACCTGCCACTGCTAACAAGACAGCATGAAGGAGTAGCCCCCGATCCGGGACCGGATCTGGTGGGGGGCAGACTCTCTCTCTTTGCTCAGGCTTGGGCAAGAGATGTTCAGGATCCTTGGGCGCTAGAAATAGTTTCTCAAGGTTATCTCCTGGAATTCAAGGAACTACCCCCAAGGGGAAGGTTCCACAAGTCTCACTTATCCTCAAACCAAATAAAGAGACAGGCATTCTTACATTGTGTAGAAGACCTGTTAAAGATGGGAGTGATACACCCAGTTCCAATAAAGGAACAAGGAATGGGTTTTTATTCCAATCTGTTCGTAGTTCCCAAAAAAGAGGGAACGTTCAGACCAATTTTGGATTTGAAGATCCTAAACAAATTTCTCAGGGTACCATCGTTCAAAATGGAAACTATTCGAACGATTCTACCCACCATCCAGGAAAGTCAATTTATGACTACCGTGGATTTAAAGGATGCGTACCTACATATCCCTATCCACAAGGAACATCATCAGTTCCTAAGGTTCGCTTTTCTGGACAAACATTACCAGTTTGTGGCTCTTCCATTCGGATTAGCCACTGCTCCAAGGATTTTCACAAAGGTGCTAGGGTCCCTTCTAGCGGTTCTAAGACCAAGGGGCATTGCAGTAGTACCTTACTTGGACGACATTCTAATACAAAGTCTCATACAGACATCGTTCTAGCCTTTCTCACATCTCACGGATGGAAGGTGAACAAAGAAAAGAGTTCTCTGTCCCCGTCAACAAGAGTTCCCTTCTTGGGAACAATAATAGATTCCTTAGAAATGAGGATTTTTCTGACAGAGGTCAGAAAATCAAAACTTCTAAGCTCTTGTCAAGTGCTTCATTCTGTTCCTCGTCCTTCCATAGCGCAGTGCATGGAAGTAATAGGATTGATGGTTGCAACAATGGACATAGTTCCTTTTGCACGAATTCATCTAAGACCATTACAACTGTGCATGCTCAAACAGTGGAATGGGGATTATACAGACTTGTCTCCAATGATTCAAGTAGATCAAAAGACCAGAGATTCACTCCGTTGGTGGCTGACCCTGGACCATCTGTCCCAGGGAATGAACTTCCGCAGGCCAGAGTGGGTCATTGTCACGACCGACGCCAGTCTAGTGGGCTGGGGTGCGGTCTGGGAATCCCTGAAAGCTCAGGGTCTATGGTCTCGGGAAGAGTCTCTTCTCCCGATAAACATTCTGGAACTGAGAGCGATATTCAATGCTCTCAGAGCTTGGCCTCAACTAGCAAAGGCCAAATTCATAAGGTTCCAATCAGACAACATGACGACTGTTGCTTATATCAATCATCAAGGGGGAACAAAGAGTTCCCTGGCGATGAAAGAAGTGACCAAAATAATTCAATGGGCGGAGGATCACTCCTGCCACTTGTCTGCGATCCACATCCCAGGAGTGGAAAATTGGGAAGCGGATTTTCTGAGTCGTCAGACATTTCATCCGGGGGAGTGGGAACTCCATCCGGAAATCTTTGCCCAAATAACTCAATTATGGGGCATTCCAGACATGGATCTGATGGCGTCTCGTCAGAACTTCAAGGTTCCTTGCTACGGGTCCAGATCCAGGGATCCCAAGGCGACTCTAGTAGATGCACTAGTAGCACCTTGGACTTTCAATCTAGCTTACGTATTCCCACCGTTTCCTCTCATTCCCAGGCTGGTAGCCAGGATCAATCAGGAGAGGGCCTCGGTGATCTTGATAGCTCCTGCGTTGCCACGCAGGACTTGGTATGCAGACCTGGTGAATATGTCATCGGCTCCACCATGGAAGCTACCTTTGAGACAGGACCTTCTTGTTCAAGGTCCATTCGAACACCCAAATCTGGTCTCCCTCCAACTGACGGCTTGGAGATTGAACGCTTGATTCTATCAAAGCGTGGGTTTTCAGATTCGGTGATAGATACTCTGGTTCAGGCCAGAAAACCTGTAACTAGAAAAATTTACCATAAAATATGGAAAAAATATATCTGTTGGTGTGAATCCAAAGGATTCCCATGGAATAAGATAAAAATTCCTAAGATTCTCTCCTTTCTTCAAGAAGGTTTGGAGAAAGGATTATCTGCAAGTTCCCTAAAGGGACAGATCTCTGCTTTATCTGTCTTACTACACAAAAGACTGGCAGCTGTGCCAGATGTTCAAGCATTTGTTCAGGCTCTGGTTAGGATCAAGCCTGTTTACAGACCTTTGACTCCTCCCTGGAGTCTAAATCTAGTTCTTTCAGTTCTTCAAGGGGTTCCGTTTGAACCCTTACATTCCATAGATATTAAGTTACTATCTTGGAAAGTTTTGTTTTTGGTTGCAATTTCTTCTGCTAGAAGAGTTTCAGAGTTATCTGCTCTGCAGTGTTCTCCTCCTTATCTGGTGTTCCATGCAGATAAGGTGGTTTTGCGTACTAAGCCTGGTTTTCTTCCTAAAGTTGTTTCTAACAAAAATATTAACCAGGAGATAGTTGTACCTTCTTTGTGTCCGAATCCAGTTTCAAAGAAGGAACGTTTGTTACACAATTTGGACGTTGTCCGTGCTCTAAAGTTCTATTTAGAGGCTACTAAAGATTTCAGACAAACATCTTCCTTGTTTGTTGTTTATTCTGGTAAAAGGAGAGGTCAAAAAGCGACTTCTACCTCTCTTTCCTTTTGGCTTAAAAGCATCATCCGATTGGCTTATGAGACTGCCGGACGGCAGCCTCCCGAAAGAATCACAGCTCACTCCACTAGGGCTGTGGCTTCCACATGGGCCTTCAAGAACGAGGCTTCTGTTGACCAGATATGTAAGGCAGCGACTTGGTCTTCACTGCACACTTTTGCCAAATTTTACAAATTTGATACTTTTGCTTCTTCGGAGGCTATTTTTGGGAGAAAGGTTTTGCAAGCTGTGGTTCCTTCCGTTTAGGTGACCTGATTTGCTCCCTCCCTTCATCCGTGTCCTAAAGCTTTGGTATTGGTTCCCACAAGTAAGGATGACGCCGTGGACCGGACACACCAATGTTGGAGAAAACAGAATTTATGCTTACCTGATAAATTACTTTCTCCAACGGTGTGTCCGGTCCACGGCCCGCCCTGGTTTTTTAATCAGGTCTGATGAATTATTTTCTCTAACTACAGTCACCACGGTATCATATGGTTTCTACTATATATATTTCCTCCTGTCCGTCGGTCGAATGACTGGGGTGGGCGGAGCCTAGGAGGGATCATGTGACCCGCTTTGCTGGGACTCTTTGCCATTTCCTGTTGGGGAAGAGAATATCCCACAAGTAAGGATGACGCCGTGGACCGGACACACCGTTGGAGAAAGTAATTTATCAGGTAAGCATAAATTCTGTTTTCCCTGAATGTGTTCCCATGACTTGTTATACCAGCTGCAGCATATAAAATGTATGAGAAATTGCTCATTTATGCATCTTTTTGCAAAATAAATAGTGGGATTTGCAAAACCACAGCCCATCAAAATAGTATTGGCTTGCTGACAGATCAGATCTCATTATCTTATCACTCAAATACTTCCCATTCTTATCTCTGTGTCTGTAAGAACAATTGAAAATAAACATTTTAGAGCTTTATCTCTTCCACCTCCCACTGTGAGTGTAATTTCTTCTGCTGTCTTGGTTTACTTAGTTTGTCAATAGCCTATACCTTTCAGTATAGGTAGGGATACTACAGGCTAAATCAGCTATTTCAAATGCCAATATAAAGGCTAAAGTGCTATTTGTAAACAATTTAATACACTCGAGCAGGTACAATGGATCATTAGAAACTGTCCCTTTAAAGTAGTAGATAGTACTACTGCTATATATATATATATATATATATATATATATATATATATATATATACAGTGAGGCCTCGGTTTACGAATTTAATTCGTTCTCCGGGTCGTTTCGTATTGCGAAAAATTCGTAAACCGAAACACGGTTTCCCATAGGAATGCATTGAAAATCAATTAATGCGTTCCGGAGGTCCGAAAAAATTCAAATAAAGTGTCCAAAAAATGCTCCAAAAGGCTCCAAAAGGCTTAACAACTTGCTGCAAATGGCTCAAATGTCTCCAAAAGGCTCCACAACTTGCTGCAAATGGCTCCAAAAGGCTTAACAACTTGCTGCAAATGGCTCCAAAAGGCTCAACAACTTGCTGCAAAATGGCTCCAAAACCTCTCCAACACCTCCACACTGGTACCCAAACTTCATTAATTCAATATTACTTGAGTATGCAGGGGGCACAGGGGCCACTGGTTTCGTATTGCGAAAAATATTCGTAAACCGAGGGGGGCAAACCGGCATTTTGTTTCGTATTGCGAAAAAAATTCGTAAACCGAGTCAAATTTTCTTCAAATTTCGATTTCGTAAACCGAAATTTCGTATACCGAGTCGTGCGTAAACCGGGGCCTCACTGTATATATATATATATTTAAATATGTATATTTCTCAATGGGATCAGGATTGGCCAAGAACAAAATAAAGCATACTTATTGGCTGACTCAGGAATCAATTAATTGACAAGGATTTCATTAAATAGTATCAATTTTATGCCTTTCCCATTTGCAGAAAATCCTTTAAAGGGACACTGAACCCAAAATTTTTCTTTCATGATTCAGATAGAGCATGCAATTTTAAGCAATTTTCTTCTTTTTTTGGTTTAGAACTCTGAACAGCACTTTTTTATTGGTGGATGAATTTATCCACCAATCAGCAAGAATAACCCAGGTTATTCACCAAAAATGGTCCGGCATCTAAACTTACATTCTTGCATTTCAAATAAAGATACCAAGAGAATGAAGACAATTTGATAATAGGAGTAAATAGAAAGTTGCTTAAAATTGCATGCTCTATCTGAATCACGAAAGAAAAATTTGGGTTCAGTGTCCCTTTAATGCCTTTAGAGTAAAGTTTTTAACTGCATGATTGAATCAATTAAATTTTTTTTGTCACACATTTGTTGTTTTGTTTTTTTTACTCGCCTCAGGTATAACAAGAAAATTGAGAGTTCCTAAGTCTTATACTTGTCAAGATAATGAACCAAAATAACTATAACTAAATAACAAAATAAAATAAATGGAACCCTCCTTTTTTCAATAATCATGCACTTTTTTGACATCACATAGCTTTATGTACAGTTTGCAAAACTCAATTCAAATTCAAACCCTTACTTTATTCCATCTCATGTGAATATCAGTATTCAGATTAGTAGAAATGTAAGCAGCACGTGTATTTGATGCCGCATTAATGTATTTACAAGATCAGCATGTATGGGACTTTCTGTCAACGATTAAAGAATATGGGGCCGATTTATTAAGCAGCCTAGGTTTCTCATTCCGCACGAGCCTTTCGGTCATTAAGGGGTTAAATAAGTACAATCTAGTAGTTGCATTTTAGAAGACAAAATGCAGAGAATATTGTGATTTTGGGAAGGGGGGGATTATATTTTTTTTAAATAATTTTATTTTTAAAAATATGAATTAAAAAGTCTGGATTTCAGAATAATTCTGGATTTGGGAATTTGCACCTGTAATAGCGAAATATAATTAAACTAAAAAATCTATTCAAAACAAGAGTATTGCAGCGGAATCTGTTGTCGCTCTACAAATAACTGATAATATAAATAATAAAAATAATAATATTTTCACCTGGGTTCTCTCTCACAAGGATTTTCAAGGAAAATAATAAAATGTTTTGGTCTTCATAGGTTAAAACATTAAAATATGTTAACATTATTTTCTTACATTCCACATAAATCAGGTATTTTCCCTTATAATAGACTATGTTAACGTTAATCCTTTGTAGCGTACTAATCTGTGTGCGCATTTCATACTTATTGCACCTTTCAGAGATATTTTACATTTCCTGATAAATAGTAGGATTCAAGTTTTGTAGACAGCACTCTTAAAGAGAAATAACCTCTAATTGGTATCTATAGCAACTACTAATTAGGAACATCAGCTGGAAACAATAGAAGACCATGGACCTACTCTGTAGAAAGGTTAATTACTGACAGAAACTAATTCTTATTCTAGGCTTTACACATTTCTTATATACATTAAAACTAACACATTTTATGCAAATTGTTGCAACCTTCTCTGCCAGCTGGGATGAATATATAGAAAATAATTATATATTCTAAATAGGGGTTACTTGTATACATAGCAAAAAGTATATAATGTGTAGTCCAGTTGAAGAGAGTTCTTTATGGTATATATTAGGGCTGGGCGATATGGGGGGATCGTGATTTAAAAAAAAAAAAAAATGTGATTGTGATTTAATCGCAATTGTATTGAAAGTTACTATAACACCTTAATTTTTCAATAAAACGTTTATTTAACACTACATAATCTTACTGTACATGTTTCTCAATGTCCCATACACTCTTGGAGCATAAAACTACAAAACACAAAATAGTTAAAATAAAATTAGCTACCTGTGCTGTGGTTACATAGTAGAAACATTTATTTAACACTACAGAATCTTACTGTACATGTTTCTCAATGTCCAGTACACTCTTGGAGCATCAAAATCAACACTTATAATTAGAAGAAAAATATTAACATAAACAAAAATTGTTGTGCACTGCACCACTGTGTACTACTACTGATGGTTGATGATATATCTTCTGGGAATCTACACTTGACTCAACTAAATTATATATTAAATAAACATAAATAATAAATATAATATTACATTTATCATCTATCTATCTAGTATGTAACTCTATATATCATTCAGCCTCTATTCTATAATCTATCTACTAGATAGATGATATAGATAGAGCAGTACGTAGTAGATATTATTTATATATATTTTGGTAACATCATGTTGAATATATTATATCTTACAATTCACTTCACAATACATCCTACAAGCAATCCTTAATGAACATTTATAAATAAAACATATTGTATTATTGTAATATGTAATCAAACTAAGGGGGATATTTATCAAAGCCTCAACTTTGTTGCATTCGCCGGCACCAATACGCTCGCCTAACATCGCGGCCGCGTATCTCAATATGCTGTCCTTAGTTATGAAAAAAGCCGGCAAAAAGGCACGCACCAAGTACGGGGCGATGAGCATCGGACTGTTAACTAGCAGTCATCGATCTAGCGTCTATTCGGCTTTTTCCAAACTTTTATACCCTGTCACTAAACGCCGCAACTATACTAAAATGTTTAACCCCTATCCCGCTGCTCCCCGACACCACCGCAACATAAATAAATGTATTAACCCCTATTCCGCTGCTCTCCGACACTGCCGCAACCTAAATAAAAGTATTAACCCCTATCCCGCCGCTCCCCGATCCCGCCACAACCTACTTAACCTTTTGCCTCCCATATCACTACCACTAACTAAACCTATTAACCCTTAAAACGTCAGCCCCCCACATCGCCATAAACTAAATTAAGCTATTAACCCCTAAACGTAACGACCCACTAACTTTGAATTAAAATTACAACATCCCTATCTTCAAATAAATTTAAACTTACCTGTAGAATTAAAATAAACTATTTTAAAATATTGATTGACCTACCCTATTATACTACAATTAAACTACCGATTAAATTAACTAAATTACATATTAAAAAAACCCTAACCCTACTCAAATTAATTAAATATACTATTAAACCTTATTACAAATTACTAAATTACAGAACCCCCCCACTAAGTAACAAAAACAAACAAACACTGATTTACGAAAAATAAAAAACCACATTATCAAAAATAAAAAAGAATTACACCTAATCTAATAGCTCTATCAAAATAAAAAAGCCCCCCCAAAATAAAGAAAACCTTGCCTACAATAAACTACCAATGGCCCTTAAAAGGGCCTTTTGTGGGGCATTGCCCCAAATAAATCAGCTCTTTTACCTGTAAAAAAAAAAAAATACAAACACCCCCCAACAGTAAAACCCACTACCTAACCAACCAACCCCCCAAATAAAAATAACCTAAGCTCCCCATTGCCCTGAAAAGGGCATTTGTATGGACATTGCCCTTAAAAAAGAGCATTTAGCTCCTTTACATGCCCAGACCCTAATCTAAAAATAAAACCCACCCAAAAACCCCTTAAATAAACCTAACACTAACCCCTGACGATCCACTTACAGTTATTGAAGTCCCGCTTGAAGGATCCAACCAGCTGGCAAGAAGTCTTCATCCAGGCGGCCTCTTCTATCTTCATCCAGCCGGCGAAGTCATCATTCAGACGGCATCTTCTATCTTCATCCATCCGGCGCGGAGCATCCTCTTCATACGGTCGACGCCGTAAACTGGAACTTCAATGCAAGTGACGTCAACCAAGATGGCATCCCTTGCATTCCTTTTGGCTGTAAGATTTCAATCAGCCAATAGGACAATAGGATTAGAGCTGCTAAAATCCTATTGGATGTTATAATCAGCCAATTGGATTTGAGCAGCTTTCATCCTATTGGCTGTTCTAATACAGAAAACAAATTATGTTTACACCTAGCACCCTAACATAAACCCTGAGTCTAAACGCCCCTAATCTGCCGCCCTTGTTTTCTACCATATAAATCAAAGGGATATCTGACAGCATCGAACATAAGCTTTCGCGGCTTACAGACTCCCATTCATTTCTAAGGCATCCACGGCCTCCAGGGTGGCGGATTGAAAACCAGGTACGCTGGGCCACAATAGCCGCAAGTGTACCTGTTAGAATTTTGATAACTGGAGAAAAGTGTCAGATAAAGCCAAATGTGTATTCGGAACATCTGTAATGACGGATTGAGACCGGCGGATCATATGTTTGGTCACAAATTTCAACATTTTCCGGTCTGTAGGCTTTGATAATTAGGTCTGATCAATCTCACAATTACACTGCGGAATTCCGGCATATTTGTGGTTGAGGCTTTGATAAATATCCCCCTCAATGTTATGCGTCACAGAAGTTAAAAAAAATCAGTAAGGCACTTTAAAGATCTTTTACAATATTTACTTTATTGCTCACAACTTTAAGCTGTCCCACCTCCACAACACTCCCAGATGACTCCCACACACTCTTCAATCTCTTCCAAAATGGCCGTTTTGCAGGCATTTTCAGGCCCGCCAGCCCGCCCACGGCGGGCCTGAGAATGCCTTAATAAACCGCATCTGCGTTTAAAACCGCATCTGCAATTAATCGTGCAGCCCTAGTATATATATAATTTGATGGTAGATATGAAACAAAAGGCCCATCAAGTTTGCCCATATTACTTGTTCAGTGTAAACTTACTTATTTCTTAGAATAGCCTTATATAGGAACAGGCATTTTTGAATTACTTTACAGTCCTTTTTCATTTTACAACGACCCTTTCTGTAAAAAAAAAAAAAAAAAAAAAAAAAAAAAGCTTCCTCACATTTCTTCTGAACTTGTTATCCTCTAATTTGAAGTGTTGCTATATTTTAAGTTTCCACTAAGCAGCGTTAAATCAAGCGTTATTAATATGTATGAGTTTCATTAATCAATTCACAAATATGGTGCCTAAAAAAGATTTTATTTTATAAAGTAATAAATAGATCCGTAGTCTGGCCGCCCCAGGCTAATGTGGCTAATGACTTTTCTTGATTAACCAATCAAAACGCTTGCCGTACAACATTAATACAAGTAAAAAAAAAATTGTGTGCAACCTGCAAATGCAACAATATTCTTGAAACATTGACTGCCACTCTCTACGTCACAACAGAGAAAAATCAGGAAATACAAGGGGGTGTAACAAGCAACAAAAAAAATATAAATTTTATAAATATAGAGTTTACAAATTAAAAAAAACAAAAAACTGTTTCTCTTGTTAAGTGTATCCAGTCCACGGATCATCCATTACTTGTGGGATATTCTCCTTCCCAACAGGAAGTTGCAAGAGGATCACCCACAGCAGAGCTGCTATATAGCTCCTCCCCTCACTGCCATATCCAGTCATTCTCTTGCAACTCTCAACTAAGATGGAGGTCGTAAGAGGACTGTGGTGTTTTATACTTAGTTTGTTATTTTTAAATGGTACCGGAGTGTACTGTTTATCTCAGGCAGTATTTAGAAGAAGAATCTGCCTGCGTTTTCTATGATCTTAGCACAAGTAACTAATATCCTTCGCTGTTCTCACATATTCTGAGGAGTGAGGTAACTTCAGAGGGGGAATAGCGTGCAGGTTTTCCTGCAATAAGGTATGTGCAGTTAAAATATGTTTCTAGGGATGGAATTTGCTAGAAAATGCTGCTGATACCGAAGTAATGTAAGTAAAGCCTTAAATGCAGTGATAGCGACTGGTATCAGGCTTATTAATAGAGAAACATACAGGTGGCCCTCGTTTTGCAACGGTTCAATTTACACCGTTTCAGAATAACAACCTTTTTTTCCAGTCATGTGACTGCTATTGAAAAGCTTTGAGAAGCAGTGCATTTATTAAAATAGCCAGTAGGTGGAGCTGTCTGCTTGTGTTGCAGCAAAGCCAAGCAAGCTGAAATTAATCAGTTTAACCAGACCTGAGCTATCGAGCAGATTTCAAAGGAACAAGATCTTCCTGTCTATAAATCAGTCCAGATTGGAATGCATAGAAAGAACTGTTTGCAGAAAAACGCAAGTGAAGTCTGTGTTGTGTGATTATTTTATTAGGTTTATAATACTGTTTAGCAAATGTTTTTGTTCATTTAACTTAGTTTAATTATATATTCTGTGTTGTGTGATTATTTTATTAGGTTTATAATGCTGTTTAGCATTTAAAGTCTTCATTTCAAAGCTTTAAAAATAATGAATTAGGTGTTACTTATGACAATTTTGAGAGTGGCCTGGAACCTATCGCCCTCACTTCCCATTGACTTACATTATAAACTGGGTTTCAATTTACAACAGTTTCGATTTACAACCATTCCTTCTGGAACCTAACCCCGGCGTAAACTGAGGGCTACCTGTACTCTTATAAAAGTGTATTTTAAAACGTTTGCTGGCATGTTTAATCGTTTTTTACATATGTTTGGTGATAAAACTTATTGGGGCCTAGTTTTTTCCACATGGCTGGCTTGAATTTTGCCTAGAAACAGTTCCCTGAGGCTTCCCACTGTTGTAATATGAGTGGGAGGGGCCTATTTTAGCGTTTTTTTGCACAGCAAAAATTACAGACACAGACTTCCAGCTTCTTCCTGCATGATCCAGGACTTCTCTGAAGGGCTCAAAAGGCTTCAAAAGTCGTATTGAGGGAGGTAAAAAGCCACAGTAGAGCTGTGGCAGTTGTTGTGACTGTTTAAAAAACGTTTTTGTCATTTGTTATTCCGTTTTTGGTATTAAGGGGTTAATCATCCTTTTGCAAGTGGGTGCAATGCTCTGCTAACTTATTACATACACTGTAAAAATTTCGTTAGCGTAACTGCATTTTTTCACTGTTATTTCAAAATTTGGGAAAATTTGTGTTTCTTAAAGGCGCAGTAACGTTTTTTATATTGCTTGTAAACTTGTTTTAAAGTGTTTTCCAAGCTTGCTAGTCTCATTGCCAGTCTGTTTAAACATGTCTGACACAGATGAACCTACTTGTTCATTATGTTTGAAAGCCATGGTGGAGCCCCATTGGAGAATGTGTACTAAATGTATTGATTTCACCTTAAACAGTAAAGATCAGTCTTTATCTATAAAAGAATTATCACCAGAGGGTTCTGTCGAGGGGGAAGTTATGCCGACTAACTCTCCCCACGTGTCAGACCCTTCGCCTCCCGCTCAGGGGACGCACACTAATATGGCGCCAATTACATCAGGGACGCCCATAGCGATTACCTTGCAGGACATGGCTGCAATCATGAATAATACCCTGAGGTATTATCTAGATTGCCTGAATTAAGAGGCAAGCGCGATAGCTCTGGGGTTAGGAGAGATACAGAGCGTGCAAATGCTGTTAGAGCCATGTCTGATACTGCGTCATAGTATGCAGAACATGAGGACGGAGAGCTTCAGTCTGTGGGTGACATCTCTGACTCGGGGAAACCTGATTCAGAGATTTATAATTTTAAATTTAAGCTTGAGAACCTCCGTGTATTGCTTGGGGAGGTATTAGCTGCTCTGAATGACTGTAACACAGTTGCAGTTCCAGAGAAATTGTGTAGGCTGGATAGATACTATGCTGTGCTTGTGTGTACTGACGTTTTTCCTATACCTAAAAGGCTTACAGAAATTATTAGCAAGGAGTGGGATAGACCCGGTGTGCCCTTTTCCCCACCTCCTATATTTAGAAAAATGTTTCCAATATTTCCAATAGACATCACTACACGGGAATTATGGCAGATGGTCCCTAAGGTGGAGGGAGCAGTTTCTACTTTAGCAAAGCGTACCACTATCCCGGTTGAGGACAGTTGTGCTTTTTCAGATCCAATGGATAAAAAATTGGAGGGTTACCTTAAGAAAATGTTTATTCAACAAGGTTTTATTTTACATCCCCTTGCATGCATTGCGCCTGTCACTGCTGCGGCGGCATTCTGGTTTGAGGCCCTGGAAGAGACCATCCAGACAGCTCCATTGAATGAAATTATTGACAAGCTTAGAACGCTTAAGCTAGCTAACTCATTTGTTTCTGATGCCATTGTTCATTTGACTAAACTAACGGCTAAGAATTCCGGATTCGCCATCCAGGCGCGTAGGGCGCTATGGCTTAAATCCTGGTCAGCTGACGTGACTTCAAAGTCTAAATTACTCAACATTCCTTTCAAGGGGCAGACCTTATTCGGGCCTGGCTTGAAGGAAATTATTGCTGACATTACTGGAGGCAAGGGTCATACCCTTCCTCAGGACAGGGCCAAATCAAAGGCCAAACAGTCTAATTTTCATGCCTTTCGAAATTTCAAGGCAGGAGCAGCATCAACTTCCTCCACTTCAAAACAAGAGGGAACTGTTGCTCATTCCAGACAGGCCTGGAAACCTAACCAGTCCTGGAACAAGGGCAAGCAGGCCAGAAAGCCTGCTGCTGCCTCCAAGACAGCATGAAGGAACGGCCCCCTATCCGGAAACGGATCTAGTGGGGGGCAGACTTTCTCTCTTCGCCCAGGCGTGGGCAAGAGATGTTCAGGATCCCTGGGCGTTGGAGATCATATCTCAGGGATATCTTCTGAACTTCAAAGCTTCTCCTCCACAAGGGAGATTTCATCTTTCAAGGTTATCAGCAAACCAGATAAAGAAAGAGGCATTCCTAAGCTGTGTGCAAGACCTCCTAGTAGTGGGAGTGATCCATCCAGTTCCACGGACGGAACAGGGACAGGGATTTTATTCAAATCTGTTTGTGGTTCCCAAGAAAGAGGGAACCTTCAGACCAATCTTGGATCTAAAGATCTTAAACAAATTCCTCAGAGTTCCATCATTCAAAATGGAAACTATTCGGACCATCCTACCCATGATCCAAGAGGGTCAGTACATGACCACAGTGGACTTAAAGGATGCCTACCTTCACATACCGATTCACAAAGATCATCATCGGTTCCTAAGGTTTGCCTTTCTAGACAGGCATTACCAATTTGTAGCTCTTCCCCGAGAATTTTTACAAAGGTTCTGGGCTCACTTCTGGCGGTTCTAAGACCGCGAGGCATAGCGGTGGCTCCGTATCTAGATGACATCCTGATACAGGCGTCAAGCTTTCAAATTGCCAAGTCTCATACAGAGATAGTTCTGGCATTTCTGAGGTCGCATGGGTGGAAAGTGAACGTGGAAAAGAGTTCTCTATCACCACTCATAAGAGTCTCCTTCCTAGGAACTCTTATAGATTCTGTAGAGATGAAAATTTACCTGATGGAGTCCAGGTTATCAAAACTTCTAAATGCTTGCCGTGTCCTTCATTCCATTCCACGCCCGTCAGTGGCTCAGTGCATGGAAGTAATCGGCTTAATGGTAGCGGCAATGGACATAGTGCCATTTGCGCGCCTGCATCTCAGACCGCTGCAATTATGCATGCTAAGTCAGTGGAATGGGGATTACTCAGATTTGTCCCCTCTACTAAATCTGGATCAAGAGACCAGAGATTCTCTTCTCTGGTGGCTTTCTTAGGTCCATCTGTCCAAGGGTATGACCTATCACAGGCCAGATTGGACGATTGTAACAACAGATGCCAGGTTGGGGCGCAGTCTGGAACTCCCTGAAGGCTCAGGGATCGTGGACTCAGGAGGAGAAACTCCTCCCAATAAATATTCTGGAGTTAAGAGCAATATTCAATGCTCTTCTAGCTTGGCCTCAGTTAGCAACACTGAGGTTCATCAGATTTCAGTCGGACAACATCACGACTGTGGCTTACATCAACCATCAAGGGGGAACCAGGAGTTCCCTAGCGATGTTAGAAGTCTCAAAGATAATTCGCTGGGCAGAGTCTCACTCTTGCCACCTGTCAGCGATCTACATCCCAGGCGTAGAGAACTGGGAGGCGGATTTTCTAAGTCGTCAGACTTTTCATCCGGGGGAGTGGGAACTCCATCCGGAGGTGTTTGCTCAACTGGTCCATCGTTGGGGCAAACCAGAACTGGATCTCATGGCGTCTCGCCCGAACGCCAAGCTTCCTTGTTACGGATCCAGGTCCAGGGACCCGGGAGCAACGCTGATAGATTCTCTAGCAGCTCCTTGGTTCTTCAACCTGGCCTATGTGTTTCCACCGTTTCCTCTGCTCCCTCGACTGATTGCCAAAATCAAACAGGAGAGAGCATCAGTGATTCTGATAGTGCCTGCGTGGCCACGCAGGACCTGGTATGCAGACCTAGTGGACATGTCATCTCTTCCACCATGGACTCTGCCTCTGAGGCAGGACCTAATACAAGGTCCTTTCAATCATCCAAATCTAATTTCTCTGAGACTGACTGCATGGAGATTGAACGCTTGATTCTATCAAGGCGTGGCTTCTCCGAGTCAGTCATTGATACCTTAATACAGGCTCGGAAGCCTGTCACCAGGAAGATCTACCATAAGATATGGTGTAAATATCTTTATTGGTGTGAATCCAAGAGTTACTCATGGAGTAAGGTTAGGATTCCTAGGATATTGTCCTTTCTCCAAGAGGGTTTGGACAAAGGCTTATCAGCTAGTTCTTTAAAAGGACAGATCTCTGCTCTGTCTATTCTTTTGCACAAGCGTCTGGCAGAAGTTCCAGACGTCCAGGCATTTTGTCAGGCTTTGGTTAGGATTAAGCCTGTGTTTAAAACTGTTGTTCCCCCGTGAAGCTTAAACTTGGTTCTTAAAGTTCTTCAGGGAGTTCCGTTTGAACCCCTTCATTCCATTGATATTAAACTTTTATCTTGGAAAGTTCTGTTTTTGATGGCTATTTCCTCGGCTCGAAGAGTCTCTGAGTTATCTGCCTTACATTGTGATTCTCCTTATCTGATTTTTCATTCAGACAAGGTAGTTCTGCGTACCAAACCTGGGTTTTTTTTACCTAAGGTGGTTTCTAGCAGGAATATCAATCAAGAGATTGTTGTTCCATCATTGTGTCCTAATCCTTCTTCAAAGAAGGAACGTCTTTTGCATAATCTGGACGTAGTCCGTGCCTTGAAGTTTTACTTACAGGCTACTAAAGATTTTCGTCAAACATCTGCCCTGTTTGTCGTTTACTCTGGACAGAGGAGAGGTCAAAAAGCTTCGGCAACCTCTCTCTCCTTTTGGCTTCGGAGCATAATACGCTTAGCCTATGAGACTGCTGGACAGCTACCCCCTGAAAGGATTACAGCTCATTCTACTAGAGCTGTGGCTTCCACCTGGGCCTTTAAAAATGAGGCCTCTGTTGAACAGATTTGCAAGGCTGTGACTTGGTCTTCGCTTCACACCTTTTCAAAATTTTACAAATTTGACACTTTTGCTTCTTCAGAGGCTGTTTTTGGGAGAAAGGTTCTACAGGCAGTTGTTCCTTCCGTTTAAGTTCCTGCCTTGTCCCTCCCATCATCCGTGTACTTTAGCTTTGGTATTGGTATCCCACAAGTAATGGATGATCCGTGGACTGGATACACTTAACAAGAGAAAACATAATTTATGCTTATCTGATAAATTTATTTCTCTTGTAGTGTATCCAGTCCACGGCCCGCCCTGTCCTTTTAAGGCAGGTCTAAATTTTAATTAAACTACAGTCACCACTGCACCCTATGGTTTCTCCTTTCTCGTCTTGTTTCGGTCGAATGACTGGATATGGCAGTGAGGGGAGGAGCTATATAGCAGCTCTGCTGTGGGTGATCCTCTTGCAACTTCCTGTTGGGAAGGAGAATATCCCACAAGTAATGGATGATCCGTGGACTGGATACACTACAAGAGAAATAAATTTATCAGGTAAGCATAAATTATGTTTTTTTCACCTTCTTGTGGCGCAGTGAGCGGCTGCGACTGAGATCTACACTCCTCCGGGCTTGTTTTGCAGAGGTAGGCCCCTCAGTCGAGACTGAGGTGTCGAGTGGCCTGAGGGGGTTATTAGGAGCGTAACTGCGCTCTTGTCAGGGTTTTTTCCCTGTTGTGTTTGCCATGTGATGCTGGCAGCCATTTTACTCACCTCTCTTCCTGACTATGGTGCATTGTGGGGGATCCTGCTCATTTCCTGCACTTCCTTTTATGGCCAGACTGTTGTGCATCATCCATGTGAGACAGCATGCAGTCTCAGAATTGTGATGTCATCACTTATTATTTAAAGGGCCTTTGTTCAGTATGCTTTGCCTTTGCGTTGTCTCAGACCTGTTTGTGAGAGTTCCTGTGTATTACCTTGCTGCCTGACGTCCTATCTTTGTTGACAACCATCATGAGTATGAGGTCAGCAGCATTATTGACTCTCGTATGTCCAGGGGCCGTCTATAGTATTTGGTTCACTGGAGGGGCTACGGTCCGGAGGAGCGTTCTTGGGTTCCCTCCTCTGATGTTCATGCTCAGGCCCTCCTCCGTGCCTTCCATCCTTCCATTCCCGTTTCCCCAATAAGCCTTTTGTCCTCCCGCGTGGGAGGGGTCGTTGAGGGGAGGGTACTGTCAGGGTTTTTTCCCTGTTGTGTTTGCCATGTGCTGCTGGCAGCCATTTTACTCACCTCTCTTCCTGACTATGGTGTATTGTGGGGGATGCTGCTCATTTCCTGCACTTCCTTTTATGGCCAGACTGGTGTGCATCATCCATGTGAGACAGGATGCAGTCTCAGAATTGTAATGTCATCACTTATTATTTAAAGGGCCTCTGTTCAGTATGCTTTGCCTTTGCGTTGTCTCAGACCTGTTTGTGAGAGTTCCTGTGTATTACCTGGCTGCCTGACGTCCTTCCTGGTTCCTGATCCCTGGCTTGTTCCTGACTCTGCTGTTTTCCTTGTTCTTAATTCCGGCTCGTTTGACTATTCACTTTGGCTCCTGACTCGGCTCGTCTGACTACCTGCTCTGGTTTTGATTCCTGGCTTGTTATTTGACTTGTGGACTTGTTATTATTTTTTGCTATTAATAAAGGTGTGATTATTTTTGCACTTCTCGTCTCAGTCTGATTCCTGGCACCCTGACACCTCTAGTAGCTTTTTAAACTTTTTGCTGGGGTCTGGGGTGCGATCAAATATACAGCGCAGGTTTCGGCGCAAGCATGGGAACCTGCGCTGCCCGTAATTTCACCTCACACATCGGGGTATTACATAAACCCTGCCGGCAGTTCATAAAGTGCCGTAAGTCTGATAAACTAGCGATGTCCAGAAATGAGCATAAATACAAATTTCTGGAGTCGCTAGTGACTTACGGCACTTTAGAAACTGCCGGCGCCTAAGAAAAGTAAATTAAATAACAAATCTCCCGTAAAAGTCTAACATGTCTCCCAAAAATAAGCCCGACACGTAAAACCCCTATATCCACAATCCCCACTCTCATTACTAATAATAAATGTATTAACCCATAGACCGACAACCACCCACAACGCAATAAGCCTAATTAAACTATTAACCCCTATATCCGCCATCAAACCCACACCACAAGTAATAACTACATTATTAACCCCTAAACCACCATAGCCCACAACGCAATTAACCTAATCAAGTATTATCCCCTAAACCGCCATAGCCTATTAAATGTATTAACCCCTAATCTGCCGCCGCTGCCACTATAATAAAGTTATTAACCCCTAAAGCTAAGTCTAACCCTAACACCCCCCTAACTTAAATATTATTTAAATAAATCTAAATAAATTTACTATTATTAACTCAATTATTCCTATTTAAAACTAAATACTTACCTATAAAATAAACCCTAATATAGCTACAATATAATTAATAATTACATTGTAGCTATTTTAGGATTTATTTTTATTTTACAGGCAACTTTGTATTTATTTTAACTAGGTACAATAGCTATTAAATAGTTAATAACTATTTTATAGCTACCTAGTTAAAATAAATACAAATTTACCTGTAAAACAAAACCTAACCTAAGTTACAATTACACCTAACACTACACTATCATTAAATAAATTAAATTAATTAACTACAATTACCTAAAATTAAATACAATAAAATAAAATAAACTATAGTACAAAAAAAACACTAAATTACAGAAAATAAAAAAAATTACAAGAAGTTTAAACTAATTACACCTAATCTATGCCCCCTAATAAAATAAAAAGCCCCCCAAAATAATAAAATTCCTACCCTATACTAAATTACAAATAGCCCTAAAAAGGGCTTTTTGCGGGGCATTGCCCCAAAGTAATCAGCTCTTTTACCTGTAAAAAAAGAAATACAACCCCCCCCCCCACATTAAAACCCACCACCCACACACCCAACCTTACTTTAAAACCCACTCAATCCCCTCTTAATAAAACCTAAAACTAACCCCTTGAAGATCACCCTACCTTGAACCGTCTTCACCCAGCCGGGCAGAAGTCTTCATCCGATCCAGGCAGAAGAGTTTTGTGTTGAGCCTAATGTTTCTCAGGATGTTGCTGTTCAGGTAATACTACAGCTTTCTCTTGTAAAGTCCCAAGCCTCAATGGCGTCATATGCAGTGCCCTGTGGTTCCTCATTAACTCCTAGCATAGTCTATTTGAAAGCAGAAATTGCTGCCCAGGTATCTTCAGCTGTACCTGCGGCATTAGCCGCCATTCCCAGGTTACAGGGAAATCACAAGAGGAAATCTAGAAATTCAGATAATAGGGTTTCTGTCAAAATTCTACTTCCCAAGTTGGCCTTTCTCATAAATCTGATGAGGAAGATACTTCGGGAGCTTCTGAGGGTGAAATCTCAGATTCGTACAGTGTAATTCCTTCTTCTGAGACTGAAGTGGTATCCTTCAGATTTAAGCTTGAACACCTTTGTGTACTGTTAAAGGAGGTTTTGGCTACTTTAGATGACTCCGATACTCCTGTTGTTGTCACTCCTAAGAAATCTAGTTAACTTAATAGTTACTTTGATGTTCCTTCCTCGTCAAAGGTTCTTCCTGTGCCAGACCGTGCTATGGAGATTATTTCACAGGAATGGGAGAAGCCAGGGGTAGATTTTTCTCCGTCTCCTATTTTCAAAAATATATTTCCATCTAAAGGGGAGGAGAGTCCATTCATTCATTACTTGTGGGAATTAAGAACATGGCCACCAGGAGGAGGCAAAGACACCCCAGCCAAAGGCTTAAATACCTCCCCCACTCCCCTCATCCCCCAGTCATTCTTTGCCTTTCGTCGCAGGAGGTTTGCAGAGAAGTGTCAGAAGATTCAGAGTAGTCTCTTTTGGAGGGTAGTACTCTTTGAAATGGGACTGGAGTTTTAAGTAGTTCTGTCAGTCTCTCAGTGAACGTTATGGGTGAAAGTTAGAGTCCGGAGATGCAGGGAGAGTCTTTCTGCGAAACCATCCCGACTCATATTAACTGCTCCATAAGCAATCAGCGTTGACGAGTTTTGCGGCCTGCTTTTCTGCACTCAAGTCCATGTCAGGAGCAATGCTACTACACTGTCACACTTGAGAGGCCATGTTCCTGTTCCGTGGCATAGATTCTGGTAAGATTGTTTCATTTTTTATACATATGATAACGGAAGAAGACAGGGTCACAGTGTGACGCCTTTTATCTTTATAGAATCAAGGGTTAATATCCCTGGAAGGGGGATTATTGAACAGGGTAGGTTTTGTACATAATTTTGTTTATTGTGTCATTGCTTTGATATGTGTGAGATGAGGCTCTGGCAATGGGTAATGTAATGGAAGCTTCCGTTACATTTGTACTTAGAGAGGACTGCAGGCCAGCCTCCTCCCCACTGACTATGGACCCAGGAACTTGAAGGGATTCTATGATATGGGAGGTGGGTGCCCAGGGTACATTTGGAGTACTTTTACCCTGGATTCAGGTTTACCCAGTTTCCATGAATTCCCAGAGACTATGAGGACTGGAGGGAACTGATATAGAGTTGGGATTCCTGTGTTTTGTTGGAGTATAAGGTGACAGCCCAATTCAGTATTGCCTGCTCCAACCCCCCCCCCCCCCCCCCCCAATTTAGAATGATTAAGCTTATTGCAACCTCCTGCTGTTATGTGTCTGTATATCTAGTCTAGGTATGAAGTGTCTTTCTGTTATTGTTTGAGTCATCCATTGTCCTTTTGTAAGTCAGGATGTGATTAGAATCTTGTTTTGCTAACCATTGTCTGATGTTTGTCTCATTGTATAATATCTATTTCTGTTTATTATGTAGTAACTACCCTCATTTGTTGGAAATGTATAAAAGCTGTGTTTTCTGTGCAATAAAGCAGTTCCTATTTTGAACCTCAAGGATTCAGTCTTGGCTAATGTTCTTGGGGGTAGCTATAACAACTTGCAGTGGCCGTTATTCTAATAGTGGAAGGAATACAGTGGAGGTTCATAGGTTGGCATTTGGTGGGAGGAAGCTGACTTTAGCGGGTATACCCAGCAATTGGTAGCAGTTGTGGGATCTGCTTCCTCCTTATGGAGCAGTTCCAAACCACCAGTGGGACCCCAATGGAAATGGAGGCTGAATTCCAGTGGAGATTGCAGGCAGTGCTGGCCCAGTTTGATGGCCCTGTCTTGGCAGAGGGCAAACTGGCCTGGAAGGATATAATTCGACGGAATTCTTGCACAAGGCTCTCCAGTTCGAACAAGACTACCAGGGGAAGTCCCTTCCTACTCCAGAGCAATCCAGATGGATCTACGAATGCCGTTCCTGGGAAAGCAGCCCTGGTAGGAATGGATGGCCGAATTGGACAGATTGGACCAGACAGAGATGGAGGTGGATGAAGGGTACCGGGCACTGCGGTGGTATGTGGCCCATGTGGAGACGGATGATCCTACAGAGGGCTATGACTACGGCGGCCCAGGATTGCTATTTGAAAGTCTCACACAGGACCCCCACTGCGGGAGTACGGCAGAGTGATGTCAGGAGGACATACTGGAACACAGAGAGCTGAGGCTGAACCTTACAGAAGTACCCGGACTGAGAGACGATCTTTATTACCTAGATGCTCATGAGTGGGAGCTAGAAAAGGCATATAAAAGGCTGTTAGATCTCGTTCAGCAGCATGGCTCAGAGCATGAAGAGGGCTATGGTGCAGCGATCAGGGATTTATTGGACATTTCCTCAGAGGAGTGGCAACCGGTAATGAGCTACCATGAGCTGCTAGACCACGTTCAGCAGCCTGTCCCTGAGCTTACCACACCAGTAGAAGCGCTGGCAACAGGGCAGGACACTAATGACCTCTGTCCAGCACCTGTGATATCTCTGGAGTCCCAGGGAGAGGAGGTAGTCAATTTCTCTACACAGCCACAGGCTCCAAAGATTGATAATTTAATAGACTTTTCCTCTGAGGAGGGACAGACCGGTGAGTCGTCAGCAGAAGAGATGGCCACAGAGCAGAGCACCCCTGGCTTCTGTCCAGCACCTGCAGCAGCTCCAGGAAGCCAGGGAGAGGAGGTAGCGGACCTTTCTCCACAGCAGCAGAGTCAGTTCCAGGGAGAAGAGGTAGCTGACCTCTCCCCAGTGGCAGAGCGGTTTCCAGGGAGAGGATGTAGCCGACCTCTCCCCACAGCAGGAGAGTCAGTTCCAAGGAGAGGAGGTAGCCGACCACTCTCCCCAGCGGCAGAGCCAGTTCCAGGGACAGGAGGTAGCCGACCTCTCTCCCCAGCGGCAGAACCAGTTCCAGGGAGAGGAGGTAGCTAGCCTCTCTCCACAGCAACAAAGCAGGGCCCAGGGAGAGGAGGTAGCCCACCTCTCTCCCCAGCAACAAAGCAGGGCCCAGGGAGAGGAAGTAGCCAACCTCTCTCCCCAGCAGCTTAGCGTGTTCCAGGAAGAGGAGATCAGCATTCTCACTCCCCAGTGGCAGTGGCCAAAAACAAAAATGGGAGAAGGTTTTGGACTGGGCCATCCGACTAACGCAGTTCCAAACCAGTGGGTGGTCTGGTACCTGGTTAGTCTACCCCAGGGGGGGAAGAAATGTAACGGAAGCTTCTGTTACATTTGTACTTGGAGAGGACTGCAGGCCAGCCTCCTCCCCACTGACTATGGAGCCAGGAACTTGAAGGGATTCTATGATTTGGGAGGTGGGTGCCCAGGGTACATTTGTAGTACTTTTACCCTGGATTGAGGTTTACCCAGTTTCCATGAATTCCCAGAGACTATGAGGACTGGAGGGAACTGATATAGAGTTGGGATTCCTGTGTGTTGTTGGAGCATAAGGTGACAGCCCAATTCAGTATTGCCTGCTCACCCCCCCCCCCCCCAGATTTATAAGCTTTTTGCAACCTCCTTCTGTTATGTGTCTGTATATCTAGTCTAGGTGTGAGACACAGAGCAGGAGATTACACACAGCACAGACAATCTAATGCTGAGACCTCCTGCTGTTATGTGTCTGCATATCTAGTCTGGGTATGAAGTGTCTTTCTGTTATTGTGTGAGTCATCCATTGTCCTTTTGTAAGTCAGGATGTTATTAGAATCTTGTTTAACTAGCCATTGTCTGATGTTTGTCTCATTGTATAATATTTGTTTCTGTTGATTATGTAGTAACTACCCCCATTTGTTGGAAATGTATAAAAGCTGTGTTTTCTGTGCAATAAAGCAGTTCCTATTTCTCTTACATGGTGTATCCAGTCCACGGATTCATCCTTACTTGTGGGATATTCTCAATCCCTACAGGAAGTGGCAAAGAGAGCACACAGCAGAGCTGTCCATATAGCTCCCCTCAGGCTCCGCCTCCCCCAGTCATTCTCTTTGCCGCTCTAAAAAGTAGCATCTCCACGGGAGGGTAAAGAGTATGTGGTGTTAGATTTGTAGTTTTTATTTCTTCAATCAAAGATTGTTATTTTAAAATAGTGCCGGTTTGTACTATTTACTCTGAGGCAGAAAGTGATGAAGATTTCTGCTGAGAGGAAAAAGATTTTAGCATGTTGTAACTAAAATCCATTGCTGTTCCCACACAGGACTGTTGAGTACCGGAGAACTTCAGTTGGGGGGAACAGTTTGCAGGCTTAACTGCTTAAGGTATGCTCAGTCACTTTTTTTCTAACAAGACTTGGTAATGCTAGAAGACTGACAGAAATCCCCATGTGGGAAGGTAAGCCATATTCTGAGACTCAGTATAGAAGGATGGCTTAGTTAAAGGGCTTAAATACTGGTGGACACTGTTATGGGCTAAGTCGATTATTTTATTACTATAATTTCATATTTGCACAAGTGTTTTTTATGTTTGGAACACTTTTTGGGGTTTTAATACGCCTGGCATATTGTTAGACACCTAATTTGACTCAGGAAGGCCCCACAACTCCGGAGTGAAGAGGGAGGGGGCCTCATTTTCGCGCCTCAGTTGCGCAGTTCTTTTGCAAGACAGCTTCATGCAGCTTCACATGTAGAGTGCAGAGATTGCAGGAGGACTCCAGGGAGGCTTATTTTCGTCCAAAAGTAATCCCCAAGGAAGGTAGGGCCACAGCAGAGACTGTGGCATCGTGCTGTCGTGTGTTAAACCGGTAGCCTGCTTCAATTTGCTCCGGTTTGGGCAATAAGGGGTTAATTGTCTTGAAAATTTGTGTGCAATCATTTCAAAGCATAAGTTCATAAAGATTGGATGTTTTTTGGAGATTTGGTAAAAACGTGTGCGCTTTTTATTATTTAAAGGCACAGTAACGTTTTTTCAAAAAGTGTTTTTTACTGTATTTGAGTGCTGTCTAACGGCTAGATTTAGAGTTTTGTCAGTAACGACCCGCGTAGCTAACGCTGGCTTTTTTCTGGCCGCACCTTTTAAATAACTCTGGTATTGAGAGTCCACAGAATGGCTGCGTTAGGCTCCAAAAAAGGAGCGTAGAGCATATTTAACGCAACTTCAACTCTCGATACCAGAGTTGCTTACGGACGCGACCAGCTTAAAAAACGTGCTCGTGCACGATTCCCCCATAGGAAACAATGGGGCTGTTTGAGCTGAAAAAAAACCTAACACCTGCAAAAAAGCCGCGTTCAGCTCCTAACGCAGCCCCATTGTTTGCTATGGGGAAACACTTCCTACGTCTGCACCTAACACTCTAACATGTACCCCGAGTCTAAACACCCCTAACCTTACACTTATTAACCCCTATTCTGCCGCCCCCGCTATCGCTGACCCCTGCATATTATTATTAACCCCTAATCTGCCGCTCCGTATACCGCCGCTACTTACATTATCCCTATGTACCCCTAATCTGCTGTCCCTAACACCGCCGACCCCTATATTATATTTATTAACCCCTAATCTGCCCCCCACAACGTCGCCTCCAACTGCCTACACTTATTAACCCCTAATCTGCCGAGCGGACCGCACCGCTATTATAATAAAGTTATTAACCCCTAATCCGCCTCACTAACCCTATAATAAATAGTATTAACCCCTAATCTGCCCTCCCTAACATCGCCGACACCTAACTTCAAACATTAACCCCTAATCTGCCGACTGGAGCTCACCGCTATTCTAATAAATGTATTAACCCCTAAAGCTAAGTCTAACACTAACACTCCCCTAACTTAAATATAATTTAAATCTAACGAAATTAGTTAACTTATTAAATAAATTATTCCTATTTAAAGCTAAATACTTACCTGTAAAATAAATCCTAATATAGCTACAATATAAATTATAATTATATTATAGCTATTTTAGGATTTATATTTATTTTACAGGTAACTTTGTATTTATTTTAACCAGGTACAATAGCTATTAAATAGTTAAGAACTATTTAATAGCTAAAATAGTTAAAATAATTACAAAATTACCTGTAAAATAAATCCTAACCTAAGTTACAATTAAACCTAACACTACACTATCAATAAATTAATTAAATAAAATACCTACAATTACCTACAATTAAACCTAACACTACACTATCAATACATTAATTAAATACAATATCTACAAATAAATACAATGAAATAAACTAACTAAAGTACAAAAAATAAAAAAGAACTAAGTTACAAAAAATAAAAAAATATTTACAAACATTAGAAAAATATTATAACAATTTTAAACTAATTACACCTACTGTAAGCCCCCTAATAAAATAACAAAGCCCCCCAAAATAAAAAAAATGCCCTACCCTATTCTAAATTTAAAAAGTTCAAAGCTCTTTTACCTTACCAGCCCTGAACAGGGCCCTTTGCGGGGCATGCCCCAAAGAATTCAGCTCTTTTGCCTGTAAAAAAAACACATACAATACCCCCCCCAACATTACAACCCACCACCCACATACCCCTAATCTAACCCAAACCCCCCTTAAATAAAGCTAACACTAAGCCCCTGAAGATCTTCCTACCTTATCTTCACCTCACCGGGTATCACACCGATCCGTCCTGGCTCCAAAATCTTCATCCAACCCAAGCGGGGGCTAGACATCCATCAGCCGACGGCTGAAGAAGTCCAGAAGAGGGTCCAAAGTCTTCATCCTATCCGGGAAGAAGAGTAGATCCGGACCGGCAACCATCATCTTCCAAGCGGCATCTTCTATCTTCATCCGATGAGGACCGGCTCCATCGTGAAGACCTCCAGCACGGACCCATCTTCTTCCGGCAACGTCCAACTGAAGAATGACGGTTCCTTTAAGGGACGTCATCCAAGATGGCGTCCCTCGAATTCCGATTGGCTGATAGGATTCTATCAGCCAATCGGAATTAAGGTAGGAAAATTCTGATTGGCTGATGGAATCAGCCAATCAGAATCAAGTTCAATCCGATTGGCTGATCCGATCAGCCAATCAGATTGAGCTCGCATTCTATTGGCTGATCGGAACACTAAGCTGATCGGCTTAGTGTTAGGTTTATTTAAGGGGGGTTTGGGTTAGATTAGGGGTATGTGGGTGGTGGGTTGTAATGTTCAGGGCTGGTAAGGTAAAAGAGCTTTGAACTTTTGTAATTTAGAATAGGGTAGGGCATTTTTTTATTTTGGGGGTCTTTGTTATTTTATTAGGGGGCTTAGAGTAGGTGTAATTAGTTTAAAATTGTTGTAATATTTTTCTAATGTTTGTAAATATTTTTTTATTTTTTGTAACTTAGTTCTTTTTTATTTTTTGTACTTTAGTTAGTTTATTTAATTGTATTTATTTGTAGATATTGTATTTAATTCATTTATTGATAGTGTAGTGTTAGGTTTAATTGTAGATAATTGTAGGTATTGTATTTAATTTATTTATTGATAGTGTAGTGTTAGGTTTAATTGTAACTTAGGTTAGGATTTATTTTACAGGTAATTTTGTAATTATTTTAACTATTTTAGCTATTAAATAGTTCTTAACTATTTCAGAAAACTAAGAAGATATTCACAGAGATGTGAGTCTCTTCTGTAAGTATGCACTTATAAGCACTCTGAGCCTAGACTGTAAGGCGGTTTTTCCGGACTGAGTTGAAATAAAATATAACTTTTATTAGAAATTGCACTTAAAATAAGGGTGACACACAAATTAAAATTGACACTAGCACTATCATGTGATCAGACACTGTATATTTATCTAGTGGAGGACCGTAATATCTGTGGCCTATAATCAATTGATATGTGCCTCCTAAGCAGTGCTGTATTAACTAAGCTATACTTAGTATAAAGGGTCCCAAATACTGGGTATGTATTGTATATCAATATCTTACGTAATCTATACCGTATACCGGGATACCCTTGTGAATTTGATATATGTGATATACGCCAGGAAAGTTCACTCTAATCCCTGTGTATTATAGCTGATTAGTTGCTTCTATTCAGAACGATCTATGTATGTTGTTCAGGAGTTGCCTTTGTTTTGGCTGTATAATATCACGATCTCTTATGTACTTGAACGTGAAAATATTAGAGGATTTAGTTTGAAAGCAACTCTGGTATTGTGTACTGTTTTTCACCTTTATCTGAATAAAGCTTTTTATACAGTATATTCTCTGTGACCCTCCACTTCAAGAGGGCTGCCAAGGGACTTGCTTTTACTGCAAATACTATTCAGTGAGTGGTACATGTGACTCTGGGTTGCAATGTATTTTGTTTCAAATTACGTAACAATTTCAGTTATGCTTAGTGTACATTTTGAACATACAGCCTAAATACCAGTATCATAATTTAAAGACAACATTAATTTTGTGTTGCCTATGTTGATATAAATTGTATTTGGCTATATATGCGTTGCGGGCATATAACCTGCATTTGTATAATGGCTTAATTGGAAGGAAGCATAATCTCTGTACTGCCACTATGTTTCAAAATTATATTTGGCTCCGTTTCCTCTGCAACCAAAGCCTATATTGGAGTAAATACTCGCTTATTCTTATCTTTGTCGATATTTCTCAGTTATCTTTCTATTTTGTAAAAGCTAAGTATAGCCAATATTCACTGTCTCTGGCACTATCTCAGAGTGTATGCAATTTAATAAATACCTATGTTTTAGGTTACTTTAACACTGGCTAAGTCTGGCACAACCCAGACTGTTCAACAGATTAACTAAGTATAGCTATAATTTTCTATGTGGCTAGATCAACATGTAGTGCTAGGCTGTTAAAACCAGAGCGCCCAAACGCTCACGCTGACTCCTGACTAGTTTCGCCCCTCCGGGCTTTGTCATTTTGTAATTATTTTAACTATTTTAGCTATTAAATAGTTCTTAACTATTTAATAGCTATTGTACCTGGTTAAAATAAATACAAAGTTACCTGTAAAATAAATATAAATCCTAAAATAGCTATAATATAATTATAATTTATATTGTAGCTATATTAGGGTTTATTTTACAGGTAAGTATTTAGCTTTAAATAGGAATAATTTATTTAATAAGAGTTAATTTATTTCGTTAGATTTAAATTATATTTAACTTAGGGGGGTGTTAGGGTTAGGGTTAGACTTAGCTTTAGGGGTTAATCCATTTATTACAGTAGCGGCGAGATTCGGTCGGCAGATTAGGGGTTAATAATTGACGTTAGGTGTCAGCGATGTTAGGGAGGGCAGATTAGGGGTTAATACTATTTATTATAGGGTTATTGAGGCGGGAGTGAGGCGGATTAGGGGTTAATAACTTTATTATAGTAGCGGTGCGGTCCGCTCGGCAGATTAGGGGTTAATAAGTGTAGGCAGGTGGAGGCGACGTTGAGGGGGCAGATTAGGGGTTAATAAATATAATATAGGGGTCGGCGGTGTTAGGGGCAGCAGATTAGGGGTACATAAGGATAACGTAGGTGGCGGTCGGCAGATTAGGGGTTAATTATTGTAGGTAGCTGGCGGCGACGTTGTGGGGGGCAGGTTAGGGGTTAATAAATATAATATAGGGGTCGGCGGTGTTAGGGGCAGCAGATTTGGGGTACATAAGTATTACGTAGGTGGCGGTCGGCAGATTAGGGGTTAAAAAAATTTAATCGAGTGGCGGCGATGTGGGGGGACCTCGGTTTAGGGGTACATAGGTAGTTTATGGGTATAGTGTACTTTAGAGCACAGTAGTTAAGAGCTTTATGAACCGGCGTTAGCCCAGAAAGCTCTTAACTACTGACTTTTTTCCTGCGGCTGGAGTTTTGTCGTTAGAATTCTAACGCTCACTTCAGACACGACTCTAAATACCATAGTTAGAAAGATCCCATTGAAAAGATAGGATACGCAATTGACGTAAGGGGATCTGCGGTATGGAAAAGTCGCGGCTGAAAAGTGAGCCTTAGACCCTTTCCTGACTGACTCCAAATACCGGCGGTAGCCTAAAACCAGCGTTAGGAGCCTCTAACGCTGGTTTTCACGGCTACCGCCAAACTCTAAATCTAGGCCTAAGTCTGTCAAACATGTCTGAGCCTTCAGATAGACCCTGTTCTATGTGTTTAAAAGCCATGGCGGTACCCCCATTGCATTTGTGTTTAAAGTGTGCTAAGGTATCTAAACATTTTAAAGACCATGCAGTGACACTTAAAAATGTAGCCCAAGATGATTCTTTAACGGAAGGTAACGAGGATAGTCCTCCTTCCTCTCCCCATGTGTCGACACCAGTTACGCCCGCGCAAGCGATGCCTAGTACCTCTAGCGCATTGACCCCTATTACCTTACAACAATTAGCAGCAATCATGAATAATTCCCTTGCAGCATTTTTATCCAAACTGCCAGTTTTTCCAAAGAAGAGCGATAGCTCAGTTTTAAGAACAGAGGATGAGCAATCAGAAGCTTTGGATGATTTATCTGTAGTACCCTCACAATACTTTGAAGTGGCAGTGAGGGACGGTCTGTCTGAGGGAGAAATTTCTGACAAAGGAAAAGTTTCTCAGCGGGCAGAGTCAGATTCCTTAGCGTTTAAATTTAAGCTGGAACACCTCCGCGTCCTGCTTAAGGAGGTTTTAGCTACGCTGGATGATTGTGACCCCATGGTGGTCCCAGAAAAATTGTGTAAAATGGACAGGTTTTTAGAGGTCCCTGTATACACTGATGCGTTTCCGATCCCGAAGAGGGTGGCGGATATTGTGACTAGGGAGTGGGAGAGACCAGGTGTACCTTTTGTTCCCCCCCCCCCTATCTTTAAGAAAATGTTCCCCATAAATGACCCCAGGCGGGACGCGTGGCAGACGGTCCCTAAGGTAGAGGGAGCAGTTTCAACACTTGCTAAGCGTACAACTATACCAATAGAGGACAGTTGTGCTTTCAAAGACCCTATGGATAAAAAATTGGAAGGTTTGCTGAAGAAAATGTTTGTTCAGCAAGGTTTCCTTCTTCAACCAATTGCCTGCATTAATTCCTTTAACTACTGCAGCGGCTTTTTGGTTTGAGGCGCTGGAGGAGTCGCTCCAGAGGGAGACTTCATATGACGAGGTCATGGATAGAATTCATGCTCTAAAGCTGGCTAATTCTTTTATCACTGATGCCGCTTTCCAATTAGCTAAGTTAGCGGCGAAAAATTCTGGTTTTGCCATTATGGCGCGAAGAGCGCTTTGGCTCAAATCATGGTCGGCTGACGTGTCGTCCAAAACAAAGTTACTAAATATTCCTTTCAAGGGGAAGACCCTTTTTGGTCCCGAGTTGAAAGAAATTATCGCGAATATCACTGGGGGGAAGGGCCATGCCCTCCCACAGGATAGACCGTTAAGGCCAACTTCAGGAGCGGACCTGCTTCAACCTCTGCTGCCGCAAAGCAGGAGGGTAACGCTTCACAGCCCAAAGCAACCTGGAAACCCTTGCAGGGCTGGAACAAGGGTAAACAGGCCAAGAAGCCTGCGCCTGCTACCAAGACTGCATGAAGGGGTAGCCCCCGATCCGGGACCGGATCTAGTAGGGGGCAGACTTTCTCTCTTTGCTCAGGCTTGGGCAAGAGATGTTCCAGATCCCTGGGCGTTAGAAATTGTTGCTCAGGGGTATCTTCTAGAATTCAAGGACTCTCCCCCAAGGGGAAGGTTCCACATTTCTCGTTTGTCTTCAGACCAGACAAAGAAACAGGCGTTCTTACGCTGTGTAGAAGTTCTTCTAAAGATGGGAGTGATACACCCAGTTCCAATTGCAGAATAAGGACTGGGATTTTACTCAAACCTGTTTGTAGTTCTCAAAAAGGAAGGAACTTTCAGGCCAATCCTGGATCTAAAAATTCTAAACAAATTCCTCAGAGTTCCATCTTTCAAAATGGAAACCATTTGGACAATCTTGCCGATGATCCAGGAAGGTCAATATATGACTACCGTGGATCTAAAGGATGCGTACCTACATATCCCTATCCACAAAGATCATCATCAGTTCCTAAGGTTCGCCTTTCTGGATATGCATTACCAGTTCGTGGCCCTTCCTTTCGGGTTGGCCACCGCTCCCAGAATTTTCACAAAGGTGCTAGGGTCCCTTCTAGCGGTACTAAGACCGCGGGGCATTGCAGTAGCACCTTACCTAGACACCATCTTAATACAGGCGTCGTCTTTTCACAGAGCCAATGCTCATACGGACATTGTTCTGGCCTTTCTAAGGTCTCACGGGTGGAAGGTGAACGTCGAAAAAAGTTCTCTGTCCCCGCTCACAAGGGTTCCCTTCCTGGGAACACTAAAAGACTCGGTAGAAATGAAAATCTTTCTGACAGAGGTCAGGAAGTCAAAACTTCTGAATACTTGCCGAGTTCTTCATTCCATTCCTCGTCCTTCTGTGGCTCAGTGCATGGAGGTAATCGGTTTAATGGTTGCGGCAATGGACGTTGTCCCTTTTGCCCGAATTCATCTAAGACCACTGCAACTGTGCATGCTCAAACAGTGGAATGGGGATTATGCAGATTTGTCTCCTCAAATACAAATGGACCAGAAAACCAGAGACTCTCTTCTCTGGTGGTTGTCTCAGGATCACCTGTCTCAGGGAATGAGCTTCCGCAGACCGGAGTGGATCATTGTCACGACCGATGCCAGTCTGTTAGGCTGGGGTGCGGTCTGGGACTCCCTGAAAGCTCAGGGTCTATGGTCTCGGGAAGAATCTCTTCTCCCGATAAACATTTTGGAACTGAGAGCAATATTCAATACGCTCCAGGCATGGCCTCAACTAGCAGAGGCCAAATTCATCAGATTTCAGTCGGACAACATCACGACTGTAGCGTACATCAATCATCAGGGAGGAACAAAGAGTTCCCTAGCGATGAAGGAAGTAACCAAGATCATCAAATGGGCGGAGGATCGCTCCTGCCATCTATCTGCAATTCACATCCCAGGAGTAGACAACTGGGAGGCGGATTTTCTGAGTCGTCAGACTTTCCATCCGGGGGAGTGGGAACTCCACCCGGAGGTTTTTGCTCAGTTGACCCAGCTATGGGGCATTCCAGAATTGGATCTGATGGCGTCCCGTCAGAACACCAAACTTCCCCTTTACGGATCCAGGTCCAGGGATGCCAAGGCGGCATTAATAGATGCTTTAGTAGCGCCTTGGTCATTCAGTCTAGCTTATGTCTTTCCACCATTTCCTCTTCTCCCTCGGCTAGTTGCCAGAATCAAACAGGAGAAGGCTTCGGTAATCCTGATAGCGCCTGCGTGGCCACGCAGGACTTGGTATGCAGACCTTGTGGACATGTCATCGGTTCCACCATGGAAACTGCCATCGAGGCAGGATCTTCTAATACAAGGTCCATTCAAGCATCCAAATCTAGTTTCTCTGCAACTGACTGCTTGGAGATTGAACGCTTAATTCTAGCTAAGCGTGGGTTCTCTGAATCGGTTATAGATACTCTGATCCAGGCCAGAAAGCCTGTCACCAGGAAAATTTACCATAACATATGGCGGAAATATCTTTGTTGGTGCGAATCCAAGGGTTACTCGTGGAGTAAGGTTAGGATTCCAAGGATATTGTCTTTTCTCCAGGGAAGACTGGAGAAAGGTTTGTCAGTTAGTTCCTTAAAGGGACAGATATCTGCTCTGTCTATCCTGTTACACAAGCGTCTGGCAGCTGTACCAGACGTTCAGGCGTTTGCACAGGCCCTAGATAGAATCAAGCCTGTCTACAGACCGGTGGCTCCTCCATGGAGTCTAAATTTAGTTCTTTCAGTTCTTCAAGGGGTTCCGTTTGAACCTTTGCATTCCATAGATATTAAGTTATTATCTTGGAAAGTTTTGTTTTTGGTAGCTATTTCTTCTGCTCGAAGAGTTTCTGAATTGTCTGCTTTGCAGTGTAATTCACCCTATCTGGTGTTCCATGCAGATAAGGTTGTTTTGCGTACCAAACCTGGTTTCCTTCCAAAAGTGGTTTCTAATAAGAATATTAACCAGGAAATCATTGTTCCTTCTCTGTGTCCTAATCCAGTTTCTAAGAAGGAACGACTGTTACACAATCTTGATGTGGTTTGTGCTTTAAAATTCTATTTAAAGGCAACTAAAGATTTCAGACAAACATCATCCTTGTTTGTTGTCTATTCTGGTAAGAGGAGAGGTCAGAAACGACTGCTACCTCTCTTTCCTTCTGGCTGAAAAGCATCATCCAATTGGCTTATGAGACTGCTGGACAGCAGCCTCCTGAACGAGGTACAGCTCATTCCACTAGAGCTGTGGCTTCGACATGGGCTTTCAAGAATGAGGCTTCTGTGGAACAGATTTGTAAGGCAGCGACTTGGTCTTCACTGCATACATTTGCCAAATTTTACAAATTCTATACTTTTGCTTCTTCGGAGGCTATTTTTGGGAGAAAAGTTTTGCAAGCAGTGGTGCCTTCCGTTTAGGTTACCTGACTTGTTCCCTCCCTTCATCTGTGTCCTAAAGCTTTGGTATTGGTATCCCACATGGAAGGATGAATCCGTGGACTGGATACACCATGTAAGAGAAAACAGAATTTATGCTTACCTGATAAATTACTTTCTCTTATGGTGTATCCAGTCCACGGCCCGCCCTGGCAATTAAGTCAGGTTCAAATTTATTTTGTAAAACTACAGTCACCACTGGACCCTATAGTTTCTCCTTTTTCTCCTAACCGTCGGTCGAATGACTGGGGGGGAGGAGCCTGAGGGGAGCTATATGGACAGCTCTGCTGTGTGCTCTCTTTGCCACTTCCTGTAGGGATTGAGAATATCCCACAAGTAAGCATGAATCCGTGGACTGGATACACCGTAAGAGAAAGTAATTTATCAGGTAAGCATAAATTCTGTTTTTGACCCTCAAGCATTCAGTCTTAGCTAATGTTCTTGGGTGTAGCTATAACAACTTGCAGCGGCTTTTATTCTAATAGCGGAAGGTATCCAGTGGAGGTTTATAGGTTGGCGTTTGGTGGGAGGAAGCTGACTTTAGCGGGTATACCCAGTCTGGGGTACCGAGACCCGCTACAGGTTGACTTACAGGTTTCATTTCCGGGAGTTACTTTACGTGGCAGTCTTGGCGCGTTTTCTCTCCCTAGTGCAGGGGGCATTCCTGCGAGGCACCCCATGTGACCAGGTGTGACTTCCCCCTTCTTGACCGGCGGTTGCAGGAGACAAAGTGTTTTTTTTCTTTGGTCGATGTCATAGGAGGTGGTGAGTGCCCCGGCGATTGGAGTTTTAAAGGTGACATTTCTATATTATATCTAGTCCATAATAAAGGCACAAGCTATGGAGGACTCTGACGCGTTGGAGGGTACTCCATCTTTAACAAAGTCTAATACCTGTGTTTATTGTGAGGAGGTTCTGGTAGATCCGCCTGCTCAACTTTGTTCCACATGCCTTGATAAAATTACTACATCTAGAAAGAATAAGATGTTTAGTACCACTGAGCCTTCCACCTCTGAGGGTTCTCTGTCCCTTGAGGTGCGTTCCCTACATTCATCTCCGATTACACATGCAGCTCCCCAGGGCACGACTAATCCTCCTGAGCGAGAGGTCCGATGGCCGTCAGATTTTGCGGATCAACTGCAAACGGCGGTGTCTGCAGTTTTTTGTGCCTTACCATGTTCTGCTAAGCACAAGCGTAGGGTAAAATATTGCGGTCCGGCCCAGGGGTCATCTACTCCAATGGATGTCTCTGAAAGATTATCCGCTGACGAGGACAACTCTGATTCTTCGGAGGAAGTTCCTTCTAGGTCGGAGTCTGTGTCATCTAAACCTCCGGCTGCGGAGGAGCCAGACTTTAGGTTTAGGATGGAAAATTTGCACTTTTTACTGAAGCAAGTACTTGCTACGCTTGAGGTTCAGGAACCGAAACTACCGGATCAACCTTCGATTCCTAAACTTGATAAAGTATATGAGGACAGGGTGGTGCCTCAGACCTTCCCGGTTCCTGTTAAAATGGATAATATTATTAAGAATGAATGGGAGAGACTGGGTTCATTCTTTTCTCCTTCCTCTTCTTTTAAGAAACTGTTCCGCATTCCGGACTCTCAGCTCGAGCTATGTAGGACTGTCCCTAAGGTGAATGGTGCTATCTCTATGCTCGTGAAGCATACAATGATTCCTCTTGTGGATAGTTTGTCGTTTCAAAAGCCCGTGGATAAAAAATTAGAAAACATGTTGAGAAAGATGTTTCAGCACACAGGGTTTGTTTTTCAGCCGGCAGCGGCAATAGATGTGGTAGCCAGAGCGGCGACATATTGGTGCGAATCCCTGTCCAAAATGGTCGAGAGGGAGACTTCCCTTGACGAGATACAGGATAGAATTAAAGCCTTGAAGGTGGCTAATTCTTTTATTTGTGATGCCAATATGCAGATTATTCACCTGAATGCAAAAATATCAGGTTTTTCTGTCCTAGCCTGTAGGACTCTGTGGCTGAAGTCGTGGTCTGCGGACATGACCTCTAAATCGAGGCTGCTATCCCTTCCATTTCAGGGTAAGATCCTCTTTGGTCCAGGTCTGGACTCGATCATATCCACGGTCACGGAAGGCAAAGGTGCCTTCCTGCCGCAGGATAAGAAGGCTAAACCTAAGGGATCTACTTTTCGTTCAGACAAGGCCCAACACCAGCAGCCTTCTGTGACAGCGGTGCAGTCCAAGGGAACTTGGAAGCCAGCTCAGTCTTGGAATAAGTCCAAGCAGAACAAGAAGCCCGCCGAGACAAAATCGGCATGAAGGCTTGGCCTCTCCTGGGGTCGTTCAGCTTCATCAGATTCCAGGCACACAACATTACCTTAGTGGCCTACATTAACCATCAGGGGGGACGAGAAGCTCTCTAGCAATGAGGGAGGTATCTCGGATATTGGAATAGGCAGAGACCCACAACTACTCGCTATAAGCAATCCACATCCCGGGTGTGGATAACTCTGAAGCGGATTCCCTCAGCAGACAATCATTCCATCCGGGGGAATGGTCTCTCCACCCCGAGGGGTTTGGGGAGATCTGTCACAGATGGGGGACTCCGGTAATAGATCTCATGGCATCCAGACTCAATTGCAAGCTACCTTAACACGGGTCGCGGTCCAGGGATCCCCAGGTAGAGCTGATAGATGCCTTAGTGGTGCCTTGGGGGTTCAACCTAGCTTACATTTTTCCACCGTTGCCACTTCTACCTCGTGCAGTGGCCTGCATCAAGCAGGAGCAAGCTTTGGCTATTCTGATTGCTCCGTCATGGCCGCCGAGGACGTGGTTTTCGGATCTGGTGGGGATGTCATCTTGAGGTTACCCTGTCGCAGGGATCTGCTGGTACAGGGTCCCTTCCAACATCAAAATCTAGATTCTCTGAGGCTGACTGCGTGGGTATTGAATGCTTAGTCTTGTCCAAGAGAGGATTCTCTGAGACAGTGATTGATACTCTTGTTCAGGCCAGGAAGCTGGTCACTTGTCGCATCTATCATAAGGTGTGGAGAACTTACTTGTCCTGGTATGAGAAACACGGATATCCTTGGCATAAGATTATGGTGTCCAGGATTCTGTCCTTTCTCCAGGATGGGTTGGAGAAGGGGCTTGCCGCCAGTTCCTTAAGGGGACAGATTTCAGCATTATCAGTTTTGTTGCACTAGAGGCTCGCTGAGCTTCCTGATATTCAATCTTTTGTTCAGGCTCTGTCTAGAATCAGGCCTGTCTTTAGACATTCTGCTCCACCCTGGAGCTTGAACTTGGTTCTTAAGGTGTTGCATAGGGTTCCGTTTGAACCTATGCACTCTATTGACATTAAGATTCTTTCTTGGAAGGTTCTCTTCCTTTTGGCTATTGCATCGGCACGCAGATTCTCTGAGTTGGCGGCCTTGCAATGTGAGCCTCCTTATTTGGTCTTTCACGCTGATAAGGCTATTCTTCGCACTGGCTTGGGATTTCTTCAAACCGTAACATCAATCAGGAAATAGTTGTTCCTTCTTTGTGTCCTAACCCTTCTTCTCCTAAGGAGAGATTACTTCATAGCTTGGATGTGGTTCGAGCCTTGAAATTTTATCTTCAGGCCACAAAGGATTTCAGACAGTCTACATCCCTTTTTGTGGTGTATTCAGGGAAGCGCAAGAGGCAGATGGCCTCTTCAACTTCTTTGTCTTTTTGGTTGAGGAGCATGATTCGCTTGGCCTACGAGACAGCAGGACATAAGCCTCCTCAGAAGATCACGGTTCATTCAACTAGAGCTGTGGCTTCTTCTTGGGCCTTCAAGAATGAGGCCTCTATGGAGCAGATTTGTAAGGCAGCTACCTGGTCCTCCTTACATACACAACATTTTACAAAATTTTACAAATTTGACGTTTTTGCTTTGGCGGAAGCAGTTTTTGGGAGAAAGGTTTGCAGACTGTGGTGCCCTCAGAATAGGGTCCGCCTCCTTTGCCCTCTCATTTTTCATTCAGTGTCCTCTAGAGCTTGGGTATTTGTTTCCCACAAGTAATGAATGAAGACGTAGACTCTCCTCCCCTTTAGATGGAAAACATAAATTATGTTTACCTGATAATTATATTTCAATCTTGGGGAGGAGAGTCCACGGCTCCCACCCATTTCTCCGGTGGGCGGACCTAAATTTAGTTTTGTTCTTATGGCACCTTTAATACCCTGATATTTCTCCTACTGTTCCTTGTTCCCTCGGCAGAATGACTGGAGGATGAGGGGAGTGGGGGAGGTATTTAAGCCTTTGGCTGGGGTGTCTTTGCCTCCTCCTGGTTGGCCATGTTCTTAATTCCCACAAGTAATGAATGAAGCCGTGGACTCTCCTCCCCATGATGGAAATTAAATTATCAGGTAAGCATAATTTATGTTTTCCTGTCACTGACTCCATTAGGGACCCTTGGCACACTGTGCCTAAAGTAGACGGGCCATTTCTACTCTGGCTAAGAGAACTACTATTCCTATTGAGGATAGCTGCTCTTTTAAGGACCCAATGGACAAAAAGATGGAGGCTTATTTGAAGAAGATATATGTTCATCAAGGTCTCCAATGGCAATCTGCTGTGTGTATTGCCACTGTGCAGCATCCGATTGGTTCGATGCGTTGTCTGATTCTCTTCAGGTAGAGACTTCTAAGGATGAGATCCAAGACAGGATTAAGGCTTTTAAACTAGCCAATTCATTTATTTATGATGCTATTTTGCACGTTGTTAGACTTAGAGCTAAAACTTCTAGTTCGCTGTTCTTGCCCATAGGACATTGTTGTTGAAATCTTGGTCAGCAGATGTTTCCTCTAAGGTTAGGCTTTTGGAGATTCCTTAAAAGGGTAAGACCTTGTTTGGACCTGGTCTGACAGAAATAATTTCTGATATTACAGGTGGAAAATGGTCTTTTCTACCTCAGGATAAGAAGAATAGACCTAAAGGACGTCAGAGTAATTTTCACTCTTTTCGTAACTTCAGAGGAAAGCCTTCCTCTTCTTCTTCCAACCAGTGGCAGTCCAAGTCTTCTTGGAGACCCAATCAGTCTTGGAACAAGGGGAAACAGTCAAAGAAACCCACATCTGAATCCAAATCAGCATGAAGGTTTTGCCCCCGATCCAGGATCGGATCAGGAGGTGGGCAGACTTTCTCAGTTTTCTCAAGCTTGGATACGAGATGTCCCAGATCCTTGGGCTGTGGACATAGTATTCAGGGTTACAAATTGGAACTCAAGACGTTTGCTCCCAGAGGCAGGTTTCACCTCTCACGGTTATCTGTAGACTAGTTAAAAAGAGAGGCGTTCTTGAAATGTGTACAGGATCTATCCTCTCTGGGAGGGATAGTTCCAGTCCAGGAACATGGTCTAGGATCTTTCCTCTCTGGGAGGGATAGTTCCAGTCCAGGAACATGGTCTAGGTTTTTATTCCAATCTGTTTGTGGTTCCCAAAAAAGAGGGAACTTTCCATCCTATTCTAGACCTGAAGTGTCTAAACAAGTTTCTCAGAGTACAGTCCTTCAAGATGGAAACTATACATTCCATTCTTTCTTTAGTACAAGAGGGTCAGTTCATGACGACCATAGACCTGAAGGATGTATACCTTCATGTTCCCATTAACAGGGATCATCACAGATTTCTGAGATTTGCTTTTCTGGACAAACACTTTCAGTTTGTGGCTCTTCCATTTGGCCTTGCCACAACTCCCAGAATTTTCTCAAAGGTTTTGGGGGCTCTTTTGGCAGTGATCCAGTCTCGGGGGATTGCAGTGGCGCCCTACCTGGATGATATATTGGTTCAGGCGCCATCTTTTCAGCAAGTGAAATCTAGCACAGAAATGTTGTTGTCTTTTCTTCGTTCCCATGGATGGAAAGTGAATCTGGAAAAAAGCTCACTTGTTCCGGCTACAAGGGTAGTGTTCTTAGGGACCATAATAGATTCCCCATCAATGAAAATTTTTCTGACAGAGGTCAGAAGAGCAAAAATTCTTGCCTCTCTCTACAATCTGCTGTTCGGCCATCCGTGGCTCAATTTATATAGGTAATCAGTCTGATGGTGGCTTCCATGTACATTGTTCCCTTTTCTCGATTCCATTTGAGAGCTCTGCAGTTGTGCATACTCAAACAATGGAATGGGGATCATGCGGATTTGTCTCAGAGGATAGAAATAGATCAAATAACAAGAGACTCTCTCCCGTGGTGGACTTCTCAGGAACATTTGTCTCAGGGCACATGCTTTCGGAGACCTTCCTGGGTGATTGTGACCATGGACGCAAGCTTGCTGGGCTGGGGAGCAGTCTGGGATTCATTAAAGGCACAGGGTCTTTGGACTCGGGAGGAGTCTGCTCTTCCCATCAACATCTTGGAGTTGAGATCATTTACAATGCTCTGATGACTTGGCCTCAACCACCAGGGAGGAACTCAGAACTCCTTAGCCATGAAGGAGGTGGCTCTGATTCTTCAGTGGGCAGAGACTCACAGTTGCTGTCTATCTGCCATCCACATTCCAGGCGTGGGCAATTGGGAAGCGGATTTCCTGAGAAGACAGACTTTTCATCCCGGGGAGTGGGAACTCCATCCGGAGGTGTTCTTCAACTTAACTCTCAAATGGGGGTTGCTGGAGTTGGATCTGATGGCGTCTCGGCAGAACGCCAAGCTTCCGAGGTACGGTTCAAGGTCAAAAGATCCACAGGCAACTCTGATAGATGCTCTGGCGGTTCCTTGGAATTTCAGGCTGGCATACCTGTTTCCTTCCACGAGTCATTGCTCGTATCAAACAGGAGAGAGCGTCAGTGATTCTAATAGCCCCTGCGTGGCCTCGCAGGATCTGGTATGCAGACCTAGTGGAGATGTCATCTCTCCCACCTTGGAGACTGCCTCTGATGAAGGACCTTCTGATTCATGGTCCGTTCCTTCATCCAAATCTCGTTTCTCTGTAGCTGACTTTTTGGAGATTGAACGCTTAGTTCTGTCTAAGCGTGGGTTTTCTGAGTCGGTCATTGAGACCATGATTCAGGCTTGCAAGCCTGTTACTAGAAAGATTTACCATAAGATATCTTTTTTGGTTTTAATCCAAGGGCTACTTTTGGAGTAGGGTTAGGATTCCTAGGATTTTGTTTTTTCTCCAGTAAGGTCTGGATCATGTATGTCCGACAGATAATAAATCGTCCCGTATATATCTTTTTTCACATTACTGTAACTTAGAATAATGAAAATTTGAGTTTGAAATGAAACAATAGATTTTAAATGCTAAATGCAATTTCTAGATGTTGCTGTTGGGCTTTTTGCTTTCTCATGTTTCCTACAGATCTCATTAGCTGTATAGGATATCACGGATATGTGTATTAAAGGCATATGACATGTAAATATCTGTCCTGCCTACTACTGATAAACTATACAAAGGCGATAATGTCTTAGATAAAATAAAATACATGTTAATTGTAAATTTCACACTTATTATTCCAGTGTTTTCCTTCTTAGATTTTTCTTTTGCCATTTATATACTTGAAAACCCTCTCAGAGCATATCTTGCAATCCTTGATTCGATTGTTTTGCTACCTTCCTTATATACTTTGGTGGATGAAGTACTATACTCCATGAATTCTGGTTCTTGAAAAAGTGTATAGTACATTATTACACATTTTTGGATGAATACAAAAAAGACCAGTTTTTAAATATTCACTGCATCCACCCAAAAATGATAAACAAACATAACGAATGCATGAGCAAAAAAGTTTAGTACATTTAGTAAATTTGTTTGCTCGGTTGAAACTATTACTCGAAAGGTTAAAAAAAAAGATTTTTTTTGGAGGCAATAAAGGTTTCAAAATGTTCAAATTTACAATGTTTAGGAATGGAAGTATGGAAGTTCAAATATACACTATTCAATAACTATTTAGCAATGTTCTTGTTATTTTATTAATTCCAGTGTCAGACAACAAGTATGTAAGCTTCACTTTTGTTCTTGTTTCGTCTTTGACCTCATTAAAAAAAACAATCACCTTTTTAATTTTGTTTGCTGCTGCTAGCTTGTAGCACTATCTGCTACTTTAACTTTATTTCATTTTTAGGTGCTGTCCAGTTGCTCCTCTGCTTCCCTGAAGATGTTTCACTTACGAAATAATGGACAAATTGATTTTTGTTAGCAAATGTATTCGGAATAACTCCCTTAAAATATATTGGACAAAACTAAATATGTTTTTTTTCATGACAAACAATTTGTGATAAATGACAAAGCTAATATCATTCAGACAGAACATGCAATTTTAAACAGCTTTCTAATTTACTTCTATTATCAATTTTACTTTGTTCTTTTGGTATCTTTTGTTGAAAATGTATGTTTTGAAGACGGCCTATTTCTGGAGCACTATATGGCAGAAGTTTTGCAAGAATGTTATCCATTTGCAAGAGCACTATATGGCAGCACTATTTCCTGCCATGCAGTTCTCCTGATGCCTACCTAGGTATCTCTTCAACAAAGAAAACCATGGGAACAAAGTAAATTTGATAATAGAAGTAAATTGGATTTTTTTTAAATGGTATGTTCTGTCTGAGTCACAAAATAAAATTGTTGGGTTTCATGTCCCTTTAAACAATGATTTCACTAATACAACTGTACGTACCTTACCTAACCTAAATAATATTGCATTCACCTACCTAAAAACACTGGCTGCAGAATTACAGTTAACTGAACACAATGTGCTGGAAATACTCCTACGCAGAGCTAAAAAATGAATTGCAAAAAAAAGCATAATTTTTATTGGCCTGGAAGTTAAATTCTAAAATTATTTCTGCATAGATCTATTTGTGGCCAGATTAACACAGCATAAGGAATCAACAAACTGGAACAGTTGCATATTTGTTTGATAACGCCTCTGCTTTTGCAATAAATTACAGATCCATAAAACATTAATAATGAAACAATAATATTAGATTATTTTTTTTAATAAACCTGTAACTCTGTATGAGATTTAGCAACATGGTTTTTGTTGACAACAGAGGTATACTGGTGTCAAGTGTTCAATTGGACAGTCCTCTGTTTAAGTAGGCTACTTAAAGGGACAGTCTAGACCCAATACATAATTTTGATTACTTTTTGTTACATACCAGAGAAGCATCGTGCAACAGGTCCCACATTTATAAGTTTGTAAGAAGTGCACACAAAATGTAAATATTCATTGCTTGTTAGGAGCCAAAAATGGCCACCAAACTCCGCCCACCAATTGTGTGTATATTTTGGTATGTTAAAGGGACAGTCTAGACCCAATACTTAGGGGCAGATTAATCAAGTAGCGGATGCTGCAATCTACCCCCGCAGTTTCCAGATGGCTGGAAACATAAGTTAAGAAGTAGCGGTCTTAAGATTGCTGCTTCTTAACTCGTCCTCCACCTCTGAGGTGGCGGACAGCAATCAGCCCGATCGGATACGATCGGTTTGATAGACACCCTCTGCTAGCAGATTGGCCGCGAATGTGCAGGGGGCGGCATTGTACAAGCATTTCACTAAAAATGCTTTTGCAATGATAAATGCAGACAGTGTATGCTGTCGGCATTTATCGATGTGCGGTGGACAGTGATAAATCTACCCCTTATTCTTTATTACTTATTGTTACATACCAGACAAGCATCTTTCAACAGGTTTCAACTTTTAAATAATCGTTTTGTTATCAGCTGAAAATGACCACCAAGCTCTGTCCACAGTTTTCTTGTTAGCTGTTTTCTTGTATAACAATTAGCAGTGTACGTTTTATATTTTTCAGTTAGCTATTTCAAATTGCACATGCACAAATCAGCGTTTGTGAGTAGGAAAGCTTATTAAAGTGTCGATCATGATAGTAGAAACTTGACATATCAAAATATACACACAATAGGTGGGCGGAGTTTGGCGACCATTTTCAACTCTACCAAACTATGATTATTTAAATGTTTCATGTACTTCTTACAAGCTTATAGATGTGGAACCTGTTGCAAGATGCTAGTCTGGTATGTAACAATAAGTAATAAAAAATAAGTAATGGGTCTAGACTGTCTCTTTAAATCTATACAAAAAAACTGTACACCTAAAGGCCCAATGTTTTTAAATCCCACTCATGTGACAGAAGCATATGGTTCTACTGATTACAAATATGTTACTATAAATTAATGATACTGTGCTTGCAATACTCTGTGTGTTACTGGCATCCAAGAGGGTAAAAAGTCCCTTCCTTATGTGTTAAGGACAGTCAAGTGAGCTAAAATACTGCAATATGTATATGGTAGGCTTCAAACTCTGTTATCTAGTGCAAGATTTCCCCTACATCAAGGGAGCAACTCCAGGGAGTATTATCAGAAAAATAACATTTTGCAAATGCTTGGGTATTACATTTAAGATGTTGCTATGCAATACACTTCCAGTGGGATTCACCAAAAGGTGAATAAGCAGAACTGTAGAGAGTAATTTTCCCTCTCAATATGTAGCTAGTGGGGGGATCTCTGCATTGTGTTTGTAGCCAAAGGGGAGATAAAAGAAAACATTTGTGTATTATTGGCATCTAGGATGGATACAATCATTACTAAATTTGTTACTGGAAGCCAAGGTGATACAGTTACTGCTTAGTTGTGAAAAATATGGCCTAATGAAGAACTTTGGGGAGAGCTGGTGGCCACCCTATTCTGTTTAGTTCCTATGCTTTTCTATACAATTGATTTACTCACACCTCTTTATTTTGTAATGAGCTTTATATTGTAACATACAAACAGGAGATGTAGGAGAGGGCCTGAGTGTTCCTATCCTCAGATTTTTTTTATTTCTGTTACTAATTTAAACTTTATTTCAGATCACAGCACCCATCTTTTCTTCATAAATGGTCCACAGCTGCATTCATTACTTTTGGGAAATAGGAACCTGGCCACCAGGAGGAGGCAAAGACACCACAGCCAAAGGCTTAAATATTCCTCCCACTTCCCTCATCCCCAGTTATTCTTTGCCTTTCGTCCCAGGAGGTTGGCAGAGAAGTGTCAGAATTGTGTTTGTCTCTTATGGAGGGTAGTACTCTTCGGCATTGGGACGAGAGTTTTAAGTAATCCTATCAGTCTGTCAGTGAGGGCTTGGATGAAAGTTAGAGTCCGGAGATGCAGGGAGAGTCTTTCTGCAAAACCATCCCGATTCATGTTAACAGCTCCACAAGCAATCAGCGTTGTCGAACTTCGCTTCGCTGCCTGCTTTCTTCTCTCAAGTCCATGGGGAAGACGCTGCTACTATCCGTTACACTTGAAGGGCCGTGTTCCTTTTCCACGGTGTAGAGTCTGGTAAGATTGTTTCATTTTACTTCATCAGAATGTACTGTAACTCATTTGTTTCCTGTAAGGGCCATCTTGCGGGACTTATACAAAAAGATAGGGTCTCAGTGAGACTCCTTTGGTATCTTGGAATCGAGGGTTAATATCTCCTGAGGGGGATTATTGAACAGGGGTTTTTTAATCATGTCTGTTATGTGATTCAATATGCTTATGTGTAGTGTTAACTGGGCTCCTGGCTTGTAACATAAGGGCCTTTGGAAGTGACACGACCTTATGGTTGGGCGCGCTTTTTTTTGGACTGTACGGTTCACCTTGTGACTGTGCATGTTTACGATCTGGTCTTCCATTTTAGCATTCCTGACCATGTGGCGACGGAAAAATTCTGGTCTGCCAGTGTCTGGTTCAAAGGAGGTGGTGAGTGCCCCAACCATTGTGGGTGTCAGGTGCCGTTTTGATTTTGTTCTGTCCTCTGCAAGGCGAGTTCCCTACCGCATCCTACTACTACACATGTGGGTAACCCAGATTATGTGTAATGCTCATGGGATACACCTCTATCAGACCGAACTCGGCCAGTAGTCTTGTTATCCTGGCGTCTAGCTGGAATGATAGGGAATATCCCAGAGCAGAGAAGGTTTGCAAGATGAGATAAGTGGCACTTAACACAGGCAGGACAGTCCTTGGTGGCAACAGACAGGAAACCAGAGAAAAGTAGTTCCGGAGTAAACCACTAGGATGGTCAGGCAGGTAGGGATCGGCAACAGTAAGGCAGTCCAGAGGTAAACCACTAGGATGGTCAGGCAGGCAGGGATCGGCAACAGTAAGGCAGTCCAGAGGTAAACCACTAGGATGGTCAGGCAGGCAGGGTTTGGCAACAGTAAATCAATCCAGCAGCTAAAGGTTAAACAGGCAGAGTGGTCAGACAAGCAAGGTTAAGCAGCAGTATATCAATCCAGCAGTTTAAGGGTTAAACAGGCAGAGTGGTCAGACAGACAAGGTTCAGCAACAATTTTAACAGTCCAGTAGTTAAGGGTTAAACAGGCAGAGTGATCAGACAAGCAAGGTTCAGCAGCAGTATATAAATCCAGCAGTTTAAGGGTTAAACAGGCAGAGTGATCAGACAAGCAAGGTTCAGCAGCCGTATATTAATCCAGCAGTTTAAGGGTTAAACAGGCAGAGTGGTCAGACAGGCAAGGTTCAGCAACAATATAACAGTCCAGAATACAAATAAGCACAACCCAGGAGAACAGTAGGTAACACCTATACTTGGGCAATGATAGGTATGACTGTTACTTACATAGGCGCACCACAGGAGATCCTAACCGGCTTCTGAGGAAGAAAGCGTGCAGCGATGACGTCACCTCCGCACGCAGAGAGGAACCGACTCCTCCCTAGGCAACGAGCATACAGGTCGCACCGTGTCCCTAGCAACGGCTAGAGCGGCGTGACGTTATGTTTATCCCTCCTTGCAAGGCGGCTTGTTCCCCCGGAGGTCGCAGCACGTTTTCCCTTTCACATATTTTTGGTGATTATGTGTCTGCAAAGTCAAGACGTTTATTTGCGTTAGTGTTCGTGCCCTATTGTCACGGGTCTCCTGGCCTTAAGTGGGCCTATGCAGTTCTCTGCGGTTGTAGCTGTCCCTGAGTGTTGTGCCTTTCGTTACAGAATAGTGTTTCTTCTCGTTTTACTCAGACACGTTTTTAATTATTAGAGGACCCTATCCTTAATGGATACGGGAATCCGCAGTATTCTACTTCGAATGGCTCACCTCATTAGACATGAGGGGATGACGTAATCTCCTGATTGTCGATTTATTGAGATCCTTCCCAGTTTTGTTGTAAGATCAGGGTTCCGTTTGGCTGGTCCTGCAGGTATGCCTGTTCTTCTTTGGCTTTAACCTACGGGTTGCCTTATATTTTCTTTTATCCGGTTAGGATGTGCTTTATTTTTAATTATATGTTTCCTTCGGGAACTTTCTCTGGGATCGATCCTTGCCTTTTACTTCTGCAGAAGTTTGTTACGGGACATGTCAGTCCTATGTTTGTCTGTTATTCTCTTCCCCTCTGAGGGAGGATTTAGGCAGCATAACAGTTATGACCTTGTCTGCAGGCTGGTCCTGCTCGAGTTCAGTTCTTCTGTCTCGTGGCTTATTCAGACACTTGGCACCTGTTCTGCCTGGATGGGCCGGTTGAGGCGCCGAGTGCTCACTTTATTATCAGTCCTTATTTAGCCTTCAAGCTGGTTGACTGGGTCAGTGGAGTTGCGCTGCGTCACTCTTTTTCTTCCGATACTCTCGGGATCGAGAGTGTTCTTCCTCACGTGGGAGGATTGGGGGCTTAGCTCCTCCTTACTGCTGTCTTGTGCGGTTTGACCTTTCTGAGGCTCTGGGAAATTGTCCTTCGAACTTGTTCCTTCCATGGTCCTTTTGGGGACCTGGTTTTCCCTTCGGAAGATGGTTGTTCCTTTTTGAGGACATTGGGGTCTCCTTTGGGCCCTGCTTAGGGTTCTTTCCTGGAGCTGGGGATGATCTGCATCTTTTTTTTTCATGTGATCCTCTGACTTGTATTGGAGGTGATGTGGAGACTAGCCTTGCTCGAGTGACTTTGTCTTTGAGGTATCCCCTTGCTTTAGACGTCTTGTGGGCCCCAGTGTCTTGGTTTGAGATGCCTTAGCTCCTTTGGGGTGTTGCACTTCGGCAAGGGGTGGTCTCTTTCTTGGGTCGGGACTTGCGAGGTGTTCTCGTTATCCGGGCTATTCTGGATATTGCATTGATATCTCCCTGTGGGTCTGTTTTTTATATCAGACTCAGTGTTTGAGTTTCTGGGATACTGTTTGTTTTTTAACAATTGGGGGCTCGCACCGACCGGTCTTCGCCCTGGTTCTTCTGGTTGCTGAGGCTTTCGCTCAGCATTTTCCCTTGTGGTTCTCGTTGCGGGTTGTTACTGGATTTTGCAGGTTTCAGGGTGGGTTGGGGGTTCTCCACTTCCAGGGACCTTGGCCATGACCTTTGGTCTGGCTAGTTGACCTGGTAACAGTTGACCAGGTTTTATGAGGCCCATGCTCATGGGGCTTACCTTACGCTTATTGAACGGTTTCCCTTGAACAGTTTATTGAGGTAACCTGATAGCTTCGCGGTTCTGCAGGCGAAGGGTTTGCAGGGTATCCGCTGCAGCTATTGCACCTTGTCTGTGTGATAGCAGGCTAATTTCTAGGGGGATTCCTTCCAAATTCATGATTCCTTCCAAGTTCATCTGCGTTGGAGATTGATCTCTTGTTCAGTCTGTGGCCTTGTGTCTTGTGGGCAGGTGCTCTGTATTTAATGGCCCCTTTTTTCTTAGGGAGACTTGTTCTCCTCCTGACGGAGGTATGGTCCTTGTCTTAGGTGGAACAGAGGATTTAACCTATGTTGAAGAGTACATACTCTATGGGTGGTTCTGTTCTATCTGGGGTCTTGCTGGCTCTGCGTTGCGACTATGTTGGGCCTTTTTTTGTTAGATTCTTTGGCCTTGTCGTCTGTTTCTGCACCCGAGCCCTGTTGGAATGGCTGGGGCCATTCTTCCGCTCTTTTGTGAGCTGTTGTGGGGTAGTTCTTTTGTTCCCCTGTTTTCAGACCTGGCGTCGCTTGGGCTGGCTGAAGTATGTATATCCACAACTTTCTCCTGAATGTGAACCGGCTAGTGCTGCTTGAATAGAGAGTGTGCTGCTATTGCTCATCCGCAAAAACGAAATCTGCAAAGGGTACAAGAACGCAAGCGCAACTCCGATTCACAGGGGCTGTAAAATTTATTGAACAAACAAATGCGCATACATATGCACTTACAAGATAATAGATAAAACAAGCATATCTTAGCTGATAGCGTGGTGGATGCAGTCCCGATAATTCTGTTACCACTAGTGTAACTCTCTGCTGCTCACGGTCTCACCAAGATGTTTAGGAAAAAGTGCTATACGACTCCAAATTTCCTAAAGCACAAAAGTCTCTAACTCAACACGTTTCATCTGCTGCCTAAGCAGACTTTCTCAAGAGTAACATTAGACCAGTGAAGTTTAGCAGTGTGAGGTTAGAGTGCAGCGCAGAATCAGAAGGGCCTCTCTCATTTGCTGTTGCGGCATGTGTCTTGTCCAATAGGTGAGTGTGGGTGTGTTTCGGCACAATTTTAAAAAATCAATAGGCAGTTGTTTTGACACTCTTGTCAATCTCTTGAGAAAGTCTGCTTAGGCAGCAGTTGAAACGCGTTGAATTGGAGACTTTTGTGCTTTAGGACATTTAGAGAGGTATAGCACTTTTCCAAAACATCTTGGCAAGCACGTGAGTAGCAGAGAGTTACACTAGTGGTAACAGAACTATTGGGACTGCATCCACCACGCTATCAGCTAAGATATGCTTGATTTATCTATTATCTTGTAAGTGCATATCTATGCGCACTTCTTTGTTCAATACATTTTACAGCCCCTGTTACTCGTAGTTGCGCTTGTGTTCTTGTACCCTTTGCAGCAATCAATCAATGTCACATTTTGCTTTACTGTGATTTTATGGGATTTCACTGAAATCTCGTGAATTTTATTGTAAACTTCCTTAAAATAAAGAGTGAAATAACTTGACAGTGCTTGCACATGCCAGATGCACGCACCCTTGCAAGTCATAGGACTATCATCCTGATTAACTGCTTAAATTCCCTTTACAATGGGATGTGGCTACTGGGAAAATTTTGAGGGGAAAAAATGTTTCCTTTTTTTACATAGAGAAGTTCAGATGATAACTTGTAATATGAGTTCAATGCACTTGCTATTAGCACTATCCATTAAAAGTATAGGACATGCTATAAACTTGATGCATTGGTTTAAATATTGTAATACTAGATTGGATATTCTTTGTGCTATGTTGTGCAAAAGATAACTCACACTGTACAACAGATTTGTGGTCCACTTATAATCTAGCCCATAGAAAGTTAGGCTCAGCAATGCAAAAATACAAAAGGAAATTACAGTATATAATTTTCAGTTTAGAATATCCCTTTAATACAGGGAATGGACTGCAGAATTTCTTTTACACAGCTGGGATAACATTTAGTAAGCAATACAGGCAGTTTATACTTGGAGAGAGAAGGGGAGCTCAGGAGCGTGCATGTGTCTTTAGTCATCTGACAGCAGTGTCTGCAACAATGTCTCTAGCTATGTAATACATTATTGAAAATACTTCTGCCATAGACTGCTAAAGACGTGCATGCTCTTTAGCTTATATCAGCCTACCTATGTTCCCCAAGGCAGAATATGCTGTAATCTGAGATGTAATTGTAGAAAATACTTCATGTCTGCAGAAAGAACAGGACACAAGCAGGTACTGTTAGCACTTTTGCTTTGCAGCTCTGCTTCACATTACACATTTGGCTGTTCTCTACAAACAGAGCTGTGCTCTGACTGTACTGTGCAAGTTTTCCTTAACACAATGCTGCAAGAGCAAACCGCTGTTTGAAGAAAACAGTCAAATACGGAGCAGCACTGCAAAAAGCAGCAGAGCATTGATTGATGGCTGTCTCTCTGGGATTTTTAATCACGCTCTCTAGCATTTCTCGATCTGCAAAGCTGTAACTCCTGATTGTGAGATTTTCTTGTGAGCAATGCATCTTTTTTTCTTACTACATTTTTCCTTCATTAAGTTATGTTTGGCAAAGAACGTAGGAAACTAATTTATTCTAGAGACATTTTAAAATCTTAATATTTTTTTCCCTCTGCAGATAATTTGCAATGCCACTTTCAACTGCTGCAATATATATTTATTTCAAAATATATATTCAAAATGACCTGCAGAACAGTTTTCACTAAAAGTAAGATTTAATCTGCCTCTGTGCCTATGTTTACTACTCATAAAAGGAAACCAGGAGAACAAAGCAAATTTGATAACAGAAGTAAATTGGAAAGTTGTTTAAAACTGAATGATTTATCTGCATCATGCTTGCTTAATTTTGACTTTATTGTCCCTTTAAAGAAAGGAAAATAGTGTAGAGACAGAAACAGAAAAGAGACATGCAGGTGAGGAAATATCAGGGGACATAATTAGCGGCCAAGGGGTACATTTATTAATAGTTGAGTGGACATGATTCGCTGTAGCAAATCATGTCCACTCGACCTTGCATTCGCTGTCTGCATTTACCATTGCACAAGCATTCCTAATGAGATGCTTGTGCAATGCCGCCCCCTACTCACTGGCGGCCAATCGGCTGCTAGCAGGGGCTGTCAATCATCCTGATCGTATCAGATTGGGATGATTTGGCGGACAAGTTAAGGAGCAGCAGTCTTATGACGAGCCTGAAACAATGGGGCTCCGAAGCAGCACCCGCTGCTTAATAAAGGGAGCACCCAAAATAATCCATATTGTCCAAGAGAGGAAAATATGGACACATAGGTTCTAAGAAAGACAGCAAAAAGCATAAAGACACAGAAGTGCATGTGTTCCAGTGGACATTCTACTTGGGGCTAGATGAAGGGGCCGATTTATGTCCGCCCGACATCGCTAAATGTCGACAGGATACGCTGTCGGCATTTATCTTTGCACAACCATTTCACAAGAAATGCTTGTGCAAAGCTGCCCCCTGCACAATCACAGCCAGTTTTTAGTTTATTATAACTTATTTTTTGCTTACAGTGTCCCTTAAAGCATGGTGGTAACATAAAAGTACATTATAGCCTTTAAGGGACATTATTGTTTAAAAACGAAGGGCAAATGTGCACTGGTATTACAAGTTGAGCGCAATGCAAACCCGACCTTCATTGTGAGCGCACTTTCATAGGCTCCAATGGGAGCCTTTTTCTGATACCGATAGACACGGCAGAGAACCTAGTGCAGCGAAGGGGGTAAGCCGCACAATGTTGGGCAGCAAATTTTAAATATATATGTATATGACTATAAAAATATATATTTATGTTTTTATATGTGTATATACACATAGTAACACAAAAATATATATGTATATAAGCATATACATATATATTTTGTGGGAACACACAGTTCCTATAGACCGCAATGTAAAGGCACTTTTTATTGCCGTTTTTTTTTTTCTAACATTCCTCATCTCCTCATTTTAACCCCTTATAACTGCTTTGTGCGGTTATTTTTTTTATTTAAATAAAGATGCTACCATTTTTTTATTTTGATAAAGGAACCTTACACTTTATTTTGGGGACAATTAGGGAACATTTTTTTTTATTAACCAGAAGTCTGATCTCTAGTTAATGAATTTGAGTGCAAAGTGCTATTGCCCTTATTTAATGTGTTCCCGTAAACGTTTACGGGCACATTAAATTAGCACTCCACTTGTAATCTAGTCCTAAATGCCCTATTTACATACAGTAGATCATTTCATTGTTTTAGATCCTTATTTGGATCAGCAATACGCTGTACCTGGGTGTGTGTGACTCTGACTGTTCATTTAACCCCTTTTCATGGGTTAAGCACCTAATTAAAAAAGGATATTTGTCTTCTAATAAAATACTTTAACAAATTACAGAATGTTATTTTACACTATAATATGAAAAAGTGACACAATGGGGCCCATTTATCCGAATGGAGCTTGAGGACCCGTGTTTCTGGCGAGCCTACAGGCTCGCCAGAAACACCAGTTATGAAACAACGGTCTAAAGACCACTGCTCCATAACCCCGTCCGCCTGCTCTGAGCAGACGGACAGACATCACTGAAAATCAACCCGATCGAGTACGATCAGGTTGATTGACACCTCCCTGCTGGTGGACGTTTTGCCGCAAATCTGCAGGGGGTGGCGTTGCACCATCAGCTCACAAGAGCTGCTGGTGCAATGCTGAATACAGAGAGCGTATTGCTTTCCGCATTCAGCGAGGTCTGGCGGACCTGATCCGCACTGTCGGATCAGGTCCACCAGACCTTTGATAAATATCCCCCAATATGTATTGCTAATTTTGTATATTTTATTAATGTAGATATATCCACATTTAAAGGGGAATGCATTTATCTTTAACATACACAAAAGCACTAATACTTTTTACACTAGTATTTTGTTTTAAATTAAGGGTTAATTAAACATTAACAGAATGTATTTATGTCCACAACTGACACCTAAATATTAATTGTTCATGTTCATCAGATGATAGGGACCTCTTCCCCAGCTCTGGTGATTGACAGTTACACCCCCCATTCTAAAAGGATAATTTATTCATGAACACTTTGGGCCAGATTAAAAGTGGAGCACTAAATATCGCTTGCGCGCATTTGTTATGGGACTGCCCCAAGTTAAAGAGCTTTTGGCTCAAAATTTCGTACTGGCTTACGAAGGTAACAGGAACCCAGATAGTACTCTCAGCTCAATGTATAATCTTCCTAATATCAAATGACAGCCCACTTCTTTTCGATAACCTAGTATCCACAGTAATAGTTCTGGCAAAACAAGTGATTTTGGTAGAATGGGCTGGAGATAAATCCCTCTCTCTACAAAAGTTACTTAGAAGAATACACTCGCAAATGCTAATCGAACAGGCAGACGTGAAGGGGGATCCAGAAAGGCGAATAAAGCGCTTCATATCTAAATGGGAAACTTATCTTCTACATTTACCGGTGGCAGTTCGGGGAAGGGTTATCTACCCATTCAGAAACAGCCTCTTTATTTTAAGCGAAAACCTTATGGGTAACTGGCTTTTCCCAGCTCCCCAAAAGTAATTATTAAAGTAATTATTAATTATAACCTGGTTATGCACAAACTTGGCTACTTTAAAACCCTCTTTGGTATGGTCCCTTCTTTGTGTCGCTTCTTTCTCCTCTCCTTGTTCTTGTTTCTTGTCCAGGGGGGGCGAACTAAATCGGATTGCTCCAGGTAAGATGTTTTGTCTTATTTTTGTTATATGTATGTTAGTTTTTTGTTTTGTTTTAAGTGTTATACTGTTTTGTTATATATAAGAAAATGTGAATCCATACCTCTACATGGTGAACTAATACTTGTCACTGACTATGTAAACAAACAAAGGATCTCATACTCCGCTGTTATTTGTACTTTCCTAATACCATTGTTATGTTTCAAGCCAAGCTAATTTATGTTTTCTACCATGTATATATTGGATTCTATCTATAAATAAAGTTATTAAAAAAAAATATCGCTTGCGCGCAAGCAATGTTAGCGCTTCACTGAGTAATACCAGCACAAACTTTTATGCGCTGGCATTACAAGTTAAGCGCAATGCGAATGCAAGCTCACGTTCGCATTGCTAGGAAGCATTGCGCTCACGATAGCGTGTTTCCATAGGCCGTCATAGACATCATCAGAACCTAAGCGCAGCGATGAGGGTAAGTAGCGCAGTGATGGCAGCAAATATATATGTATATGATTATATACACATATATCTGTGTTAATATGCGCATGTACACATATTAACACATAAATGTATATGTATGTAAACACACATATATATATATATATGTACAGGGAACACACAGTTCCCAAAGACCTCAATGTAAAGGCACTTTTACATTCCCCCACTCCCGCCAACTTTACTGCCTAGTGCAGTTATTTTATTTTAAAAAAAAATAATTGTACACTACACTGTATTTTAGGGGCATTTATGGCATATTTATAAAATTACCCAGAGATCTGAAATCTGGTTAATTTTATAAGCGCTAATTGCTACCACAAGCTTGCGGTAGCAATAACCAGCACTTGTAATGGCTGGTTATCTAGCCCTTTGTGTTACCAAACAAAAAAAATAGAAAATAAAATTAAGTTAAAATAAACAATACATTTTTAAAAATAAATGATAATAGTTGTAATTCATGAAACATTTCAGAACGGTGAAAACTTGCATATCATATCCATTTAAACTATAAAACAATAAAACGTGTGTTATTTTGTATAACTGGATTAAAGATACATAAATAAATTTAAAGGGCTTATGTATATAAATCCTTTTACAGAATAAAAATTAATACGTTCTTTCTTATGAGTAATATAAATGTCATTATTATGTGTGTAAACATGTACAAATTACAGGGTTATGGATATATATATATATATATATATATATTATATAGTCAGTGTGTGTATATATATATATATATATATATATATATATATATATATATATATATAGTCAGTGTGTGTGTATATATATATATAGTCAGTGTGTGTGTGTATGTGTATATATATATATATAGTCAGTGTGTGTGTATATATATATATAGTCAGTGTGTATGTGTATATATATAGTCAGTGTGTGTGTGTATATATATATATATATATATAGTCAGTGTGTGTGTATATATATATATAGTCAGTGTGTGTGTGTATATATATATATATATATATATAGTCAGTGTGTGTGTGTATATATATAGTCAGTGTGTGTGTGTATGTGTATATATATATATATATATATATATATATAGTCAGTGTGTGTGTATATATATATATATATAGTCAGTGTGTGTATATATATATATAGTCAGTGTGTGTGTGTATATATATATATATATATATATATATAGTCAGTGTGTGTGTGTATGTGTATATATATATATATATATATAGTCAGTGTGTGTGTATATATATATAGTCAGTGTGTGTGTGTATGTGTATATATATATATATATAGTCAGTTTGTGTGTATATATATATATAGTCAGTGTGTATGTGTATATATATATATATATATATATATATATATATATAGTCAGTGTGTGTGTGTATATATATATATATATATATAGTCAGTGTGTGTGTGTATGTGTATATATATATATATATATATATATATATATATAGTCAGTGTGTGTATATATATATATATAGTCAGTGTGTGTGTGTATATATATATATATATATATATATATATATATATAGTCAGTGTGTCTGTGTATGTCTATATATATATATATATATAGTAAGTGTGTGTGTATATATATATAGTCAGTGTGTGTGTGTATGTGTATATATATATATAGTCAGTGTGTGTGTATATATATATAGTCAGTGTGTGTGTATGTATATATATATATAGTCAGTGTGTGTGTGTATATATATATAGTCAGTGTGTGTGTGTATGTGTATATATATATATATATATATATATATATATATATATATAGTCAGTGTGTGTGTATATATATATATATATATATATATATATATATAGTCAGTGTGTGTGTATATATATATATAGTCAGTGTGTGTGTGTGTGTGTATATATATAGTCAGTGTGTGTGTGTGTGTGTATATATATAGTCAGTGTGTGTGTATATATATATATATATATAGCCAGTGTGTGTGTGTATATATATAGTCAGTGTGTGTGTATATATATATATATAGTCAGTGTGTGTGTATGTGTATGTATATATATATATAAGAAAAAAAATTCAATATAATATTTATGTTCGATTTATTTTCAAAGCAAATACAGTGAAGGAGTTAATGTAACTGCAAGTACTGTTACCGGGTAATATTTTGTAGTGACAGACACCCTGGGGAAGGTACGTCTGTGCTGATATTTGGGAGGGAAGAAATGCATCTATTGGAGGCAGCTCATACTGCAGAGGGCTTCAAGCACTGAGCTGTTAGTGAGGGGGAGCAGAAACTGAATTCATTTCAGCACCACGGACAGCAGCAAGACAGCAATTAGAGTACACACTGCTTCCAAAGGGGCATAAAACACTCTGATATCTTTCCACATCACCTACTTATTTATTTACTGAGGATTGTGGGTACAAAAGAATATTTCATATTTGAAAACCATTTTCTAGAAGAAGTAATTCTGAAATGCAGAGGAAAATCAATATTTTTTCAAGGTTCCTTTGAACGAGCTGCTTCCCTTGGTTGGGAAGTGTATTTGCATACCCTGTTATTCCTTCCAGACCTTCAGGGAGATTTCTCCTACATGTGTTTTGCATCTCAGCTTCATCCAGTGTGGAGCTGAGAAGCATCATCAGACCAAGACGTTGGCTCACTTTGGAAGTGCACAATCCATGGACAGAATGCGCCTCTTCCTTCTGGCTGTCTTGTTTTTATTTTCTTTTGCCCGTGCTGGGTGTGATCCCAAAATTGTGAATATTGGTGCAGTACTGACCAACAAGAAAAATGAACAGACATTTAGAGACGCGGTGAACCAAGCAAATAAAAGACATGGGAATGGGAAAATTCAGCTAAATGCCACTTCAGTGACCCACAAATCAAATGCTATACAGATGGCTCTCTCAGTATGTGAGGATCTCATCTCCAGCCAGGTATTGACAGGAGATGGTCAAGTCCTTCCACTAATCATCAACTGACACCCAGTCATGGCAGCTTGGTACATTAGCACTTCATGGGCATTTCATTTCCATATCATTTAAAGGGATACTAAACCCCAACATTTTCTTTCATGATTCAGATAGAGCATTCAATTTTAAGCAACTTTCTAATTTACTCCTAGTATTAATTTTTCTTTGTTCTCTTGCTATCTTTATTTGAAAAAGAAGCAATCTAAGCTAAGGAGCCAGCCAATTTTTGGTTCAGCACTCTGGACAGTATTTATACACCATTCAGCAAGGACAACCCAGGTTGTGAACCAAAAATGGGCCGGCTTCTAAACTTACATTCTTGCTTTTCAAATAAAGATAGCAAGAGAATGAAGAAAATTGATAATTGGAGTAAATTAGAAAGCTGCTTAAAATTGCATGCTCTATCTAAATCATGAAAGATAAAATTTGGGTTCAGTGTCCCTTTAAGCATTTTATCTCCATACAGATATTTTGTATAGTCTCCGTATAGTTTGTGTAAATGATGAAGAACAGTAGAAGTGAACATCATCATAAGACAAGAATCAACAAATGAATCTGTCATTGGGTTTAAAACAATATTTTTGTGTATGCCAGGGTATTCAGGATCGATAGCTGGTAGAAAAACTCACAAATATATATATATATACATATATATGTGTGTGTGTATGTACGTATATCTATATATATATATTTACAAACATGCCTGTACACATACACACAACTCACAAATATATATATATATACATATATATGTGTGTGTGTCAGGAAATTAAAGAGTATCTTAGCCAGGAACAATTCATCTAACACACATACACAGATATATATATATATATATATATATATGTATGTGTGTGTGTATGTATACATACTTAAACACATACATATATATATATATATATATATATATATACACACATACATATAAACACACACATTTCCTAGGGGTCAGAGCCCAGAAACATTGCTCAATACATTTCTATTTTTCTTTAAATCCAGTCAGTCTATATCTTAGACTTCTTTCTCTCATATTTGTTTTGCTCTAATTCTTCCATTCATTATATAATTCTTTCTATATCCCATTCCAATTCCTGTCTTTTTTCTTCCCTTTTCTTTTCCATCCTCCTCCTCCTCTCTCTCTCTCTCTCTCTCTCTCTCTCTCTCTCTCTCTCTCTCTCTCTCTCTCTCTCTCTCTCAATATCTATATATCCTTAACAATTCTGGAAAGAAAATGATCACTACCATGATGGGAATGATCCAATCAAATGAGGCATTCTTATTGATCAGCAATCCCAGCTGTATACACAGTTGAGATGCAGTAATAGGGCTGATATTTCCCTCATCACTTTACCTATCTGTCAGAGCAATCCTTAAAGCTAATTAAATGATGTAGTGCAGTCTTGATCATCCCATAGTACAAATGTAGAGCAAAAAGATTATTTTGAATAGGAAACACAGTGACATTTGTAGATTTTCTGCAGGTTTTTTATTTTACATTAGTTTCAATATTTCCATATAGCCTGGTATCCTATGAAGAACCTACTTTCTGCACCCCATATCCGTTCCTTAGGTTTCAAATGTACTGGATAAGAGTAAGCCCCATACCCCCTACTGCTGCTTTACTGAATTCCAATGAAGCTGAAATGTCCGCATTGCAGCCTTTATGTGAGTTAGCACCAGAAAAGAAGCACAGGTAGACATTAAGCTAAACAATGTTTCTTCCAGGGAAACATCTAAAAACCTTTAGAATAGGCATGTAAGATATCTCTGAATAAATGTCATGTAATCTGTCATGCCTCCAATGTTTATGGGGCAATGACATAGGTATATATCTAAATTACAAATATAACCATTGCCAATTTTTATGGACACGTATTTACAGTCTATATACACGCTTATATAAATTAGGCAGACAGATTAGATAGATAACAGATAGACAAAGAGATAGATAGACAAACGTGTTCTTTTGCATGTCATAGGTAATGGACAGAAAGTGTAAATGAACATTGACTGTGCTCAACCCTTGATGTTTAAACAATTTTTAAATGTGTTATTCCTTAGGATACAACTCACCATTTACAAAATTAATTTTTATATATATATATATATATATATATATATATATATATAATATCTGAATATTGCTACAATAGTTGTATAGTCTGTATCTTAGCATTTTACTCATCTGAGTGGCTTAGAGAACGTTGCACTGCATAAAAAGAATTAATATGGATGCTGCAATCTATGCTATGAGCATTTTGCTGCTGATGCATGTAAAACCATTTTTCAGCTATGCTTTTATTCCAGAAGCAGACATTTTATACGTCTCAGCTGTCTCTTGGTGATACATTATTTTGTATACAGTGACCAGCTCAGTGGGCAAATGTTCCTAAATTATAGAGATTTATGGATCAAAACCTTCTAGCTAGACAATTTGTCATTTCATTATATTTTATTTGAAATCAGTGGGTGTTTCTTATATGATTTACCTAATTTCCATGCATAATCCGTTATATTCTTCCGTTCATTTAGCTGCTGTGTTATCTGAGTAAATATAACTAATTTGTAAATCATGCAGGATTTGACCCTGGTTGTTAAGCTGTGATTTTCTACTTTACAAGTACAGTGTTATTTAAACCAAAGAAAATGTGTTGAGTTATGAATATATTATTATTTTTTGTTAATAATAATATTAATAATAAACAGAATAATCATTAAAAATAATGATCTTAAATTAAGGATTTATTCTAGAAAATCTGACTAAAATATGTTGGGTTTTTTTGGTATGAGGATATTGTTTCTTAATGTAGTTGGAGAAATAAATTTATGATTTTTTTTAAAAACAAAATAATTTTATTACGGACACTGATCACATTTTTTTAATTGTATTTAAGAGTTCATTTTAAAACCTATAAAAATATTATAGTTTTTATTTTTCTTAATTGGTTGTTCGTATGCTGCATAAACCTACTTTTTTCTGTGCCCTCCAATATAGCTGTGTAGTTCTCCCTATCGATGAGATTAAATGTTCCAGTATGAATTGTTTGTTAGTTCAGTTTAGTTTGAAACAGCTCTGTTTTTTTTATGGATACATATTTTAATATATTTTCATATAGTTAATATATATTTTATGACTAAAATTTCTCTTTAAAAATTAGAATATTTTAATTTACTATCTAGTTGTTTTTGTAATGTTGATTGCAACAAAGCCATTACAAATGTACAATGCCAAAACCACAAAAACGTTCCCATATTAAGAATGATAAGCAACTCTTACCAAATTACAAAACCTGTTTCATGTTGTTGTCTTTGAGATTAAATAGTATGGAAACAGACCGTAACATTTTAATATTATTTTTTATATTGACAAACTATTAAAAAACAAGACATTTTCTGTATTTAAAAAGAAAACTTTTTTGGTTGGTGTCTCAAATATATTTTTAACCTTAGAACAAAAATTTAAATGATCTTAATACAAAACTTACAGCTATTATAAAAGGGATTTAATAAAAATAGATAAGTAAAATTAAGAATGTCTGTACATTGTAATGACTGAGCATTCTGTATTCAACACCAACACACTGAAGAAATATTTACATTTTAAATCGATTTCTTTTAACTGCCTGACTATGACAATGCATCAGTACACTGTAAACCATTTAAATCACAAATATCAATACACTTATAATGAAGCAAAACATTTCTTAAGATCATAACTATAAAGTGTAGTAAACAAAGAATGTGATCTGTTTGTTATCTGGGAATTAAATGACTTCCTCTTCAGATCTCTGGAAGAATGCAGGTTAATTAAATTGAAGCGTAGTGATTTGTAATAGAAGGTACTTTTTATGGAGACAACAATAAAATAGATCATAAAAGCAAGGAAACAATGCAGCAAGTCAGTTAAAAAAGCCAGTAGGATATTTGATTATATCTGTAGATGCGTCAGCATCCCTTTATTACATATAAACATACAGACACACACACATATATATATATATATATATATATATATATATACATACACACACACAAATTAGTACATCTAGGCAAGTATCCCCGCTTGCTTTTCCCCAGAAATTCTTAATATACAATGTTTCCAATGCACAAGAGAATTGTGGGTAAGATATGCAAATTCTCAGTTTTTTTGCTTCAAAAATACTGTTTTGACATAGCGATCCTTTTAAACAGGATTATGACAGCAAACCAGAAATCACTCACTAGACAAGCCTTAATCTGCCCCCCCAACGTCGCTGCTACACTTATTAACCCCTAATCTGCCGACCGGACCTCGCCGCTACTCTAATAAATGTATTAACCCCTAAAGCTAAATCTAACCCTAACACCCCCCTAAATTAAATATAATTTTAATCTAACTAAATAAATTAACTCTTATTAAATAAATTATTCCTATTTAAAGCTAAATACTTACCTGTAAAATAAACCCTAATATAGCTACAATATAACAAATAATTATATTGTAGCTATTTTAGGATTTATATTTATTTTACAGGCAACTTTGTATTTATTTTAACTAGGTACAATAGCTATTAAATAGTTATTTACTATTTAATAGCTACCTAGTTAAAATAATTACAAAATTACCTGTAAATTACCTGTAAAATAAATCCTAACCTAAGTTGCAATTAAACCTAACACTACAGTATCAATAATTAAATTATCAATTAACTACAAGTACCTACAATTACCTACAATTAAATAAACTAAACTAAATTAAAAAAACAAACACTAAATTACAAAAAATAAAAACACATTACAAGAATTTTAAGCTAATTACACCTACTCTAAGCCCCCTAATAAAATAACAAAGCCCCCCAAAATAAAAAAAATTCCCTACCCTAATCTAAATTAAGAAAGTTAACAGCTCTATTACCTTACCAGCCCTTAAAAGGGTTTTTTGCGGGGCATGCCCCAAAGAAATCAGCTCTTTTGCCTGTATAAAAACACACAATACCACCCCCCAACATTACAACCCACCACCCACATACCCCTACTCTAACCCAAACCCCCCTTAAATAAACCTAACACTACCCCCCTGAAGATCTCCCTACCTTGAGTTGTCTTCACCCAACCGGGCCGAACTCTTCATCCGATGGACCAAAAGAAGACATCCGGAGCGGCAGAAGTCTTCATCCTATACGGGCAGAAGAGGACATCCAGACCGGCAGACATCTTCATCCAAGCGGCATCTTCTATCTTCATCCATCCGAAGAGGAGCGGCTCCATCTTCAAGACCTCCGGCGCGGAACATCCTTCTTGACCGACGACTACCCGAAGGTTCCTTTAAGTGACGTCATCCAAGATGGCGTCCCTCGAATTCCGATTGGCTGATAGGATTCTATCAGACAATCGGAATTAAGGTAGGAAAAATCTGATTGGCTGATTGAATCAGCCAATCAGATTCAAGTTCAATCCGATTGGCTGATCCAATCAGCCAATCAGATTAAGCTTGCATTCTATTGGCTGTTCCGATCAGCAACTCTGATAGATGCTCTGGCGGTTCCTTGAAATTTCAGGTTAGCATACCTGTTTCCTCCGTTTGCTCTGCTTCCACGAGTCATTGCTCGTATCAAACAGGAGAGAGTGTTGGTGATTCTAATAGCCCCTACGTGGCCTTGCAGGATCTGGTATGCAGACCTAGTGGAGATGTCATCTCTTCCACCTTGGAGACTGCCTCTGAGGAAGGACCTTCTGATTCATGGTCCCTTCCTTCATCCATATCTCGTTTCTCGACAGCTGACTGCTTGGAGATTGAACGCTTAATTCTGTCTAAGCGTGGGTTCTCTGAGTCGGTCATAGATACCTTGATTCAGGCTTGAAAGCCTGTCACCAGGAAAATTTATCATAAGATATGGCGTAAATATCTTTATTGGTGCGAATCCAAAGACTACTCATGAAGTAAGCTCAGGATTCCTAGGATTTTGTCCTTTCTCCAAGAAGGATTGGAGAAGGGGTTATCAGCTAGTTCCTTAAAGGGACAGATATCTGCTTTATCAATTCTACTGCACAAACGTCTGGCACACGTTCCAGACGTTCAGTCGTTCTGTCAGGCTTTAGTTGGAATCAAGCCTGTGTTTAAACCTGTTGCTCCGCCATGGAGTTTGAATTTAGTTCTTAAGGTTCTTCAAGGGGTTCCGTTTGAACCTATGCATTCCATAGATATTAAGCTTCTATCTTGGAAAGTTCTGTTTTTAGTTGCTATCTCTTCGGCTCGAAGAGTTTCTGAACTATCTGCATTGCAATGCGACTCGCCTTATCTTGTTTTCCATGCCGATAAGGTGGTTTTGCGTACCAAACCTGGATTCCTTCCTAAGGTTGTTACTAATAAGAATATTAATCTGGATATTGTTGTTCCTTCTCTGTATCCTAATCCTTTCTCTACGAAGGAGCGTCTGTTGCACAACTTGGACGTGGTTCGTGCTTTAAAGTTTTACTTGCAAGCGACCAAATTTTTCCGTCAAACATCTTCTTTGTTTGTTGTCTTTTCTGGTAGACGTAGAGGTCAAAAAGCTACGGCTACCTCTCTTGCCTTTTGGCTGAAAAGCATAATCCGTTTGGCATACGAGACTGCTGGACAGCAGCCTCCTGAAAGAATTACAGCTCACTCTACTAGAGCGGTGGCTTCCACATGGGCTTTTAAAAATGATGCTTCTGTTGAACAGATTTGTAAGGCTGCGACTTGGTCTTCGCTTCATACCTTTTCCAAATTTTACAAATTTGATACCTTTGCTTCTTCGGAGGCTATTTTTGAGAGAAAAGTTCTTCAAGCAGTGGTGCCTTCTGTTTAACCATCTGTCTTGTCCCTCCCGTTCATCCGTGTCCTGTAGCTTTGGTATTGTATCCCACAAGTAAAGGATGAATCCGTGGACTCGTCTTACCTATATAGAAGAAAACTAAATTTATGCTTACCTGATAAATTGATTTCTTCTATGGTAAAACGAGTCCACGGCCCGCCCTGTCATTTTAAGACAGATTATATTTTTTTTTTAGTTAAACTCAGTCACCTCTGCACCTTGTAGTTTCTCCTTTTTCTTCCTGTACCTTCGGTCGAATGCCTCGGGGGTGGAGCTAAGGGGGGAGCTATATAGACAGCTCTGCTGTGGTGCTCTTTGCCACTTCCTGTAGGGAAGGATAATATCCCACAAGTAAAGGATGAATCCGTGGACTTGTCTTACCATAGAAGAAATCAATTTATCAGGTAAGCATAAATTTAGTTTTTGTCCGCCCATCACAGTATACGGGCCGAGGCCGTGGACTCTCCTCATACAGAAGGAAATGAAATTATCAGGTAAGCATAATTTATGTTTTCCTTCTTAATATGAGGAGAGTCCACGGCATCATTCCTTACTGTTGGGAAAACTATACCCAAGCTCTAGGGGACACTGAATAATAACGGGAGGGGTAAAAGGAAGGAGGACCCTAATCTGAGGGCACCACAGTCTGCAAAACCTTTCTCCCAAAAGCTGCTTCAGCCAAGGCAAAAACGTAAAATTTGTAGAATTTTGAAAAAGTATGTAAGGAGGACCAGGTAGCCGCCTTACAAATCTGATCCATAGAGGCCTAGTTTTTAAAGGCCCAAGAGGAAGTAATTGCTCTAGTGGAATGAGCCATAATCCTTTTAGGAGGTCTAAGTCCTGCTGACTCATAAGATAAGCGTATAACACTCCTCATCCAAAAAGATAAGGAAGTCGAAGAAGCTTTCAGACCCTTACGCTTCCCAGAGTAGATAACAAAGAAGGAAGAAGTTTGTCTAAAATCCTTAGTAGCTTGAATATAAAACTTTAAAGCTCGAACCACATCCAAATTATGAAGTAAACGTTCCTTCGAAGAAGAAGGATTAGGACACAAGGAAGGAACCACAATCTCCTGATTGATGTTACGATCAGACACCACTTTAGGAAGAAAACCCAAATGGGTACGTAGGACAGCCTTATCAGGGTGGAACACCAGATAAGGAGGCTCACATTGCAAGGCAGCCATTTCAGAAATTCTGCGTGCCAATGCAATAGCCAATAGAAAAAGAACCTTCCAGGACAACAATTTAATGTCAACTGAATGCATAGGCTCACACGGAGCACGTTGCAAAAACTTAAGAACAAGATTAAAACTCCTAGGTGGAGCGTTAGATCTACACACAGCTCTGATCCTGATCAGAACTGTTACAAACTGCTATTTGTAACTGGCCCTTTAAATGAAAAATTGCCCTGCTTCCATGGATTGTGGAGAAGCCTATTTGCCAGCCTCCTTCCTCATGACTATGGCCCCTGGAAGATTGTGCCCCTGAGAGTATATTAACTTTTATTGGGTGTGTATGGCCCTTTAAGAACCGTCTGGGGACATATTGTGACTTTGGTGAACAATGCCCCTTTATGTCATGGATTTCCTTATTCCTTTCTGTACCTTTAATTTTTACCTGTGCTCACACCTAGCAAGGTTATTTAAAGCTTGGACACGCCTCCCTCCCTGCTTCAGTATTGTTTCCAGTTTAGCATACAGCTTCACAGACCTGCTGCAGGGATTTACCTCTCTCTGTTCAAGTCTAACTATCTGAATGTATTTAAACCTTTTCTAATACGGAGCCTACTAGAGCAACTGAAAGAGACTTATATGCTAAGTCTGAACATTTCCTAATTTGGATTAACAAACACCGCTGCTGCATTATTTTCCTGCTTAATTGCCTCTGGCAGATCAAGTGTTTTCCAAACCGCAACTGCAGTCTCATCCGATATAAGTTGTGAACTTTATAACTTGTACAGACGCTTAACTTACATTGGACCACACTCACAGGATACCTCCTCATACTCCTCTTCACACGCTTCAGGAGTAGCGTGATAAACTTCAGACTGAACTTTTGTGAGTAACGCTACAGCACAGCACATAATACCTGCTCCACCCATCTGCCTGTCAGCTCTCACAAACAGCACAGCTATCAGCGTGTATCACACTTCAATTGACTAACAGCCTGCTGCATCTGTACTGACCTAACGCTCCTCCTGTGTGCTCAGTGACTATCAGGAAAAGTGTATCCCATCCACGGTGCGTTTGGTTAACAACTGCTGTGCAACCTGATTCAGAAATACTGATCAGGAATTTAAATCAAATAGTAACTTTCAGCTGCCATACAGACAGATACATTGTAACTTCCTCATTGTATCTTAAAGTAAGGCATACAATCATATATTTCCCGCAGTTGAGATCCACAACCACAATCAGCTCATTACATAATACTGAAGCCATAAAAATGGATCCAGCGGAACTACCTAAAATTGTTTACACTCTCTCCCAGAGGGTGGATCAGCTAAGTCATGGCCTTAGAGAATTACAAGTTCAAAATGAGACACTCAACAATATAATAAAAGACTCAATGAATAAATCAGCCACACCAGAGGCTACCCCAGAACCCCAAGTCTCTATGCCCGACAAATTCCATGGAGACAGGGCTATGTTCTCTCAGTTCAAAAACTCTTGTTATCTTCTTTTCAGTCTAAAACCTAAAACCTACGCAACTGAACGAGTTAAGGTTTTAACGGTCATTTCTTTTCTGCGAGGTGAACCCCGCAAGTGGGCTGACTCATTCTTTGAACAAGATCATCCTATTTTAACATCACTGGAAGACTTCTTCAAGGAAATGGCAATTCTTTATCAAGATATTAACACTCAGCTTACTGCAGAGACAAAAATGAGGTCTCTTAAACAAGGGAAAAAGCAGGTGGAGGAATATTTAAGTGAGTTCAAACAATACAGTAAAGATACTGAGTGGAGCGATATTGCCCTTAGGAATCAGTACCGTCTAGGTCTAAATGATGCCCTTAAAGATGAACTCGCTCGCATAGAGCTTCCTAGGTCCTTGGAAGGACTAATCACACTAAGCATTCAGATTGATAGAAGGTTGAGAGAACGCAAATCAGAAAAGCAAGGTATGGATACTATCACAAGACCCTCTTCTACTTACCAAAAACCTACAGTCACTCAAACCTCAGAACCTATGGATTAGGGATTCACTAGAGGCCCTTTACAACCAGAAGAAAGGAATCGCAGACGCATAAACAACCTCTGCATGTATTGTGCTTCAAATGCACATACTGTAAGAGAGTGTCCTATCTTACAAAGGCAGAAGAAACGTAAGTCCTTCAGAAAAACCACATGCTTAACCACTAATGTTAACCAAGTTGCTTACTGCTCTTTATCTCTTACCTTACAGTGGGATCTACACCAGCAAATCAGTGAAGCCATCATCGACTCTGGGGCACATTCTTCCTATATTGATTCTGTTTTTGTCACTATAAATAAAATACCCACTGTGTTGAAAGCAAGACCTGTGTCCATTAGAGTTATTGATGGAAATACAATTAGTTCCGGTCCTATTACACACCAAACTATTCCCATCAAGGTTTCCACGTCAAGTGCACACACTGAATTCATATCCTTTGATGTGATAAATTCTCCCATGTTTCCCCTGGTGCTTGGTCTACAATGGTTACAGACGCATCAACCCACCATACATTGGGATCGCCTCGAAGTCGAATTCCTCTCAGATTATTGCAAGAACACCTGTTTTCATCACTCCTTGATCTGTTCTATAAATCCTACTGGAAGAATTATTCCTTCTGACTATCAAGATTTTCAAGATGTATTCAGTGAAAAGGAAGCAGAGTCCCTTCCTCCACATCGCCCGTACGACTGTCCTATTCAACTACTTCCAGGAGCTTCCATTCCTTACGGGCACATATACCCTCTATCACAGCCTGAACTAGATCACCTCAAAACTTACCTTTCAGAGAATTTAAGGAAAGGGTTTATACAACCCTCTTCTTCCCCTGCTGGGGCCGGCATTTTCTTCGTCAGAAATAAGGACAACTCCCTACGCCCTATAATTGATTATAGGGAACTTAATAAACGGACTGTCAAGAACCGCTATCCCTTACCTCTAATTCCCGAACTTATCGAACGTCTCAGTCAAGCCACCATATACACTAAATTAGACCTACGTGGAGCCTATAATCTCGTCAGGATCCGAAAAGGAGACGAGTGGCTCACCGCCTTCAGAACAAGATATGGGCTCTACGAGTATAAGGTGATGCCTTTCGGGCTCTGTAATGCCCCGGCAACGTTCCAATATCTAATAAACTATATATTCCGTGATCTCCTTGACATCTGTGTAGTTGTATATTTGGACGACATTCTGATATACTCTACTAACATCATTGAACATATAAAACACGTCCGTTGGGTGCTCTCTCGCCTTAGACAACACCGACTTTTTGCCAAATTGGAAAAATGCATCTTCCACACCTCTGTTATTACATTCCTGGGTTATACTATCACTCCCACAGGTATTCAGATGGATGATTCAAAAGTGCAAACTATTAAAAACTGGCCCATACCTTCCACCAAAAAGGACCTGCAAAAATTCCTCGGTTTCTCCAATTACTATAGGAAATTCATCAAGAATTATTCCTCTCTTACTAAGCCTTTAACTTCTCTTACAAGTGTCAAAACTACTTTCCACTGGACACCTCAAACACAGGCTATTTTCGAACACCTTAAGGATGTTTTCACTAAAGCACCGATTCTTAAGTTTTTCAGACCCTGATGCCCATTATGTACTTGAAGTTGACGCCTCCAACTACGCTCTAGGGTCCATTCTGTCTCAACGTAAAACTCCAGAAGATCCACTCCACCCTGTTGCCTTCTTTTCACGAGTAATGACACCAGCCGAATATAACTACCCTGTAGGCGAAAAGGAGTTGTTAGTGATCAAGGTCTCATTAGAACACTGGAGACATCTCCTAGAGGGCAGTAAATTTCCGATACTAATATATACGGATCACAAAAATCTGGAATACCTTCTGACTAACCGTACCTTATCCTCTAGACAGCTAAGATGGAGTTTATTCCTATCAAGGTTTGATTTCCATATAACCTACAGACCAGGGAGTAAGAACGGGAAAGCGGATGCTTTGTCCAGAAAAGATACCAATCCTCATCATTCCGATACTCCTGGTACAGTCATTCCAGCTGAGCAATTCATTACACTATCTCCTACTTATCCTGAAGTCCTTAAACTCCTACAACAGAAAGATACTTCCATCCCTAAGCTTAAACTCACACTGGGACAAGATGGTCTCTATTACCACCAAGGACGTCTTTATGTACCACCTTCCCTTCGAGACAATTTGTTAAAAGAACATCATGACTCACCGATGGCAGGACATCTTGGAATCCACAAAACCTTTGATCTTCTTTCACGTACGTACTGGTGGCCTGCTATCAGAACTTCTGTGCAAAGATATGTTCAATCTTGCCACATATGTACAGTTTCCAAGACTGAAAAAAGACCTCCTTTCGGATTACTCTTACCATTACAGATACCTGACCGACCCTGGCAAACCATAGGAATGGATTTCATCGTCGAACTTCCATTGTCACTTGGTTACAATACCATACTTGTTGTTGTTGATCATCTTACCAAGATGGCCCATTTCCTCCCATATCATAAGCTCCCAACTTCATCAGAACTTGCAGTTCTTTTCTTGAATAACATCGTCAAATTACACGGTCTCCCAGATTCCATTGTAACTGATAGAGGTAGTCAATTCACCTCTCGTTTCTGGAAAAAATTATGTGACACTATGCAAGTAGAACTCCGATTCTCCTCCTCATTCCACCCCCAATCAAATGGCCAAACAGAGAGAATAAACCAATGGCTCGAACAGTATATTCGTTCATATTGTTCCAACCACCAAGACCAGTGGGCTAATACCCTTGCTATGGCTGAATATGCATACAACAATTCTACAAGTTCCACTACTTCCAAGACACCATTTTTTGCGAATTATGCTTTTCACCCTTCTTTCCAACTTCACCCTCGGACAGATTCAAACTGTCCCAAGGTTGATGACCTCACTAAGGATCTCCAGGATCTTTTCATAGAACTCAAGAGGCATATAGCTGATGCTCAGGCTCATCAGAGACGTTACTATAACCTCCGAAGACGTCAACCACCTTCCTATAAAATAGGTGATCTGGTCTGGCTGTCGACCAAGAATATAAAACTGAAAACCCCCAGCAAGAAACTTAGTGCTGTCTTCATTGGTCCTTATCCTATCACAAAGATTGTGAACCAAAATGCTGTTACCTTGGATCTGCCTTCTACTTTTCGACTTCATCCCACCTTCCACGTCTCTTTGTTAAAACCTCATTGCGAAACTAGACAGGTGGCCAGCCAGATTCCTCCTCTCATCTTACAGGATTCGGACACGGAATACGAAGTTGATGCCATCCTGGACTCCCGTATTTACCGTGGAACTCTTCAATACTTAATCCGTTGGAAGGGATTCTCTGAGGAGAATGACTCTTGGGAACCTTCCTCGAATGTTCATGCTCCCAAATTGGTATCCCTGTTTCACAGGAGGAATCCAGAACGACCTAGATTCGTAGCTGCGGGGCACCTACCCTGAGGTGGGGGGTATGTCATGGATTTCCTTATTCCTTTCTGTACCTTTAATTTTTACCTGTGCTCACACCTAGCAAGGTTATTTAAAGCCTGGACACGCCTCCCTCCCTGCTTCAGTATTGTTTCCAGTTTAGCATACAGCTTCACAGACCTGCTGCAGGGATTTACCTCTCTCTGTTCAAGTCTAACTATCTGAATGTATTTAAACCTTTTCTAATACGGAGCCTACTAGAGCAACTGAAAGAGACTTATATGCTAAGTCTGAACATTTCCTAATTTGGATTAACAAACACCGCTGCTGCATTATTTTCCTGCTTAATTGCCTCTGGCAGATCAAGTGTTTTCCAAACCGCAACTGCAGTCTCATCCGATATAAGTTGTGAACTTTATAACTTGTACAGACGCTTAACTTACATTGGACCACACTCACAGGATACCTCCTCATACTCCTCTTCACACGCTTCAGGAGTAGCGTGATAAACTTCAGACTGAACTTTTGTGAGTAACGCTACAGCACAGCACATAATACCTGCTCCACCCATCTGCCTGTCAGCTCTCACAAACAGCACAGCTATCAGCGTGTATCACACTTCAATTGACTAACAGCCTGCTGCATCTGTACTGACCTAACTCTCCTCCTGTGTGCTCAGTGACTATCAGGAAAAGTGTATCCCATCCACGGTGCGTTTGGTTAACAACTGCTGTGCAACCTGATTCAGAAATACTGATCAGGAATTTAAATCAAATAGTAACTTTCAGCTGCCATACAGACAGATACATTGTAACTTCCTCATTGTATCTTAAAGTAAGGCATACAATCATATATTTCCCGCAGTTGAGATCCACAACCACAATCAGCTCATTACACTTTAAGACTATGTCCCCAGACCTGTGAAATGACTTGTCCCTGGCTTTCTCCCACTTGGTTCAGTTTCATTGTGTGCCATTAAGAGTTAATTTTGTTCAATTCTAAATACAAGTTTGCTGGGATCAGCTCTAATTAAGTTTAGTGATAAACCTTACCATTGTCTAATCAGACTGCTAGTGATAAGGTGGACTGCATTGTTTTATTGTGTGTAACTTGTTATCTGCTGAAGTAATGTTGTGGCCTGTCAAAGGGAGTGTCTCTCTATCTAATATCAAATGTGTGATGGGGGATTTTATGCCTCCCCCTGAGAGTGTCCTGTTTGCATGTAACCTCAATAAAAAGCAGGCTGTGTGCTCCAGCACATCAGACCTATTTTGACCCTCTAACTTGCAGCTTTGACTCATGTTTGTAGGATACAGCTTATATCACTACAGGGATTGCTGACTACGGTGCTGATGATTCTTTGGTGAGCGCTAGGAGCATCCTTTTCTACGGTCCAACTTCCAGCCAGCCTGGAGGCAACCGTAACATTTGGCGGCAGCGGTGGGATGGTGTCCTAGCGCAAGGAGCAGCACCCCAACAGCACTGGTATCGTAGGAGAGTTATTGAGGGCAACGCTAGCCACTGCGCAGCGTCCCTACCTACAGCAGCATGGAGCTGACAAGACACTGGTCAGAACCCTGTGAAGAGCACCTCAACCTGATCCGTCGCTATGAGGGCGCTGATTTCGTTCCAGAGGTAAAGAGGCGGCTAGTCCGATATGGTCCAGACCCTGCGCAGGAGGTAGTCAGTCGAATCATCCGAAAATTGGCTACTGAGAACAAAGCGGCACGAGCCTTTGAGCGCCAACTGTGGAGTTTGGGGGTATGGACACCAGCTCTCCAGCGAGAAAATGAGTTACAGGGGGCAGAGACACTTGGTCCTGTCCCCCAGCAGCAGAGAAATATGCAGGGAATTGGGAGCCCAGACTCCATTCCCCAGCGGCAGGCTGAGTTACAGGGGGCAGAGACAGTTGGTCCTGTCCCCCAGCAGCAGAGGAATATGCAGGGAATTGTGAGCCCAGACTCCATTCCCCAGCGGCTGGAAGTATGTATGGGAGAGGAGCTTGTTACCCCCTCTCCCCAGCGGCAGCTTAACGCACCAGGGGGAGACAGTAAGCCCCACAACCGTGCAGATGGGACCGTGGTCTCTGCACTTACAGCACAGGGGGCAGAGACAGTTGCTCCTGTCCCCCAGCAGCAGAGTGAATTGCAGGGAATTGGGAGCCCAGACTCCATTCCCCAGCGGCAGGCTGAGTTACAGGGGGCAGAGACAGTTGGTCCTGTCCCCCAGCAGCAGAGTGAATTGCAGGGAATTGGGAGCCCAGACTCCATTCCCCAGCAGCAGGCTGAGTTACAGGGGGCAGAGACAGTTGGTCCTATCCCCCAGCAGCAGAGGAATATGCAGGGAATTGGGAGCCCAGACTCCATTCCCCAGCGGCTGGAAGTATGTATGGGAGAGGAGCTTGTAACCCCCTCTCCCCAGCGGCAGCTTAACGCACCAGGGGGAGACAGTAAGCCCCACAACCGTGCAGATGGGACCGTGGTCTCTGCACTTACAGCACAGGGGGCAGAGACAGTTGCTCCTGTCCCCCATCAGCAGAGTGAGATGCAGTGGATTGGGAGCCCAGTCTCCATTCTCCAGCTAACTCCTAACTTGGGCCCAGGGTTAACAGTGGAGATGTTAATCCCCACTGACCCCCACGTTCCCTTTGCCACCGGGCAGGACTATGCCCCAATGCCCCCAGCAGAAGAGCTGGCATTAGGACAGAGCGCTGCTGGCCTCTGCCCTACAGACCCCCTTGTTACAGGGCTGGCCTGCAAACCCCTCACCCCAGCAGAAGAGCTGGCATCAGGACAGAGCGCTGCTGGCCTCTGCCCTACAGACCCCCTTGTTACAGGACTGGCCTACAAACCCCTCACCCCAGCAGAAGCGCTGGCCTCTGCCCCCCAAGTACCACCAGCTATTTGCCCAGCTGCGCCAGGAAGGCCGAGGATGCTACACTTTCATCCTACAACCTGGAACCTACAGGCCAGTACTACTTATTGTGGGGGGGCTACTTTGCTGCTAATGTTTATTTGTGGGTGGGTTACAAGACTAACTTAGGCACTGACCGACAGAAGGTCAGGTGCCTGGTTAGTCTCCCTCCAAAAGGGGAGATATGTTACAAACTGCTATTTGTAACTGGCCCTTTAAATGAAAAATTGCCCTGCTTCCATGGATTGTGGAGAAGCCTATTTGCCAGCCTCCTTCCTCATGACTATGGCCCCTGGAAGATTGTGCCCCTGAGAGTATGTTAACTTTTATTGGGTGTGTATGGCCCTTTAAGAACCGTCTGGGGACATATTGTGACTTTGGTGAACAATGCCCCTTTAAGACTATGTCCCCAGACCTGTGAAATGACTTGTCCCTGGCTTTCTCCCACTTGGTTCAGTTTCATTGTGTGCCATTAAGAGTTAATTTTGTTCAATTCTAAATACAAGTTTGCTGGGATCAGCTCTAATTAGGTTTAGTGATAAACCTTACCATTGTCTAATCAGACTGCTAGTGATAAGGTGGACTGCATTGTTTTATTGTGTGTAACTTGTTATCTGCTGAAGTAATGTTGTGGCCTGTCAAAGGGAGTGTCTCTCTATCTAATATCAAATGTGTGATGGGGGATTTTATGCCTCCCCCTGAGAGTGTCCTGTTTGCATGTAACCTCAATAAAAAGCAGGCTGTGTGCTCCAGCACATCAGACCTATTTTGACCCTCTAACTTGCAGCTTTGACTCATGTTTGTAGGATACAGCTTATATCACTACAGGGATTGCTGACTATGGTGCTGATGATTCTTTGGTGAGCGCTAGGAGCATCCTTTTCTACGGTCCAACTTCCAGCCAGCCTGGAGGCAACCTTAACAAGAACCATAATGAAGGATTGCACGTCAGGGAGCTCTGCGAGCCTCTTGTGCAGCAAAACAGAAAGGGCCGAAATCTGTCCCCCCAGGGAACTGGCAGAGAGGCCCTCCTCTAGACCCTCCTGAAGAAAGGAAAGAATCCTGGCAGCCTTAACCTTATGTCAGGCGAAACCACGTTCTTTACACCAGAATAAGTAAGCTCTCCACACCTTATGATAGATGCGACGAGTAACAGACTTACGAGCCTGAATGAGAGTGTCAATAATCCTCTCAAAGAAACCTCTCTTGGCTAAGACTAAGCATTCAATCTCCACTCAGTCAACCTCAGAGAATCTAGATTTTGATGAATGAAGGGACCCTGTTGCAGCAGATCCCTGCGACAAGGTAACTTCCATGGAGGAGATGAGGACATCCCCACCAGGTCCGCGAACTACATCCTTCAAGGCCACGACGGAGCAATCAGTATTACTGAAGCTTGCTCCTGCTTGATGCGGGCCACTACACAAGGAAGAAGTGGTAATGGCGGAAAAATGTAAATTAGATTGAACCTCGAAGGCACTGCTAATGCATCTATTAACTCCACCTGAGGATCCCTGGACCGCGACCCATATCTGGGTAGCTTGGAATTGAGCCGGGAAACCATGAGTTCTATCTCCGGCATCCCCCATCTGTAGCAAATATCCGCAAACACCTCGGGATGGAGAGACCAATCTCCCGGATGAAAGGATTGTCTGATTGGCTGAGGAAATCCGATTCCCAGTTGCCCACACCCGGAATGTGGATCGCTGACAGCGAGCAGTTGTGGGCCTCCGCCCACTCCAGAATCCAAGATACTTCCCTCATTGCTAGGGAGCTCCTCGTTCCCTCCTGATGGTTGATGTAAGCCACCGAGGTCATGTTGTCTAATTGGAATCTGATAAACTGGGACGAACGCAGTAGAGGCCAAGCCTTCAGAGCATTGAAGATCGCTCAAAGTTCTAAAATGTTGATCAGGAGGAGGGATTCCTCTTGAGTCCATAGGCCCTGTGCCTTCCTGGCACCCCAAACAGCTCCCCATCCTGAGAGACTTGCGTCCGTAGTCACAATCTCCCAGGATGGTCTCAAGAAGGATGTCCCTTGGGACAGGTGATCTGGACAGAGCCACCTGCAGAGCGATTTTCTCGACCGGTTGTCCAGAGAAATCTGTTGAGACAGATCCTAATGATCACCGTTACACTGTCTCAGCTGAAGTGGTCTGAGATGGAATTTCGCAAAAGGAATGATGTTCATGCTGGACACCATGAGACTAATCACCTCCATACACCGAGCCACAGAGGGCCTTGAGGAGGTCTGGTGGGCAAGACAGGCGGAAGTTATCTTGTAACGTCTCTGGTCTATAAGGAATATCCTCATGGATATGGAATCTATTATAGTACCCAGGAATTCCACCCTGGTATTGGGAATGAGAAAAGAAGAAATAGAACAGCTTTCAAATGGTCTTCTGCCAGACGATAGAATGGTGCTTAAACCTGAATATCGTCCAAGTATGGTGCTACTACTATACCTCTGTTTCTGGCCACTGCAAGCAGAGTTCCTAGAACCCTTTGAGCAATAGCTATACCAAACGGAAGTGCAAGAAACTGGAAGTGCTGGTCCAGGAACGCAAACCTTAGGAACTTGAAGTGTTCCCTGAGTAATGGAACGTGACGGTAAGCATCCTTCAGATCTATCGTGGTCATGCACTGTCCTTCCTGAACTAAGGGAAGGATGGACCTTATTGTCTCCATCTTGAACGAGGGGACAGATAGGAATTTGTTTAAGCACTTTAGGTCCAGAATCGGGTGGAAAATTCCCTCCTTCTTTGGGACCACAAAAAGGTTTGAGTAGTATCCCAGAGCGATGACCTCTAGGACCCACGGGTCTTGCACGTCCCCAAACCAAGCTTCTGAAAAGAGTAACAGTCTGCCCCCTACGAGATCCAGAGCTGGATCGGGGGCCGTCCCTTCATGCCGACTTTGTCTCGGCGGGCTTCTTGTTCTGCTTGAAATTATTCCAGGACTGAGCAGGCTTCCAAGTCCCCTTGGATTGCTCAGGCTTTGCGGAGGGCTGCTGACATTGGGATTTATCCGAACGAAAGGAACAAAAATTAGGACCTTGTCCCTTAGGTTTGTTCTTCTTGTCCTGCGGTAAAAAGGCACCTTTGCCTCCAGTAACCATGGAGATAATTAAGTCCAGGCCTGGACCAAATAGAATCTTTCCCTTAAATGGGAGGGAAAGAAGTCTTGACTTCGAAGTCATGTCCGCAGACCAGGACTTCGGCCAGAGTGCCCTCCAGGCTTGAACTGAAAAACCTGAAGCCTTGGCATTTAATCTGCATCACAAATAAAAGAATTAGCCACCCTTAAGGCCTTAATTCTTTCTTGGATCACGTTGCGGCGAGGGGACCCTCCACCTCGATCAACTCAGATAAGGAGTCGCAGCAGTAGGTAGCCGCTACAGCAGCAACAGCCGCTGCCGGTTGAAACAAATATCCCATATGTTGAAACATCTTTCTTAAAGGGATACTAAACCCACATTTTTTCTTTTATGATACAGATAGAGCATGCAATTTTAAGCAACTTTCTAATTTACTCCTATTATTAATTTTTCTTCGTTCTCTTGCTATCTTTATTTACAAAGCAGGAATGTGATGCATAGGAGCTAGCCCATTTTTAGTTGAGAACCTGGGTTATGCTTGCTTATTGGTGAGTAAATGTAAGCCTCCCATAAGCAAGCGCTATCCATGGTGCTGAACCTAAAATAGGCTGGCTGCTAAGATTTACATTCCAGCTTTTAAGATAAAGATAGCAAGAGAACAAAGAAAAATTGATAAAAGGAGTAAATTAGAAAGTTGCTTAAAATTTCATACTCTATCTGAATCATGAAAGAAAAAAAAATTGGGTTCAGTGTCCCTTTGACAGAGTTTCTATTTTCTCATCCATGGGCTCTTTAAGAGACAAACTATCCTCAAGCGGGATTGTAGTGCGTTTAGCAAGCGTGGAGATAGCGCCATCCACCTTGGGGATGGAACCCCACAACTCCTATTGAGAGTCCGTAACCGGGAACATTTTTTCAAAGAAAGAAGAAGGGGAAAAAGAAGGACCAATTCTTTCACATTCATTCTTAATAATGTTCGCCATCTTTACGGGAACCGGGAAAGTCTGTGGTACAACCCTGTCCTCGTAGACCTTATCTAATTTAGGAATCAAAGGTTCCTTAGGCAATTTAGGCTCTGGAACCTCTAAAGTAGCCAAAACTTCCTTTAGCAGAAAACGTAAATGCTCAATCCTAAATCTAAAGTCTGGTTCCTCCGCAGCTGGAGGCTTAGAGGCAGCAGATTCCGACCCAGAAAGAGCACCCTCTGAATATCAGAGTCGTCTTCATCTTCGGATAATCTTGTATCAGATAAATACAATAAGCTAATAGATGACCCCTGGGAAGGATAGCAATATTTTTCCTTGTGCTTAGCCGGGCCGCAGACACTGCCATTTGTAACTGCTCAGTAAAGACTGACGATAAAAGGACCCCTCCAGATGGAGGATTAGGAGTGCTACGGGAAGCTGCATGTGTATTAGGAGATGACTGTAGGGTGCGCACCTCACGGGACGGAGACTCCTCAGAGGTGGACGGCTCAGTGGTATCAAACATATTAACTTTCTTTGACATAATTACTTTATCAAGGCATGTGGAACATAATTGAGCAGGCGGGTATAACTCGGCCTCCTCACAATATAGACAGGTGTTAGACTTAGGTAAAAAGGGAGTACCCTCTAACGCATCAGAATCCTCCATAGCTTGCGCTTATAAAGCAGACTATTAAATAATAAGATAAAACAGCACCTTTATACCCCCAATGGTTGGGGCACTCACCACCTCCTATGACCCAGGCCAAACAGAGAAACCGTTTCTTCTCTGGTAAACCGCATGGTCAGGAAAGAGGAAATCAGTGTAACCACACCCGGTCACATGGTGCGCAATGCAGGAACGCCCCTGCTATAATAGAAAGAAAAAGCGCACCAAGCGTTTCAGGCTTTGCAGCTTTCAAAAACGAAAGTAAAAAACCCTGTACGTTCCAACATCTGCCTGAGCCTCATCTCACACATGTCGCAGCATAATCATAATAAAATAGAATTATGTGATTAATCCCCCCTGTTCGATAATCCCCCTCCGGAAATATTAACCATTGATGCCATAAAGATAAAAGGAGCCACACTGTGCCCCTTTCTTCTTGCGTTATCATATATGTATAAAAAATGAAATGATCGTACCTGAATCTATGCCGTGGAGCAGAAACACAGCATATCAAGTTTGATAGTCTTGCAGCATCGCTCCTGACATGGACTTGAGTGATGGAAGCAGGCAGTGAAACTCGTCAACACTGATTGCTTAGGAGCTGTTAATACGAGTCTGGATGGGTTCGCAGAAAAACTCTCCCTGCATCTCCAGACTCTAACATCATTCGTCAATGCTCTCACTGAGAGGCTGACAAGACTACTTAAAACTGCAGTCCCATTTCGAAGGGTAGATACCCCTCATAAGAAACTACTCTTCTGATACTTCTCTGCCAACCTTTTGTGACGAAAGGCAAAGAATGACTGGGATATGAGGGAAGTAGGGGAGTATTTAAGCCTTTGGCTGGGGTGTCTTTACCTTCTCCTGGTGGCCAGGTTCAGTATTTCCCAACAGTAAGGAATGATGCAGTGGACTCTCCTATAATATTAAGAAGGAAATCCTCAATATTCAGAGCTAAATTACATCAAATGGAGAAAAAACAATTTATGAAAATATACTGCAAAGTTGTTTCATTTCACATAAGTAAACATTTTATATAACAATCTCAAGGTGTTTACTGCCCCTTTAAAATTAATCATTATGCTACACATTGACTGATCCAGCTACATAAGTGATATCTTAGAACAGTGCACATATACAGCTAGCCCCAGTAATGGCCCTATTCAACAGAAGGCCCTGGTGCAATTTTTTATTTGGGCATCCCAAAGGTAACTCAGTAGTAAGTAATAGTAATAATATACATGCTGCTCTGTATAATCATACTGAGGATAGATAGATAGATAGATAGATAGATGGACCTGCAACCTACACTAAAATAATCTCCCTTGTATTAGGATTGTACACATCTGCACATGTCTATGTACTGGCTGGATGCTATGGGCCTCCCAAAGACTTGTGCTCTGGTAACACTGCACCTGTTGTATGGTTAGTCCCCTGGCTAGCCCTAACTGGTCAAAATCAAGAGAGATAAGATAAAAACACTCACCGGAGATTTAAAGTGGTTAATTACAGACTGTCATTTATTAGTACTAATCCAAATCAAGTGAATGGTGAAATATAGCCAGGTGCTGCATATATTTACACATATAACAGCAGCAACACCCGTATCTGTGTCACATCCACATACTTTCCCAGCCATGTATTATGTTGCAGTAAACAATATGGGCTTGCAGTTTTGGCAATGTCACTAGGTTGATATATTGGTGACACAGGGACATTAACAGCTCAAAAAGAAGCAAATTTGCCACTAGAGTTGTACATTATGCGTCCATTCTTGTGTTTCTTTTTGAAAAAGCAACAGCATATGCATATGGCAGCACCTATATGGATACATATGTGTGTGTACTCCAGTGGTGAAACTTTTTTTTTAAAACTTAATTTTTTATTGAGATTTTTAGTATGAACAATAGACAATATTTGTCCAAATACAGAAAAAAACGAATGAAAATATTACATATAGGCTGGTTTAGAAAATTAGCCACTTAGTCAGTATCTTTGTAAATAGACGAAACAAAAAGGGTATACGTGACCATTATCTATAGAGAGGTACCTACCAAAGGGAATAGGTGGCTAGTAAAGACAACACTTAAATTAGTAGCCTAGATAACATTTGGTAAAACCAATTTCAAGAATAAATAGTTTACTTTACACTCAAGTATATCAGAAAACCATCTAGATTTTTCACTATTAGGGGGGTAATTGGACAAATTATTATGAAATCTCGTTTTATGTAAGATTGTAACACCTCCCAATCTGAGCAGGGTCACTCTTGTACCCAGGGAAGGTAATATGGCACAGGAGAGGGTCTCAAATGTTATAGACGGTCACTCTTGGACCCCTGATTGAACAGGTATACTAGCATCTGAAGCTTAATAGTGAAAAGATAGGAGAGGAGATAGCAACTGATAATGCTAATGTTAGAGCAAGTAAATAAGACTATAATTCTTATAGCATGTAATGGTATAATAGAGCAGTAATTAGAAGGAGAAAATATTGAACAGGAGGAGTAATTATATGGGTATCCAGACACCTGTATTTTGTTATTATATTGTTGAATAAGGCAAAGAAGAGAAAACGCAGAGAACAGCAGATAAGTTACTATCAGGTAGATTATGTGTTTTGCGTTACGGCTTTTTAGCTTAATGGCAGTAACGCACTATTACGAGTCGTGTTGGTATAGCTATACCGCAAGCATTTTAGCCTGTAACGTAACGTCCATTCCGCACTCAAAATTGATTTGAACAGCCAATTGGATTACCGTAGCTCTTATCCTATTGGCTGTTTTGAACAGCCAATAGGATTTCACTAGCTCTCATCCTATTGGCTGATTTGAATTTGAAGAACCAAATCAGCCAATAGGAATGCAAGGTACGCCATTTTGAAACAGCTACCTTGCATTGAAGGTTCAGTGTACGGCGGGGACCGTATGAAGAGGATGCTCTGAGCTGGAGGTCTTCGCCGCTCTGCGCCGCCGAGATGAAGATAGAAGACGCCCCTGCGATGGATGAAGATGACGCCGCTTGGATGAAGACTTCTCGGCGCCTGGATGGAGATGGATGTCTGGACTTTAGGAACCGTGAGTAGATATTCTGGGGTTAGTGTTAGTTCTTTTCTCTTTTTCTATGGGTGGTTTTTTTTTCAGATTAGGGCTTGGGAGTTAGGTTTTTTTATTTTGGGGGTTGGTTGGGTGGTGGATTTTACTGTTGTGGGACTTTGTATTTTTTTACAGGTAAAAGAGCTGTTTACCTTAGAGCAATGCCCTACAAAAGGCCCTTTTATGGGCTATTGGTAGTTTATTGTAGGTTAGGGGGTGTTTTTATTTTGGGGGGCTTTTTTATTTTTATAGGACTATTAGATTAGGTGTAATTGTTTTTATTTTTGATAATTTTGTTTATTAATTTTTGTAAGCTTAGTGGTTTTTATTTTGCGTAATTTAGAGTTTATTATTTTTTGTAATTTTAGATTTTTTAATTGGTATTTTTTTAAATTTTATTAGAATAATAAGGCTAGGTTAATTTATAGTTTAATGTTAGGTTTATTTTTATTTCACAGGTAAGTTTTTATTTATTTAAATATAGTTATATTGTAATTTTAATTAATTAAAAGCCTTAGTGGAGGACTATATTTGTCAGTGTGCAGGCACATTAAACTGTAGGTGAGGAGATTTAGGGGATATTCCTTCTTTATGGTGATGAAGGAGTTAACTTTATTTCTGGGGCTCATTTTATTTCATTAGACAATGGGATTTTATTTCATTAGACGATGGGATTCCTTTAAGTGGCTGGAAAATTAGACTGATTGTGTCAGTTTCATGTTTTGTCTAATGGCTGCAGTGCGTGCTTTTACTTGATGCACACTTTCTTATTCAGCCGGTCACGTGACTCATCCCTTCCGCTCTTAAATAATTATTTTTATCGGGCTATTAGATTAGGTGTAATTGTTTTTATTTTGGATAATTTTGTTATTTTTCGTAATTTAGTGTTTGTTATTTCTTGTATTTAGTATATTTTTTGTAATTTTATTATTATTTATTTTAGTAGTGTTAGTTTTTTTTAATGTGTAATTTAGTTTATTTAATTTGTAGTTATTTTAATTTTAGTATAATAGTTGTTAGGTTAATTGTTAGTTTAAACTTTGTTTTTTTTAATTTCACATGTAAGTTTTTATTTTAAGATAGGGATATTGTAATTTTAAGTTAGGGGGTTGTTAGGTTTAGGGGTTAATAGTTTAATTTAGTTTTTTGCGATGTGGGGGGCTGGCGGTTTAGGAGTAAATAGTTTTTTTTTAGTGGTGGTGATGTGGGAGGCCAGAGGTGTAGGGGTTAATAGCTTTATTTAGTGGCGGCAATGTTGGGGTGCGAGGAATAGGGGTCAATAACTTTATTATAGTGGCAGCGATGTCAGGGAGCGGCGGAATAGGGGTTAACACATTTGATTAGTTGCAGCGATGTCAGGAGCGGCAGATTAGGGGTTAATAGGTTTAATTTAGTGTTTGCAATGCGGGAGGGCCTCGGTTTAGGGGTTAATAGGTAGTTTATGGGTGTTAGTGTACTTTGTAACACTTTAGTTATGAGTTTTGTTGCGCAAAACTCATAACTACTGCTCTCAGATGGCGGTATGGATCATGTCGGTATAGGCTGGAACGCAAGCATTTTAGCCTCACAGCACAACTTATAATACCGACTTTTATGAGTGCAGGATTGACGTTGCATTACAGGCTAAAATGCTTGCGATATAGCTATACCAACAAGACTCGTAATGGCTGCGTTTCGTTTTTTTGCGCTGAAATGGCAATTTTTTCAGCATTAAAACCGGAACGCAAAACTCGTAATCTAGGTGATTGTGATCTGTGATGAAGGATTTTTATCCTGATCTAGAAATATTTGAGAAGCCTCCGATGCAAGCCCATAGGAGCTAAAAGAGTAGAGTCAATGTAGGGGGCAGTTCAAGTTATGATCAAAGGTGAACATTTTATACAATCAAGAACTGGGGAAAAAAATTAAAGGACCACAGTAGAATTGCATGTCCAACTAGTTCATAACTGTATAATGTGACAGCCATCAGCTAACCACAGACTCATATATGCATATAAAAAGACTGTGCACAATTTGACAATGGAAGTAAATTGGAAAGTTTATTAAAACGGCATGCTCTTTCTGAATCATGAAAGTTTAACTTTAGTGTCCCTTTAATATTTTGGGGGTTTATACATGTAGTGCCTCTTTTACAGTTTATAATATTAAATGCCCATGAGCTAATATCTATGTCGGTGAGACAACAGAGATAGGATTAGTCATCACAAACCAAATATCAGGAGGAAAGATTTATCAGCACTGGTGGCAAATAATTTTTTGACTGTAGAACATTCTGTCTCTCAATTGAGATTTCAGGTAATTGAACATCTTCCTATACCCAAATGAATGAGATAGAAACTAATTATTAAAAAAGGGGAAGGACTTTTGGATGTACCAAAGTTATGAATATAGATTTGGAATGGCATTATTTAAGAGATTTAGTTTGATTGTGTGTTTATGTATATTTTTATCTATTTTTAACTGGTGACATAATTGGAATATCTGTATATGGAATCTTAAATTAGAGCTTACTTTACTTTTTTTTAAATTTAGTGCAGTTACTAGGAGAGTTTTATAGATATTATGAGACCAATTTAACATTGTGCGGGCGGACATTATCCGCTGTAGTGGATCATGTCCGCTGCACATCAATAAATGCCGACAGCATACACTGTCAGCATTTATTATTGCACAAGCATTTCTAGTGAAATGCTTGTGCAATGCCGGCCCCTGCACATTTGCCGCCAATCAGCCACTAGCAGGGGGTGTCAATCAGAGGTGGCGGACGAGTTAAGGAGCAGTCTTATGAAGACTCGCACGGAAACTGCTGCATTCGCCGCCTAATAAATCGGCCCCATAGTATATAGCAAGTTTTTAGATGTAATTTAAGGTTAAGTGACTAATGTGTGTTATTGAAAGCAATAAAGGGTTAAGAATAGGGTGACCATATTGCCGCTTTAAAAAGGGACACATTTGAAAACTACATATGTCAGGGCTGTTTTCAGGGCTGTTTAAAGAAATATTTTGTATAAGAACCCTGACATATGTATATTTCATATGTGTCCCTTCTTAAAGCGGCAATATGGTCAGCCTAGTTAAGAATTGACTTAGAAATGCTACACACCTGTCTGTTTAAATGTGTTTGTATGCTATGTATTTTAGAAATAACTAAGTTAATACAATCTAAAACTTTATTCCACCAGTTTGTTGGATTTTGTATTGAAGTCTTAGCAGTGACTTCTGCTTCCTGTACACTATGAATGAAAAGATGATGGACTCTTGTTGCACTGATTTATAAAGAGTAAACAGTATTTTCATCACGTGAATTTATAATAGGTTTTATACATGGCAGTACTGGCCTTAGCAACTATTGACTGTCATTACATCTTGTTGCTAAGGGGTAGCTCACCAGAGTAAGTGCTCTATGATTAGTTATGCTTCAGCTTCTCCTTCTAAAAACTTTACTCTGATCTTGTAGAATTTCCTTATTATGTTGCAAGATTTAATTGTAATCTTTCATAAACTGAGGAGGGAAATACAAGATGCATCCTAATCGGCTGCTTAATGTCCCTTTACAATGTGCACAAAAAGCCGAGCTTCGAATATCGCAAATGCGTTAACATATTCCCCCCTAGACTTCAATGGGGGAAAAAACAAACACCCTACTTACGTGCAAACCCAATATCGTTTACTCAAGTACGCTAACCAGACATGAAATATGAAAATCGGCTGCTTAATGTCCCTTTACAATGTGCACAAAAAGCCGAGCTTCGAATATCGCAAACGCGTTAACATATTCCCCCCTAGACTTTAATGGGGGGAAAAAAAAAACACCCTACTCACGTGCAAACCCAATATTGTTTACTCAAGTATGCTAACCAGACATGAAATATGAAAATTTCAGATTCCAATGTTCACATATATATATACAGTATATATATGTTTTTTTTTTATATATCTATACCTATAAATCCACATTTATGTGTATAAATATATACAGATATATATAGGAATATCTGTTTATAAATACTTAGAATGTATTCCTCTATTTGAAGAACATTGGAATGTGAAATATTTACAATAAATACTTTATTAAATGTGAATATTGCATATACTGTATATGATTTTTCATGTTTTTAGCTACTTGACATCAATGGGCTCCAATGTAATTATATATATATATGTGTGTGTGTGTGTGTGTACATAGGTATTTATCAGACATACTCATATTGAAATGGTGACAGGCTTTCTACCGTACTTCAGAAGTGTTTAGGAGACCAGACTCCCCCAGGATTTTGTTAATCCACTGTATTGGCAAAGGATTATTATTATTACTGCTCCAACCCTCCACTAAGTGGCTACTTACCTCATATGGATTGAGGTAACTCATAGTATGTATATAGTTTTAGGGGTTATTGCCCCAACCTACACTTATACTTGTATTACCACAACTGGGTCAGCCTTTCATTTCTAGCGCTGTGTATGTATATACTGTATATATATACACACACACACATATACATATTTAGACATTTATAGGTACGTATCTCTATGTTAAATCCCTTTGCCTGCCTTTTTTTTCTATCACTTGAGACCTCATATGTTTGAGCCCTTCTAACTTTTTTATGCAATATTTTTTTCTTAATAATTTTTATTAGAGAGTGTTAATATGAGCTGTACTTCTAAATCTATTTTTGATGTGTTTTGTTTAACTTTTTTATGACTTGAGTAACAGTTAACCAGAGCTCAGAATTTGCCTTATCACGTCGTGCATTAAATTAAATAGCGCACAAGTGAACAGTTTTCTTTCATCTTGTAGTAATCGCACTACTTGATGTGCGCAGAGCCACTATAAAACTTATCGCTTGTGTGCAACAGTTTGCGCACCACTCGTATTTTAACCCAGAATTAGGAATAATGATGACAAGATCCCAAATTTCTCTTTCTATATATTTTTTTTAAAATTAGGAATCCTCCAATAGTTTGTTAGTACATCTGAATGGTAGAGCCAATGTTCATCCTTGAGATTTCACCTTTAAATGTCATTTTCTTTTTAAACAGATGTTATATTTCAGTTTATCAAATATAACATTTGATTAAAAATATTTCAAAATAATAATTCAAATATGCATTTTATTTTGATAGATTTAGGGCTAGATAACAAGTGGAGCGCTAATTTATCCCACGCCTGTAAACGGCAAATTTGCCGTTTACGGGGGCGTGATAAATAACCGTCCATTACTAGTGGATGGTTATTGCTTTGAAAATTAACCAGAGATCAGATTTCTGGTTAATTTTCAAAAAGTGCCGCAATTGCCCCAAAAATAAAGTATATTACACTTTTTTATTTAAAAAAAAAGTAGCATTTTTTTAAATAAAAAACAACTACACAAAGCAGTTTTTACGAGTTAAAGTTGGCGGGTGTGCCTTTACATTGCGGTCTATGGGAACTGTGTGTTCCCTGTAAATATATATGTATATGCTTATATACAAATATATTTATGTGTTAAACATACTGTACATATCAGAAGGAATAGCAAACATTTGACATTGGAGTAAGTCTGAAAAGCATTCATAGTTTTGAAAAAGCAATATACAAAGCAATATCTAGTGCTATGGAATTTTGCAACTCTTTACACATAAATAGTAGTAATAATCATTGGAAGGTGATGGTGAGTATTTCTTTAATAATCACTAAAGGGCCCATTAAATACATTAGCATTGCATAATCAACAAAGACAATGTGATAGCATTTATTTTTAATTTCAAATCAGTAGTAAATTATTTTCTGACTAATTTCAAAGTTAGTTCTATTTTCCATCCCCCCGTATGATTTGATAGCCATCAGCCAATCAAAAAATGCATGTACATATATACTGTTAATTCTTGCCCATGCTCAGCAGTAGCATGTAATATATTATGCACATTTTGGTTATGTAAGTTAATTAGAAATTTGTTTAAAATTACGTGTTCTATCTCAATCATGAAAGTTTTAGTTTTGATTTGAATGTCCCTTTATTATTATTAATAATAATAGCAACAGCAAATTTGTTTAAACATTTGCCCCTATTATTTTAAGCATAAGCACACAATTGAAAAATATTTTAATGAAAAACATTGTGCATTGTTGCCTTTATATATTAATTCAAATTCTTTAAAGTTGCACTATTTTTTCCTTATACATTGAAAAGGTTATTTGAAAAATATTCTTGTTTTACAAAAAAAAAATCTGTTTATGTGATATTAAAAACAAACAGAACTATGGGGATATATTGTAAATGATTACTTACCTTATAATTCTTAATTTCCATAATCTTAATAATGGTTTTTCTGGACTGAGTGAAATATTTCCTCTATCTATATCATGATTAATGGCAAAATTGATTTTACTTACTTCATTTCTATTTCTACTGTACATGCAAAATCCCACATGTCCACTTGAGTTTCTGTAATTGGTCCCAGAGGGGAATTACAGCTGTGTATTAAATGTGCGGTTAGATAAATTGCATTACGTAGTGTGAAAGAAATAGGACTGCTCAGATTGCAGAGAAGCACAAATATAGATTGATTAATCTCCCATCAGAAATGCATATATACAAAAAAATACATTGTTTGCCGTTATAAATGTAAAATCTGAATATTCAAGTAAAATTCAATAATGTGATACATCAAATTTGGATGCATTCTAGTCAATTAGAATTCACCGGAGAACTGTTTTCAAATTCAGATCCCTATAAACTCTTTCTATACCTTGCATGGAGACAATTCAACACTAGTAGTCCAATACCTAAGAATACTCTTTTCTGGCAGTTTTCAAAGGACTTTCAGACTATTCAAATTTTGCACTGGGGCATTAAACACTTTGAGATTGTAATATTAAATGTTTACTTATATGTGTTAAAGAAAAATCCTTTACAATGCATTCTCTTTAATTTGTTTGCCCCTTTTTACTGTAATTTAATTCGGAAAATTGTGAGGTTTCTAATCACTTTTAAAAGTGGAAGTCCAGGCTTAGGGGCCGATTTATCAAGCTCCGTATGGAGCTTAATGCCCTTGTTTCCGCACGAGCCTTCAGGCTTGCCGGAAACTGAAGTTATGAAGCAGCGGTCTAAAGACCGCTGCTCCATAACTTGTCCGCCTGCTCTGAAGCCGCGGACAGAAATCAACCCGATCGAACGCGATTGGGTTGATTGACACCCCCTGCTAGTGGCCAAATCTGCAGGGGGCGGCATTGCACCAGCAGTTCACAAGATCGATGTGCGGTGGACATGATATGCTACATCGTATCATGTCCGCTCGCACATTAATAAATATACCCCTACGAATGAAAATGTGATGGACTCTTGTTGCACTGATTTATAAAGAGTAAACAGTATTTTCATCACATGAATTTATAATAGGTTTTATACATGAGAGTACTGGCCTTAGCAACTGTTGACTGTCATTACATCTTGTTGCTAAGGGGTAGATTTAACAAGCAGCGAATGCTGCAATCTACCCCCATAGTTTCCAGATTACTGGAAACATAAGTTAAGAAGCAGCGGTCTTAAGACCACTGCTCCTTAACTCGTCTGCCACCTCTGAGGAGGCAGACAACAATCATCCCGATCAGATACGATCGGGATGATTGACACCCCCTGCTAGCGGCCGATTGTCCTCAAATCTGCAGGGGGTGGCATTGCACAAGCATTTCACAAGAAATGCCTGTGCAATGATAAATGCCGACAGCGTATGCTGTCAGCATTTAGCGATGTCGGGAGGACATGATCCGTTACAGTGGATCATGTCCGCCCGCATCTTAATAAATCGCCCCCTTTGTCTGTTATATTCAGTAACTCCCAAGTTCTTCTCATTTAGTTTGCTGCCAAAATGCATAACTCTGCATTTATCTAAATTTAATCTCATCTGACACTTGCCTGCCCAGTCCCCTAATTTATCCAAGTCCCTCTGCAGAGAAGTAACATTCTGTTCAGAGCAAACAGTAACACGACTTCCGATGCCCCTTTCAAGATCATTAAGAAACAGATTAAATTAAAATGTACCCAGGACAGAACCCTGAGACACTTCACTTCCCAATTTTGCCCAACTTGAGAATTTTCTATTAATAACAATTAGAATTCAAATAGGTTAGTTAGACTTTGAGGCCCATTTATCAAGCTCCAAACGGAGCTTGAGGGCCCGTGTTTCTGGCGAGTCTTCAGAGTCGCCAGAAACGCAAGTTATGGAGCAGCGGTCTAAAGACCGCTGCTCCATAACTCTGTCTGCCTGCTCTGAGCAGGCGGATAGAGATCGCCACAATTCAACCCGATCAAGTACGATCTGGTTGATTGACAACTGGCCGCGAGTCTGCAGGGGGCGGCATTGCACCAGCAGCTCACAAGAGCTGCTGGTGCAATGCTGAATACGGAGAGCGTATTGCTCTCCGCATTCAGCGATGTCTGTCGGACCTGATCCGCACTGTCGGATCAGGTCCGACAGACATTTGATAAATAGGCCTCATGATCTGATCTTATAGTTATGATTATATTTTTGTAGCATCTAAAAGAAGATATTTTAAATGTACTACAGTTTTTATGTATTTATGTATTTATTTATGTATTTTTTTTTATTTATGTGTTTATTTTTTATGTATTTATTTATGTGTTTATTTATGTATTTATTTATGTATTTATTTATTTATGTATTTATTTATTTTGAAAGAACGATATTCCTTTCCTAGTTTTCATGTATGCAGTGCAGTATCCCTATTAACTATCGGAGATATGGGAGTTGTTCATATCAGTTAGTGGGAAGTCTTTGTCTAGGAAACGGTAGAGCACAGAAATGCACCTCCTGGTCGTTTCATTTTCAATTTAAATGGTTTTAACTTAGCAGGGGGCAAATCTGCAGGGGGCGGCATTGCACCAGCAGTTCACAATTTATCGATGTGCGGCGGGCATGATACGCTACATCGTATCATGTCTGCTCGCACTATGATAAATCTACCCCTTAATATTTAAAGTATCTATATTCCACAAAGCCATTGCTTGCACACTCCAAGAACCTATTAATAACTGTCCCTGAAGGGCCTAAACCTAGGTTTAAACCTGGTGGTGTCCATTATTTTACTGAGACTAAAACTTTAAGCTTAGTTTTTTTAATATTTAAACAATTAGTATATATTTAAACAGTACACCTGCATACCCAGGCTATAGTTCTGCTTAGCATTTGCTAAGGGCCCGATTATCTTATCTTCCTGGTTCTGACTTGGGTTTCACAGCAATCCTCGCAGGAGCTGCCTTCGTGGAATTATAAAAAGGGGCAGTTCCTGTGAGATGTCTCCTGTAGAAAGCAATGGAGCTTCACTGGGTAGAGCGAATTTAGCAATCATTAGGGGGTGTACTTTAAGGGGTAGATTTATTAAGCATTGGATGCTGCATTCTACGCCTATCGTTTCAGGCTTAAGATGCAGCGGTCTTACAATTGCGGCTCCTTAACTTCTCCGCCACCATTTAGGGGGCAGGCTGATATCATTAAGATCTGATATGATTGGGATGATTGACAGCCCCTGCTAGTGGCCGCCGGTGAGCAGGTGGCGGCATTGCACAAGCATTTCACTAGAAATGCTTGTGCAATGATAAATGCAGACAGCATATGCTGTCGGCATTTAGCGAGGTCGAGTGGACATGATTTGCTACAGCGATTCATGTCCACTCGACCATTAATAAATCTACCCCTAAAAATTAAATCCTCCATCGAAAACAAACCACATTGTGCTGCTTTCTGCATATAGCATCTTACAATGACCTTTTTTTTGCGTATTTTGTCACAACCTTGCCACCTTTGAATATGCAAGAAAAGACAGTGAGATCTGTAGGGTGTAAATGTTTAGATAATTACGCTTGGATTTGAGAGACAATTTAATTCACACACATGGAACGCCCCTGTTCAGACCATTTTACGATAAAAAATCAATTGCACATCCAGTTTTCTTACGATTTTTGATGCCCTTAAACAATACAATTTTTTCAAACAGTTTTATGTCTGAATGGTTCAATTATTTGTTTTTGTATGATTTTTAAAATGACGATTTTCATTGTGCACTTTTGTAATGTAAGTATCTCCTTCCCATACAAAAATGCAGTATACGCCCCTTATTGAGACACCCAGTTTTCAGGGTAAAAAGTGACTTTAGATCATTCCACTAGGGAAATAGAACAACTGGCGAGTATTTTTTAATAAACTCGGCAGCCCAGAGATCTTTAGATAATTGGGCCCTTAGTGTTTAATGTCCTTTTTTTAAAGTTATTTTGTATGCTAAGTTTTTCTTTAATAAAAATAAATTAAAAATACAGTTTTCATCACATTTTTAAACTAATTGTTTTTAATTAAATTAAGTGTTTGGGGGTTTAAAGAGACTAAACACATTATAATTGCAATAATTTTATCTTGCAATAAATTAACATAATAGGAAAGGGTAAAAAAAATTTGAATTCATAAAATTTTTGTTTATGATATTGTTTTTCATTAGCCAGACTCCACCCACCATGTGTCTTATTTGAAGGAACCAATCAGGACTTGTTGCTGAAAATAACATTGCTCTCCACAGTCATTTTGTTAGCAAAAGTTCCATTGTTTTGCAGTCTCTTATCTGATCATCTCTGCTGGTGCCAATTAGTGATGGCTATGTAGCAGGGTTAGGCTTGTGAAGCCAACCTACCATGTTACTTTTTTAAAGTTAAATTACAGGAAAGGGGGGCAAAACAAAAATGAAAGTAAATTGCAAAGTTTTAATACACATCATTTAACATTTTAAATTACATGCTCAAAGTGTGGATGTCCCTTTAGTTATTCATTCTTTTTATTATTTTTAAATGAATATGCACAATTCAAAATAGATTAGTGCATTAAAAAAAACTAGCGTAGTGCTAGCGTAGGAGAAAGAGGCATGGAAATGCTAGCATAGGGCAAAGAGGCATGGAAATGCTAGCATAGGGCCAAGAGGCATGGAAATGCTGGTGTAGGACAAAGAGGCATGGAAATGCTAGTGTAGGACAAAGAGGCATGGAAATGCTAGCATAGGGCAAAGAGGCATGGAAATGCTGGTGTAGGACAAAGAGGCATGGTGGTGCTGGTGTAGGACAAAGAGGGATGGTGGTGCTGGTGTAGGGCAAAGAGGCATGGTAGTGCTGGTGTAGGACAAAGAGGCATGGTAGTGCTGGTGTAGGACAAATAGGGATGGTGGTGCTGGTGTAGGACAAAGAGGCATGGTAGTGCTGGTGTAAGACAAATAGGGATGGTGGTAGTGGTGTAGGACAAAGAGGGATGGTGGTGCTGGTGTAGGACAAAGAGGGATAGTAGTGATGGTGTAGGACAAAGAGGCATGGTAGTGCTGGTGTAGGACAAAGAGGCATGGTAGTGCTGGTGTAGGACAAATAGGGATGGTGGTGCTGGTGTAGGACAAATAGGGATGGTGGTGCTGGTGTAGGACAAAGAGGGATGGTGGTGCTGGTGTAGGACAAAGAGGGATAGTAGTGATGGTGTAGGACAAAGAGGCATGGTAGTGCTGGTGTAGGACAAAGAGGCATGTAAGTGCTGGTGTAGGACAAAGAGGGATAGTAGTGATGGTGTAGGACAAAGAGGCATGGAAGTGCTGGTGTAGGACAAAGAGGGATGGTAGTGCTGGTGTAGGACAAAGAGGCATGGAAGTGCTGTTGTAGGACAAAGAGGCATGGAAGTGCTGGTGTAGGACAAAGAGGGATAGTAGTGATGGTGTAGGACAAAGAGGGATAATAGTGATGGTGTAGGACAAAGAGGGATGGAAGTGCTGGTGTAGGACAAAGAGGGATAGTAGTGATGGTGTAGGACAAAGAGGCATGGAAGTGCTGGTGTAGGACAAAGAGGGGTGGTAGTGCTGGTGTAGGACAAAGAGGCATGGAAGTGCTGGTGTAGGACAAAGAGGGATAGTAGTGCTGGTGTAGGACAAAGAGGGATGGAAGTGCTGGTGTAGGACAAAGAGGGATAGTAGTGATGGTGTAGGACAAAGAGGCATGGAAGTGCTGGTATAGGACAAAGAGGGATGGAAGTGCTGGTGTAGGACAAAGAGGAATAGTAGTGATGGTGTAGGACAAAGAGGGATGGTAGTGCTGGTGTAGGACAAAGAGGGATAGTAGTGATGTGTAGGACAAAGAGGCATGGAAGTGCTGGTGTAGGACAAAGAGGGATAGTAGTGATGGTGTAGGACAAAGAGGGATAGTAGTGCCGGTGTAGGATAAAGAGGAATAGTAGTGATGGTGTAGGACAAAGAGGCATGGAAGTGCTGATGTAGGACAAAGAGGGATAGTAGTGCTGGTGTAGGACAAAGAGGGATAGTGATGGTGTAGGACAAAGAGGCATGGAAGTGCTGGTGTAGGACAAAGAGGGATAGTAGTGATGGTGTAGGACAAAGAGGCATGGAAGTTCTGGTGTAGGACAAAGAGGGGTGGTAGTGATGGTGTAGGACAAAGAGGCATGGAATTGCTAGTGTAGGACAAAGAGGCATGGATGTGCTGGTGTAGGACAAAAAGGGATAGTAGTGATGGTGTAGGACAAAGAGGCATGGAAGTGCTGGTGTAGGACAAAGAGGGATAGTAGTGATGGTGTAGGACAAAGAGGCATGGAAGTGCTGGTGTAGGACAAAGAGGGGTAATAGTGAAGGTGTAGGACAAAGAGGCATGGAAGTTCTGGTGTAGGACAAAGAGGGGTGGTAGTGCTGGTGTAGGACAAAGAGGCATGGAAGTGCTGGTGTAGGACAAAGAGGGGTGGTAGTGCTGGTGTAGGACAAAGAGGCATGGAAGTGCTGGTGTAGGACAAAGAGGGATAGTAGTGATGGTGTAGGACAAAGAGGCATGGAAGTGCTGGTGTAGGACAAAGAGGGATAGTAGTGATGGTGTAGGACAAAGAGGGGTGGTAGTGCTGGTGTAGGACAAAGAGGCATGGTAGTGCTGGTGTAGGACAAAGAGGGATGGTGGTGCTGGTGTAGGACAAAGAGGGATAGTAGTGATGGTGTAGGACAAAGAGGCATGGAAGTGCTGGTGTAGGACAAAGAGGGATAGTAGTGCTGGTGTAGGACAAATTGGGATAGTAGTGCTGGTGTAGGACAAAGAGGGATAGTGGTGATGGTGTAGGACAAAGAGGCATGGAAGTGCTGGTGTAGGACAAAGAGGGATAGTAGTGCTGGTGTAGGACAAAGAGGGATGGCAGTTCTGGTGTAGGACAAAGAGGGGTGGTAGTGCTGGTGTAGGACAAAGAGGGATGGCAGTGCTGGTGTAGGACAAAGTGAGCATGTAAAGCCGCCCCTTCTCTCGCATTAACAATCACATGAGAGAAGGGACTATCAATCACAGAGAGCGAGGGAGCGCTCATGATTTCTCGTCACCACCTCAGAGGTGATGTAGAGTATAAGAAGCAGCGCTCTAATGATGTGAACCTACCCCTCAAGGGCTCCGGAGAAGCTTTCGCTGCTTAGTACATGGAGCCCATTGACTTCTATGGGGGACTAGGTTATCGCAAGCACAATATTCTATGTTCAGCTTTTTACGTTCGTGTACTGTTTACTTTCAACTTGTAATAAGAGTGTTACCTGACGCTTGCAAAAAGCTTACTTCTAGCGCAGTTAAGTGTGCCCCTAATGATTGCTAACACTCCACTAATCTGGCCCTTAAGGTTTAAAACGCAGATGATGACTATGTGTCATCAGCCCGGGCGGCCCATTTTGTAGCTAATCATGCCCCTCCCTGCACTTAGAGCTGCATACAAGGTGACCACGTGGATTGGCATCTCCAGAGGAATCTAGGGGCATGGGCAAGGTTTCTCCACCAAGCCCCGAAAACCCTAAAGTGCCAGACTGCTGTAGGGAGCTTAAGGGAACTGGATGGGAGTAATTTATCAAATCCCTAGATCTCAGCTCCCTTAAACCCTAGAAACACCTAAGACCAACAGTTTTAAGACAATTGCATGCTCTTTCATATGGTGTGTGTCTTGGTATACAATTGTAAAACAATTACACATATTTTTGCTTTATAAGGGGGTCTCTAGGAACTTAATACAGGCCACCACAAAGGCAGAGAGACTTCCATTACCACTTGTTTTAAAGCCCCTCTCTAAAATAAAGCCCCCTTATCAGATTTAATGGTCAGGTGATCAATGTGGTAATAACACTAGAATGATTACTGCAACCTCATAGCTCTGGTTAACTGTTACGCAAGTCAAAAAAGCGTCACAACACCCATCAAAATTACAGTTACACTCATAATACTACTAATAAAAATTATTTTTAAAAAAAATTTGCAGAAAAAAAAGTTATAATTGCTCAATGATGTATATATGTGTGTACATATGTATGTATATGCGTATATATGTATTTACAGACAAATATACACATATAAATACATATGTATACATATACTATATATATATGTGCATTGGAGCCCTTTGCAGTCAGATGAAAACATAATAAATCATATTTATGCACTATTCATATTTAATAAAGTTTTTAACTGTGCATTTAATGTAAATATTATTTAATGCAGAATATTTTTATGTATAATGAAATATATATTTTCTCTTGTAAGATGTATTGAGTCCACTGATTCATCCTTACTTGTGGGATATTCTCCTTCCCTACAGGAAGTGGCAAAGAGAGCACCCACAGCAGAGCTGTCTATATAGCTCCTCCCTTAGCTCCACCCCCCAGTCATTCTCTTTGCCTACTCTAAGAATCTAGGAAGGGCAGAGCGAGTGTGGTGACAAAAATGTTAGTTTTTTATTTTCTCAAGCAAAAGTTTGTTATTTTAAATGGTACCGGTGTGTACTATTTACTCTCTGGCAGAAAAGGGATGAAGATTTCTGCAAGGAGGATAATGATCTTGGCACTTTGTAACTAAGATCCACTGCTGTTCTCACAAGGGCTGAAGAGTACAGGAAAACTTCAGTTGGGGGAACGGTTTGCATGCTAAGCTGCATATGAGGTATGTTCAGTCTATATTTTTCTAGACAGACTGTGTTAATTCTAGAAAAGGCTGGCAATATCCCCATGAGGGAAGGGTAAGCTGAATTCAGACACTTGGATAGGAATTTCAGCTTGCTTGAAGAGCTCATTAGTTACTGGTGACACTGTTTAAAAAAAAACAAAAATGTTTTTGTTCAGTAAATGATTCATTTATAACGTTTTTTTGAAGGGACTAAAGGGGTCATAGTGGCTTGTTTTAGGGTTTTTTAACCCACATGGTTAATTAAGAGACACTCAGGTGTTTTTCTAATAGGCCTCAAAACATCGAGTGAGGTGGGAGGGGCCTATTTTTGCGCCTCAGTTGCGCAGTTTCTTTTCACTAGAGACATCTAACTGCTTCTCCAGAGGTTCCTGCTGTGTTTGAGGGCTGTAAAGGAGGTTTTTTTCCCCACAAATCGTTCTGAAGGGCAGGTAGGTGCCACAGCAGAGCTGTGGCAAGGTACTGAAAGTCTTTTTTACCGGTTTTGACGTTTTTTCAATACGGTTTTGCCATTAAGGGGTTAATGGTTTATTTGCATAGCTGTGCAAAGTTACTAAGGCTGTAAGATACTACTGTAAAAATTTCATTAAGTTTACTGCTTTTTTTACACTGTTTTACAGAACTTGTGCAGCTTTTTTTCTCTTAAAGGCGCAGTACCGTTTTATTTCTAAGTGTTATTTACTTTGATTACAGTGTTTTCCAAGCTTGCTTGTTACATTACTAGCCTGTTTAACATGTCTGACACCAAGGAAAATCCTTGTTCAATATGTTTGGAAGCCATTGTGGAACCCCCTCTTAGAATGTGTCCCAATTGTACTGATATGTCTATAAACTATAAAGAACATATATTAGCACTTAAAAATAGAGCAATAGATGATTCTCAGTCAGAGGTAAATGAGGGTTCGCCATCTAGCTCTCCCCAAGTGTCACAACCAGTAACGCCCGCACAAGTGACGCCAAGTACCTCTAGTGCGTTGAATTCATTTACTTTACAAGACATGGCCACAGTTATGAATACAACCCTCACAGAGGTTTTATCCAAACTGCCTGGTTTACAAGGAAAGCGGGACAGCTCTGGGTTAAGGAAAAATGATGAGCCCTCTGACTCTTTAGTAGCCGTATCTGATATGCCCTCACAATGCTCTGATGTAGGGGTGAGGGATTTGTTATCTGAGGGAGAAATTTCTGATTCAGGAAAGACGCTTCCTCAGACAGATTCTGATATGACGGCCTTTAAATTTAAGCTGGAACACCTCCGCTTATTGCTCAGGGAGGTATTAGCAACTCTAGATGATTGTGACCCTATAGTGGTACCAGAGAAATTGTGTAAAATGGATAAATACTTAGAGGTTCCTGTTTACACTGATGTTTTTCCAGTCCCTAAGAGGATTGTGAATATTATTGCTAAGGAGTGGGATAGACCAGGTATTCCGTTCACTCCTCCTCCTGTTTTTAAGAAAATGTTTCCCATATCTGACACCATAAGGGACTCATGGCAGACAGTTCCTAAGGTGGAGGGAGCTATTTCTACTCTGTCTAAGCGTACAACTATACCTATCGAAGACAGTTGTGCTTTCAAAGATCCTATGGATAAAAAACTAGAGGGTCTCCTGAGGAAAATTTTTGTTCATCAAGGTTTTTCTCTCCAACCTATTGCGTGCATTGTTCCTGTAACTACTGCAGCTGCTTTCTGGTTTGAGGCTCTAGAAGAGGCTCTTCAAATGGAGACTCCATTAGAGGAGATTATGGACAGGATTAAGGCTCTTAAATTGGCTAATTCTTTTATTACAGATGCTGCATTTCAACTGGCTAAATTAGCGGCAAATAATTCAGGTTTTGCCATTTTAGCACGCAGGGCGTTATGGCTTAAGTCCTGGTCTGCTGATGTGTCATCTAAATCTAAACTTTTGAACATTCCTTTCAAAGGTAAGACCCTATTCGGGCCTGAACTGAAAGAGATTATTTCAGATATCACTGGAGGGAAAGGTCATGCCCTCCCTCAGGATAGATCAAATAAGATGAGGACCAAACAAAATAATTTTCGTTCCTTTCGGAACTTTAAGAGTGGTCCCGCTTCAGCTTCCTCTGCTGCAAAGCAAGAGGGGAATTTTGCCCAATCCAAGTCAGTCTGGAGACCTAACCAGGCTTGGAACAAGGGTAAACAGGCCAAGAAGCCTGCATCTGCCTCTAAGACAGCATGAAGGGGTAGCCCGGGGTCCGGGACAGGATCTAGTAGGGGGCAGACTCTCTCTCTTTGCTCAGGCTTGGGCGAGAGATGTTCACGATCCCTGGGCTTTAGAAATTGTGTCCCAGGGATATCTTCTGGACTTCAAAGACTCCCTTCCAAGGGGGAGATTTCACATTTCTCGATTGTCTGTAAACCAAAGAGAGAGGCGTTCTTACGCTGTGTAGAAGACCTACATACCATGGGGGTGATCCGCCCAATCCCAAAAGAGGAACAGGGGCTAGGGTTTTATTCAAACCTGTTTGTGGTTCCCAAAAAAGAGGGAACTTTCAGACCAATCTTGGATCTCAAAATTCTAAACAAGTTCCTCAAAGTTCCATCATTCAAGATGGAGACTATTCGGACTATTCTACCTCTGATCCAGGAGGGTCAATATATGACTACCGTGGACTTAAAGGATGCGCATCTACACATCCCTATTCACAGAGATCATCATCAATTTCTCAGATTCGCCTTTCTAAACAGGCATTACCAGTTTGTGGCCCTTCCCTTCGGGTTGGCAACGGCTCCCAGAATTTTCACAAAAGTGCTAGGGTCCCTTCTGGCGGTTCTACGGCCACGGGGCATAGCAGTGGCGCCTTATCTAGACGACATCTTAATTAAGGCGTCGACTTTCCAGCTAGCCAAGTCTCACACGGACATCGTGTTGGCTTTTCTGGGATCTCACGGGTGGAAGGTGAACATAAAAAAGAGTTCTCTCTTCCCTCTTACAAGAGTTTCCTTCCTAGGGACTCTGATAGACTCGGTAGAAATGAAAATATTTCTGACGGAGGTCAGGAAAATCAAAACTCTTAGCCGCTTGCCAAGCTCTTCATTCCATTCCTCGGCCATCAGTGGCTCAGTGTATGGAGGTAAACGGACTCATGGTAGCGGCAATGGACATAGTTCCTTTTGCCCGCCTACACCTCAGACCACTGCAACTATGCATGCTCAAACAGTGGAATGTGGATTATGCAGATTTATCTCCAAAACTGCATCTGGACCAGGAGACCAGAGATTCTCTTCTCTGGTGGTTGTCTCAGGACCACCTGTCTCAGGGAATGTGTTTCCGCAGGCCAGAGTGGCTCATAGTAACGACAGATGCCAGCCTGCTAGGCTCGGGTGCAGTCTGGAACTCCCTGAAAGCACAGGGCTTATGGTCTCGGGAGGAAACTCTCCTCCCGATAAACATTCTAGAACTGAGAGCGATATTCAATGCGCTTCAGGCGTGACCTCAGCTTGCTGCGGCCAAATTCATCAGGTTTCAGTTGGACAACATCACGACTGTAGCCTATATCAATCATCAAGGAGGAACAAGGAGTTCTCTAGTGATGATGGAGGTAACCAAAATAATCCGATGGGCAGAGGATCACTCTTGCCATCTCTCAGCAATCCACATCCCAGGAATAGAGAACTGGGAGGCGGATTTTCTAAGTCGTCAGACTTTTCATCCGGGGGAGTGGGAACTCTATCCGGAGGTATTTGCCCAGCTGTTTCAGCTATGGGGCACACCAGAATTGGATTTGATGGCATCTTGTCAGAATGCCAAACTTCCTCGTTACAGGTCCAGGTCCCGGGATCCCAAGGCGGTACTGATAGATGCTCTAGCAGTGCCTTGGTCCTTCAATCTGGCCTATGTATTTCCACTGTTTCCTCTCCTCCCACGTCTGGTTGCCATAATCAAGCAGGATAGAGCTTCTGTGATTCTGATAGCACCTGCGTGGCCACGCAGGACTTGGTATGCAGACCTAGTGGACATGTCCTCGGTTCCACCGTGGACTCTGCCAATGAGGCGGGACCTTCTAATCCAAGGTCCGTTCACGCATCCAAATCTAATTTCTCTGCGTCTGACTGCTTGGAGATTGAACGCCTGATTCTATCTAAGCGTGGTTTCTCTGAGTCGGTCATTGATACCCTGATTCAGGCTAGAAAGCCTGTCACCAGGAAGATCTATCATAAGATTTGGCGCAAATATCTTTATTGGTGTGAATCCAAAGGTTACTCGTGGAGTAAGATTAGGGTTCCTAGAATATTGTCTTTTCTCCAAGAGGGTTTGGAGAAGGGATTATCTGCTAGTTCCCTAAAAGGACAAATATCTGCTTTGTCTATTCTACTACACAAACGTCTGGCAGATGTCCCAGACGTTCAGGCATTTAGTCAGGCTTTGGTCAGAATCAAGCCTGTATTTAAACCTGTTGCTCCGCCATGGAGCCTAAACTTAGTTCTTAAAGTTCTTCAAGGGGTTCCGTTTGAACCTATGCATTCCATAGATATTAAGCTTCTATCTAGGAAAGTTTTGTTTTTAGTAGCTATCTCTTCGGCTCGAAGAGTTTTTGAGCTATCTGCTTTACAATGTGATTCACCATACCTTGTTTTCCATGCAGATAAGGTGGTTTTGCGTACCAAACCTGGGTTTCTTCCTAAGGTTGTTTCTAATAAGAATATCAATCAAGAGATTGAGGTTCCTTCTCTATGTCCTAATCCTTCATCTAAGAAGGAACGTCTGTTACACAATCTTGATGTGGTTCGTGCTTTAAAGTTCTACTTACAAGCAACTAAAGATTTCCGTCAAACATCTTCATTGTTTGTTGTTTATTCTGGTAAACGGAGAGGTCAAAGGGCTACGGCTACCTCTCTTTCCTTTTGGCTGAAAAGCATCATCCGTTTGGCCTATGAGACTGCTGGACAGCAGCCTCCTAAAAGAATTACTGCTCATTCTACTAGAGCTGTGGCTTCCACATGGTCTTTTAAAAATGAGGCTTCTGTTGAACAGATTTGTAAGGCGGCGACTTGGTCTTTGCTTCATACCTTTTCCAAATTTTACAAATTTGATACTTTTGCTTCTTCGGAGGCTATTTTTGGGAGAAAGGTTCTACAAGCAGTGGTGCCTTCCGTTTAAGGTCCCTGTCTTGTCCCTCATTTAATCTGTGTCCTAAAGCTTTGGTATTGGTATCCCACAAGTAAGGATGAATCCGTGGACTCGATACATCTTACAAGAGAAAACATAATTTATGCTTACCTGATAAATTTATTTCTCTTGTGATGTATCGAGTCCACGGCCCGCCCTGTTTTTTAAGACAGGCATATATATATATTTTTATTTTTAAACTTTCAGTCACCACTGCACCCTATAGTTTCTCCTTTTTCTTCCTAGCCTTCGGTCGAATGATTGGGGGGTGGAGCTAAGGGAGGAGCTATATAGACAGCTCTGCTGTGGGTGCTCTCTTTGCCACTTCCTGTAGGGAAGGAGAATATCCCACAAGTAAGGATGAATCCGTGGACTCGATACATCACAAGAGAAATAAATTTATCAGGTAAGCATAAATTATGTTTTTATGTATATCTGTATATAGCTATACCTATATATATATATATATATATATATATATATATATATATATATATATTTGTGCAAAAATCCATCAGATATATATTTAAATATCACTTTAAGAATACATAGAACATATTCTGCTATGTGCAGAACATTGGGTTATGAAATATGCAATATTATCTTCATATGTTGCACTTTTAAATAACCACAATCGTGTTTGCGCAAATTGTGGTGTTAGTTGTTTTTCCAACTTTTTCGGCTTCATCAAAGTCTATGGGGTAATGCGATTTTGTGTTCATGACTTTTCAAAGTCTATGGGGGATATTTATCAAAGGTCTGGCGGACCTGATCCGACAGTGAGGATCAGGTCCGCCAGACCTCGCTGAATGCGGAGAGCAATGCGCTCTCCGTATTCAGCATTGCACCAGCAGCTCTTGTGAGCTGCTGGTGCAACGCCGCCCCCTGCAGATTTGCGGCCAATCGGCCCCCAGCAGGGAGGTGTCAATCAACCCGATCGTACTCGATCAGGTTGATTTTCAGCGATGTGTGTCCACCTGCTCAGAGCAAGCGGACAGGTTATGGAGCAGTGGTCTTTAGACCGCTGCTTCATAACTGCTGTTTCTGGCGAGCCTGCAGGCTCGCCAGAAACACAGGCCCTCATGCTCCATCCGGAGCTTGATAAATGGGCCCTTACGTTATGATAGAGCAAAGATTTTACTTTCAACGCGTAATACAAGCATAAATGTCCAAACACAAAAAATATCTTCTAGTGGTTTCAACACTCGAACAAGAGCACACACTAACGCTCCACTCATAAATAAGGTAATACATTCAGAATAGGATGTTACTTCTCTAACGGAGGATATGAATAAATTGGGGGGATGGGCAAGAAAGTAGCAGATGAGATTCAGTAAAGATAAATGTTAAGTTATGCATTTTGGCAGCAACAATAAATATGTAACTCTTAATAGGGTTGAGTAAGTGATACCAGAAAAGGACTTTGCATTTATTGTAGATAACAAACATAGCAATACCAAGCAATATCAGTCAGCAGTAGCAAAGGCTAGTATTGTCATATAATTTATAGTATGTATTTTCAATTATATTTATTGGTGGCCTTCAAAACCTGTTTTTTTACTTACTCTTTAAAGCCAATGTATTTTATTTAGTACTATTTAAATATTATTAACCCCTAATCTGCCGTCCACCAACACCGCCGCTATAATAAACCTATTAACCCCTAACCCTAACTTAACCCTAACACCTTTTACTTTAAAACTTAGAATTATTACCTAAATAATTCCTATTTAAAAATAAATACTCCTGTAAAATAAACCCTAAGCTAGCTACAATATAACTAATAGTTACATTGTAGCTATCTTAGGTTTTATATTTATTTCATAGCTAAGTTTGTATTTATTTTTACTAGGTAGACTAGTTAATAAATAACTATTAACTATTTACTAGCTACCTAGTTAAAATAAATACAAATAATTAAAATACAATTCCAAAAACCCCCACTAAATTACACAAAATAAAAAAAGAAATTATCAAAAATAAAAACGCATTACTCCTAATCTAATAGCCCTATCAAAATAAAAAAGCCCCCCCCAAAATAAAAAACCCTAGCCTACACAAAACTGCCAATGGCCCTTAAAAGAGCCTTTTGCAGGGGATTGCCCCAAAAGAATCAGCTCTTTTACCTGTAAAAAACAAAACAAAAGCAAACCCCCCCAACAGTAAAACCCACCACCCACACTACCAAACCCCCCAAATAAAAACCTATCTAAATAAACCTAAGCTCCCCATTGCCCTGATAAGGGCATTTGAATGGGCATTGCCCTTAAAAGGGCATTTAGTTCTTTTACTGCCCAAACCCTGATCTAAAAATAAAACCCACCCAATAAACCCTTAAAAAAACCTAACACTAACCCCTGACGATCCACTTACAGTTTTTGAAGACCGGACATCCATCCTCCTCCAGGTGGCAGAAGTCTTCATCCAAGCGGGCAGAAGTCCTCCTCGAAGCCAATTGGAACAGTCAATAGAATGCAAGCTCAATCCTATTGGCTGAATGGATCAGAAAATAGGATTTTTTCACCTTTAATTCCTATTGGCTGATAGAATTCTATCAGCCAATCAGAATGTAAGGGACGCCATCTTGGATGACGTACCTTAAAGGGAAACTTCATTCTTTGTTGACCATCGGAAGAAGAGGATGCTCCGCGCCGGGTGTCTTGAAGATGGACCCACTCCGCCCTTGATGGATGAAGATAGAAGATGCCAGATGGATGAAGACTTCTGGCCACTTCGATGAGGACTTCTGTCCACTTGAATGAGGACTTCGCTGGCTGGATGAGGATGGATATCCAGTCTTCCAAAACTGTAAGTGGATTGTCGGGGGGTTAGTGTTAGGCTTTTTTAAGTTTTTTTTTTGGTGGGTTTTATTTTTAAATTAGGGTTTGGGCAATGTAAAAGAGCTAAATGCCTTTTTAAGGGCAATGCCCATCCAAATGCCCTTTTCAGGGCAATTATTAGCTTAGGTTTATTTAGATAGGTTTTTATTTGGGGGTTTTGGTTGGGTGGGTGGTGGGTTTTAGGGGTGTTTGTATTTTTTTTTACAGGTAAAAGAGCTGATTTTTTTGGGGGGCAATGCCCCGCAAAAGGCTGGCAGTTTATTGTAGGCTAGGGTTTTTTTTTTTATTTTGGGGGGGCTTTTTTATTTTGATAGGGCTATTAGATTAGAAGTAATTCGTTTAAATTTTTGGTAATTTCTTTTTTATTTTGTGTAATTTAGTGGGGGGTTTTTTTTGTAATTTAAATAATTGTATTTTATTAATTTAATTTATTTAATTTTATTGTAATCTTAGGTGTTAGTGTATCTCAGGTTAGGTTTTATTTTACAGGTAAATTTGTATTTATTTTAACTAGGTAGTAAGTAAATTGTTAATAACGATTTACTAACTAGTCAACATAGATAAAATAAATACAAACTTACATGTGAAATAAAAATATCACCTAAGCTAACTACAATGTAACTATTAGTTATATTCTAGCTAGCGTAGGGTTCATTTTACAGGTAAGTATTTATTTTTAAATAGGAATTATTTAGTTATTAATAGTAAGTTTTATTTAGAATTATTTTAATTATGTTAAAGTTAGGGGTTGTTAGGGTTAGGGTTATGTTAGGGTAAGACTTAGGGTTACGTTAGGGGTTAATATATTTATTTATTGTTAGTGATGTGGGAGGCCAGAGGTTTAGGGGTTAATAACTTTAGTATAGTAGCGGCGGCAACATTGGGGGCGGCAGATTAGGGGTTTATAAGTGTAGGTAGGTGGCGGCGACGCTGGGGGCGGCAGATTAGGGGTTAATAAATTTATATAGTTGGTGGCGACATTGGGGGCGGCAGATTAGGGGTTGATAAGTGTAATGTAGGTGGCAGTGATGTTAGGGGCAGCAGATTAGGGGTGTTTTTATTTGGGGGTTTTGGTTGGGTGGGTGGTGGGTTTTAGGGGTGTTTGTATTTTTTTTTACAGGTAAAAGAGCTGATTTTTTTGGGGGGCAATGCCCCGCAAAAGGCTGGCAGTTTATTGTAGGCTAGGGTTTTTTTTTTTATTTTGGGGGGGCTTTTTTATTTTGATAGGGCTATTAGATTAGAAGTAATTCGTTTAAATTTTTGGTAATTTCTTTTTTATTTTGTGTAATTTAGTGGGGGTTTTTTTTTGTAATTTAAATAATTGTATTTTATTAATTTAATTTATTTAATTTTATTGTAATCTTAGGTGTTAGTGTATCTCAGGTTAGGTTTTATTTTACAGGTAAATTTGTATTTATTTTAACTAGGTAGTAAGTAAATTGTTAATAACGATTTACTAACTAGTCAACATAGATAAAATAAATACAAACTTACATGTGAAATAAAAATATCACCTATGCTAACTACAATGTAACTATTAGTTATATTCTAGCTAGCTTAGGGTTCATTTTACAGGTAAGTATTTATTTTTAAATAGGAATTATTTAGTTATTAATAGTAAGTTTTATTTAGAATTATTTTAATTATGTTAAAGTTAGGGGTTGTTAGGGTTAGGGTTATGTTAGGGTAAGACTTAGGGTTACGTTAGGGGTTAATATATTTATTTATTGTTAGTGATGTGGGAGGCCAGAGGTTTAGGGGTTAATAACTTTAGTATAGTAGCGGCGGCAACATTGGGGGCGGCAGATTAGGGGTTTATAAGTGTAGGTAGGTGGCGGCGACGTTGGGGGCGGCAGATTAGGGGTTAATAAATTTATATAGGTGGTGGCGACATTGGGGGCGGCAGATTAGGGGTTGATAAGTGTAATGTAGGTGGCAGTGATGTTAGGGGCAGCAGATTAGGGGTGTTTAGACTCGGGGTTTATGTTAGGGTGTTAGGTTTAAACATACATTTTTTTCCCCATAGACATCAACGGGGCTGCGTTACGGAGCGTTTCATTCCACTATCGCAGGTGTAAGGCTTTTTTTTTTTAGCCGGCTCTCCCCATTGATGTCTATGGGGAAATCGTGCACGAGCACGTCAAAACACCGTTTGTATTTGGGTGAGGTATGGAGCTCAACACAACCATATCGCCCGCACAAGCCGTTTTTTTGCAAACCTGTAATAGCAGCGCTATGAAAGGTGAGCGGTGAAAATAACGTACAAGTAATTAGCGAGCCAGCCATAACGCAAAACTCGTAATCTGGCTGTTTGTATTTTATGAAAAAAATACTTGGTTGTACTTTTGAAAAATATATGTTCTTCTGCTAAATAGACCAAATTTTTCAGTGTGAATTGTCCCTATCAGACAATGACCATTTATTTTCAACTTGTAATACTAGCGGTAAATCTGACGAGCGCAAACACCCACGATAAACCCCTTATTGCTCATGCTCCACTCTTTATTGGTAACACTTATGCATTCATACCTCTCAGCGTTCAACATTAAATTCTACAAAGTGGATGTAAAGAAATCCAAATTATTCTTACTAAAGATACTTTTAGCCCAAGCTTTACTTTCCATATAATTTTATAATGTTTCTTTTATTGTTTATTTTTAGCTATGAACATTGAGGTTTTTTTCCTCTGCCCCCAGAGACTGGAGTTTATTTTGCAGGACCCTTCACCCATATCCTACAACCTGATGTACAGTTGACCAGATTCAAAAATGCTCATGAGGTAGCTAAGAGGTGACTTTATGTTCGAAATTTAAAACCTTGATTTGCCTATCTTTATGATTACATTGTTAGTGGGCGTTCCTGCCATTAACATCTATAGTTGTATTAAGTGCCCAAAACATTAAATCTCGCTTATGAAACAAAACTTTATTGATTGGCTGTTAAAACAATTACAATGAACATGCTTGAAACATGATAAATGTAAATGTTTGGATAAAACAAGTGGCTTCTTAGAAACCTTATAGACAGAATTAGGGGCAGATCCTAAGCGAACCGGAGTGTTCCAGGGATGTGATCAGGGTTTTCCACCTAAACCCTTGCCAAGCATGTAGAATTCATAAAGATTTGAAGTATTTCACCGTTTTTTTTCCATCTAAAGGGGAGGAGAGTCCACGGCTTCATTCATTACTTATGGAAATCAAGAACCTTGCCACCAGGAGGAGGCAAAGACTCCCCAGCCAAAGGCCCAAACACCTCCCCCACTCCCCTCATCCCCCAGTCATTCTTTGCCTTTCATCACAGGAGGATGGCAGAGAGGTGCCAAAATTTCGGAAGTCTCTTATGGAGAGTACTACTCTTCGCTATGGGATGGGAGTTTAAGTAGCCCTAACAAGCCTTTTAGTTGAGGGCCTGGGTGAAAGTTAGAGTCCGGAGATGCAGGGAGAGCTCTCCTCTGCGACACCATCCCGACTCATATTAACAGCTCCTACAGCAATCAGCGTTGACGAGTTTCGCAGACTGCTTTCTTCTCTCAAGTCCATGTCAGGAGCCACGCTACGACCTGTCACACTTGAAGGGCCGTGTTCCTGTTCCACGGCGTAGATTCTGGTAAGATCGTTTAATTTTTTATTATATTGATAACACAGAAGACAGGGCCACAGTGTGGCGCCTTTTATCTTTATAGAATCAAGGGTTAATATTCCTGGTTAGGGGATTATTGAACAGGGGGGTTTTTATACATGATATTCTTTATTTTTTAATTGCTGCGATATGTGCGGTATGAGGCTCTGGCAATATGGTGGAACTGACAGGTTAATTTCCGGGAGTTTTTGTGCACCCTTTTTTGGCGCGTTTTCTTCTTTAGGCAGGGGCGGTCCTGTTAGGGCTTCACTTACGGTCTGATCTGCAACGGAGGAGACAAAGCGGTTTCTCTAGTCTGGGTCCGAGGAGGTGGTGAGTGCCCCGGCCATTGGCGGTTATAAAGGTGCCTGTTATTAATTTTGCTAATTAAGATAAAAGCTATGGAGGATTCTGACGTGTTGGAGGGTACTCCCTCTTTATCTAAGTCTTTTACCTGTGTTTATTGTGAGGTTCCGGTAGACCAGCCTGCGCAATTATGTTCCACGTGCCTTAAAAGAACTACGACATCTAAAAATTAGTGAATGTCTAGTACTACTGAGCCGTCCACCTCTGAGGGCTCTCTGTCCCGTGATGTGCGTTCCCTAATTGCGTCCCCTATTCCACATGCAGCGCCACTTGGTCCGACTGTTACCCCTTCAGGGAGATTTGCTGGCCGACAGATTTTGCGAACTTCAAACGGCAGTCTCTGAAGTGATCCATGCTTTACCGCGTTCTGCTAAGCGCAAGCGTAGAGCTTTCTAGAGCGGCCCGACTCAGGATTCATCTAAGCTGGACAGGGTGTATGAGGACAGGGTGGTGCCCCAGATCTTCCTGGTTCCTGTAAAGATGGCAAATATTATAAAGAATGAATGGGAGTGATTAGGTTCATCCTTTTCTCCTTCTAATTTTAAAAAGCTTTTCCCCATTCCGGAGGCTCAGCTTGAGCTGTGGGGAACCATTCCCAAGGTGGATGGGGCTAGCTCCACTCTCGCTAAGCGTACAACTATTCCTCTAGAGGATAGCTCATCGTTCAAGGAGCCCATGGATAAAAAGTTGGAAAACATGGATGGCACAGGGAAAATGGTCTCGGCTGGAGTCTCTTCTTCCGATAAATATTCTGGAACTGTAAGCGATCTACAATGCTCTGAAGGCGTGGCCCTGTCTGGGGGAATGCAACTTCATCAGGTTCCAGACGGACAACATTACCTCGGTGGCCATCAATCACCAGGGGGGTATAAGGAGCTCCCTATCAATTAGGGAGGTGTCTCGGATTCTGGAGTGGGCGGAGACCCACGGCTGTTCGCTCTCAGCGATCCACATCCCTGGCGTGGACAACTGGGAAGCAGACTTTCTCAGAAGGCAAACATTTCATCCGGGAGAATGGTCTCTTCACCCCGAGGTGTTTGCGGAGATTTGTCGAGGGACCCCCAAGCGGAGCTGATAGAAGCGTTGGCAGTACCTTGGGAGTTCAGTCTAGTGTACATTTTTCCTCCGTTACCACTTATACCTTGTATAGTGGCATGCATAAAGCAGAAGAGAGCGTTGTCTATTCTGATTGATCCTTCGTGTCCGAGGAGGATGTGGTTTGCGGATCTGGTGGAGATGTCATTCTCTCCGCCATGGAGGTTACCCTGTCGCAGGGACCTGCTGGAACAGGGTCCTTTTCAACATCAGAATCTAAATTCTCTGAGGCTGACTGCGTGGAGATTGAACGTTTAGTCTTAGCCAAGAGAGGTTTTTCTGAAACCGTGATTGATACTCTAGTTCAGATGAGGAAGTCAGTCACTCGACGCATCTATCATAATGTGTGGAGCGTTTACATTTCCTGGTGTGAGAGACAGGGATATCCTTGGCACAAGGGGAAGGTATCCAGGATTTTGTCTTTTCTCCAAGAGGGTTTGGAGAAGGGTCTTTCCGCTAGTTCCTTGAAGGGACAAATCTCGACACTATCAGTGTTGTTACATAGGAAACTTCTTGAGCTCCCTGAGATTCAATCCTTTGTTCAGGCCCTGTCTAGAATCAGGCCTCTGTTTAGGCAGTCTGCTCCCCGTGGAGCTTGAACTTGGTTCTTAAAGTTTTACAGAGGGCTCCGTTTGAGCCTATGCATTCTCTTGACATAAATATCCTGTCTTGGAAGGTTCTGTTCCTGTTAGCCATTGCATCGGCCCGCAGAGTTTCCGAACTGGCGGCCTTGCAACATGAGCCCCCTTATCTGGTGTTTCACGCGGATAAGGCTGTTCTTCGCACTGGCTTGGGATTTCTTCCCAAGGTGGTGTATGACTATAACATCAATCAGGAAATAGTTGTTCCTTCTTTGTGTCCTAGCCCCTCTTTTTCTAAGGAGAGGCTACTTCATAATCAGGATGTGGTTCGTGCCTTGAAGTTCTATCTTCAGGCGACTCAGGATTTCAGACAATCTAACTCTCTTTCTGTAGTCTATTCAGGGAAGCTCAGGGGTCAGTAGGCCTCTGCTACTTCTTTGTCTTTTTGGCTGAGAAGCTTGATACACCTCACCTATGAGATGACGGGACACAAGCCCCCTCAGAGGATTACGGCTCATTCCACTAGAGTAGTGGCTTCATCTTTGGCCTTCAAAAATGAGGCTTCTATGGAGCAGATTTGTAAGGCGGCTACCTGGCCCTCCTTGCATACTTTCACAAAGTTTTACAAATTTGACGTCTTTGCTTCTGCGGAAGCTGTTTTTGGGAGAAAGGTTCTACAGGCTGTGGTGCCCTCAGTTTAAGGGTCCGCCTTTACCCTCCCAGTTTCATTCAGTGTCCTCTAGAGCTTGGGTATATGTGTCCCATAAGTAATGAATGAAGCCGTGGACTCTCCTCCCCTTTAGATGGAAAACATAAATTATTCTTACCTGATAATTTAATTTCCATCGTGGGGAGGAGAGTCCACGGCTCCCACCCGTATCTCCGGTGGACGGCCCTAAATTTATTATTTTCTTCTGGCACCATTTATACCCTGATATTTCTCCTACTGTTCCTTGTTCCCTCTGCAGAATGACTGGGGGATGAGGGGAGTGGGGGAGGTGTTTTGGCCTTTGGCTGGGGTGTCTTTGCCTCCTCCTGGTGGCCAGGTTCTTGATTCCCATAAGTAATGAATGAAGCCATAGACTCTCCTCCCCACGATGGAAATTAAATTATCAGGTAAGCATAATTTATGTTTTCGCTATTTTAAAGATGATGAGATTATCTAATTTTTATTTTATTTTCATTTTTCTTTTACTTTTTTCTTAGTTTTCTTTTGTTACTATGTTAGATTGAACTGTTTTCTAGAGCATATTTTTTTTTAAAATGGATCTCCTTCTGCGTGGTGAAAAGTAAATAACTGAGCGATAGCTTTAGCTTAATTCTGCCGTTTTTGAGTTGTGATTTGATGGCAACGTTTTATTAAATCTAGGTCAAAGGGGGTTGATTCTGCCACAAGATTCAATCTTAATTTTCACACAAAGGCACTGTTAATAATGATTAATAATGAATGTTTATCACAGAAAACCAAAATGGGTTAATAAGGTTAATGGAGTCAATGGGGCCTATCTATCAAGCTCGCCAGAAACAACAGTTATGAAGCAGCGGTCACAAAGACCGATGCGCCATAATCTGTCCGCCTGCTCTGAGCAGGCGGACAGACATCGCCGGAAATCAACCCGACCGAGTACGATCGGGTTGATTGACACCCCCCTGCTGGCGGCCCATTGGCCGCGAGTCTGCAGGGGCGGCGTTGCACCAGCAGCTCTTGTGAGCTGCTGGTGCAATGCTGAATATGGCGAGCGTATTGCTCGCCGTATTCAGCGAGGTCTGACGGACCTGATCCGCACTGTCGGATCAGGTCCACCAGACTTTCTTAAATAGGGGCCCATGTGTGTGTTGCAGTTTAATAGTAGTGTGTAGTGAGTAGTGTTTCTGAATAAACAATCTGAATGGCATTTGTATATGGGCAAGATAGTTATAATAGGCATGTTTGTTCTTTTAACCCCTTAACGACCAAGAACGTGCTAGGTACGTCCTGCAAAAACTGTCAGTTAGTGACAATGGACGTACCTGGCACGCCCTTGGTCTAATTGAGTGCCGGAAGCGATTGTGATCGCTTCGAGCAGCTCTCAGGGTATTGCAGTGATGCCTCGATATTGAGGCATCCTGCAATACCCTTTTTCAAGCATCCGATGCATAGAGCCATTCTGTGGCCCTTTCTGCACCGGTAGCGATGGTACCAATCGTTGGTGGGTGGGAGCTAAGCAGGGAGGCATGTGAGCGACCCATCGCTACCCGGCATCCGATTCCTGTAAGTGCAGTGTGCACCCCGGGTGCCGGGAGTGTGTGGGGGCGGGCCTGGGGGTCTGTGTGTGTGCACGCGCGCAGCAACCACTGCCACCAATGATCCAGGGAATTGTATCGTGAGAGGGAGGGGGGTAAAAATAAAAATAAATATCGAAGGATCTGGGAGGGGCAGCTACACTACAGAAAAAGCTATAATTTATAAAAAAAAACAAAAAAAAAACTTGTTTTTGGGGGCAAACTGAGTACTAGCAGACAGCTGCCAGTACCCAAGATGGCGGCAAATAGGTAGGGAGGAGGGTTAGAGAGCTGTTTGAGTGGGATCAGGGAGGTTGGGGGCTAAGGGGGTCCATCACAGCTGTATTGGTTAAAAAAAAAAAAAAAATTATTTTAGTACTGGCAGACTTTCTGCCAGTACTTAAGATGTCAGGGACAATTGTGGGGTGGGGGGAGGGAAGGGAGCTGTTTGGGAGGTATCAGGGGGTGGGATGTGTCAGGTGGGAGGCTGATCTCTACACTAAAGCTAAAATTAACCCTGCAAGCTCCCTACAAGCTACGTAATTAACCCCTTCACTGCTGGGCATAATAAAAGTGTGGTGTGCAGCGGCATTTAGTGTCCTTCTAATTGCCAAAAAGCAACCCCAAAGCCATATATTTCTGCTATTTCTAAATAAAGGGGATCCCAGAGAAGCATTTACAACCATTTGTGCCATAATTGCACAAGCTGTTTGTAAATAATTTCAGTGAGAAACCTTTCTGCTAGATTACGAGTTGTGCGTTAGGGTAAAAAAGCAGTGTTAAGAGGTCCTAACGCTGCTTTTTTGCGCCCGCTGGTATTACGAGTCTTTCAGGATTAGGGTCACCACACACTTCTTTGGCCTTACCGCAAAACGACTTACGTAAACTTTGTAAAGTCTTTTTTCTATGGGACTTCCATAGCGCTGATATTACGAGTCTGTCCTGGGAGGCCAAAAAGTGAGCGGTACACCCTACCCTGTCAAGACTCCTATTGCATTTTAAAGTCAGTAGTTATGCGTTTTATGGTACAACGCTGTAACATAAAACTCATAACTAAACTACCTATTAAACCCTAAACCGAGGCCCTCCGGCATCGCAAATACTAAAATAAAAATTTTAACCCCTAATCTGCTGCTCCGGACACCGCCGCCACCTATATTATACTTATGAACCCCTATTCTGCTGCCCCCTACATCTACGTTATATTTATTAACCCCTATTCTGCTGCCCCCAACATCTACGTTATATTTATTGACCCCTATTCTGCCGCCCCCAACATCGCCGCCACTATAATAAACATATTAACCCCTAAACCGCTGCACCCCCGCCTCGCAAACATTAGTTAAATATTATTAATCCCTAATCTGCCGGCCCTAACATCGCCGCCACTTACCTACATTTATTAACCCCTAATCTGCCGCCCCCAACGTCGCTCCCACTATATTAAAGTTATTAACCCCTAAACCTAAGTCTAACCCTAAACCTAACACCCCCCCAACTTAAATATAATTTAAATAAATCTAAATAAAATTACTATCATTAACTAAATTATTCCTATTTAAAACTAAATACTAACATATAAAATAAACCCTAAGCTAGCTACAATATAACTAATAGTTACATTGTAGCTAGTTTAGGATTTATTTTTATTTTACAGGCAAGTTTGTATTTATTTTAACTAGGTAGAATAATTATTAAATAGTTAGCCAAATTAAGCTACTAAAGATTTCCGAAAGACTTCTATTTGTTATCTTTTCTGGTTCTAGGAAAGGTCAGAAGGCTTCTGCCATTTCTTTGGCATCTTGGTTAAAGTCTTTGATTCATCATGCTTATGTTGAGTCGGGTAGAACTCCGCCTCAAAGGATTACAGCTCATTCGACTAGGTCAGTCTCTACTTCCTGGGCATTTAGGAATGAAGCTTCGGTTGATCAGATTTGCAAAGCAGCAACTTGGTCTTCTTTGCATACTTTTACTAAATTCTATCATTTTGATGTGTTTTCTTCTTCTGAAGCAGTCTTTGGTAGAAAAGTACTTCAGGCAGCTGTTTCAGTTTGATTCTTCTGCTTATAATTTCAGTTTTTTTCATTATATGATTTAAACTTTGTTTTGGGGTGTGGATTATTTTTCAGCGGAATTGGCTGTCTTTATTTTATCCCTCCCTCTCTAGTGACTCTTGCGTGGAAGATCCACATCTTGGGTATTCATTATCCCATACGTCACTAGCTCATGGACTCTTGCTAATTACATGAAAGAAAACATAATTTATGTAAGAACTTACCTGATAAATTAATTTCTTTCATATTAGCAAGAGTCCATGAGGCCCACCCTTTTTGAGGTGGTTATGATTTTTTGTATAAAGCACAATTATTCCAATTCCTTATTTTTTATGCTTTCGCACTTTTTTCTTATCACCCCACTTCTTGGCTATTCGTTAAACTGATTTGTGGGTGTGGTGAGGGGTGTATTTATAGGCATTTTGAGGTTTGGGAAACGTTGCCCCTCCTGGTAGGAATGTATATCCCATACGTCACTAGCTCATGGATCCTTGCTAATATGAAAGAAATGAATTTATCAGGTAAGTTCTTACATAAATTATGTTTTTTTATTTGATCGCTTTTGGTAGTGAAATGGTGGCATGAAATATACCAAAATGTGCCTAGATCAATACTTTGGGTTGTCTACTACACTGCACTAAAGCTAAAATTAACCCTTCAAGCTCCCAAATTAACCCCTTCACTGCTGGGCATAATACACGTGTGGTGCGCAGCGGCATTTAGCGGCCTTCTAATTACCAAAAAGCAACGCAAACGCCATATATGTCTGCTATTACTGAACAAAAGGGATCCCACAGAGGCATTTACAATTTGTGCCATAATTGTACAAGCTGGTTATAAATAATTTCAGTGAGAAACATAAAATTGTGAAAAATGTAAAAAAAAATTTAATTTGATCGCATTTGGCGGTGAAATGGTGGTATGAAATATACCAAATGGGCCTAGATCAATACGTTGGATTGTCTTCTCTAAAATAAAATATATACATGTCAAGGGATATTCAGGGATTCCAGACAGATATCAGTGTCCCAATGTAACTATCGCTAATTTTGAAAAAAAGTGGTTTGGAAATAGCAAAGTGCTACTTGTACTTATTGCCCTATAACTTACAAAAAAAGCAAAGAACATGTAAACATTGGATATTTCTAAACTCAGGACAAAATTTAGAAACTATTTAGCATGGGTGTTTTTTTGGTCGTTGTAGAATGTATAACAGATTTTTTTCCATTTTTTTCATCATATTTTATCATTTTATTTATAGTAAATTATAAGATATCATGAAAATAATGATATCTTTAAAAAGTGCATTTAATGGCGAGAAAAACTGTATATAATATGTGTGGGTACAGCAAAGGAGTAAGAGGAAAATTACAGCTAAACACAAACACCGCAGAAATGTAAAAATAGCCTTGGTCCCAAACGGTCAGAAAATGGAAAAGTGCTGTGGTCTTTAAGGGGTTAATATTTAAAACATTCTACTTTATTTTTTTTTCTAAATTAATTGAGAACATCTTATTTTCCAATTTGGTAAAAGTTTGATTTAAAATCAAGAAAAATACTGTGGAAAAAGTATTTCCATTAGCAGAAAGTGGCTGCAATGTATATCATCTTCTAAAACGGGATTTTAACAGTTCATGTACTGTAAATTGTGAAACCACTAATTGACAAGATTTAAAATATCACCAAAGGTTTCACACCTCACTGTACAGAAGGAGGTTTGTCTTGTTTGAATTTCTACTATTGTAAGAATATGGGGAAACGAATGATTATAGATAATGTAAATCATGATTTTAAAAACAAAACATCCCAATAAACAAGACGGTACACCAAACTGTTAAATCTTGATTGCAAATATGTGATTGCAGATAGAAATCCCATATTAAGACAAAATGACTCTTACAATAACAAAAATGATCATATGAAATAACAAACATTTGAAAATTGCGCCTTTTCTAGATGATGCGGTTGTGATATCCGCTTTCTTTCGTTTCTTGCAGATCACATTTGCTTACTGGATATGAAATATATGTCAATTAAATAGCGGGTGCAGTAAAACAACCTATAAACACAATTGAGATCAACCCCAAAATGACTATTTTAAATGCTTTATTTTTTGTGTGTAGATCTATAGAAATGCATGGATTAATTGTTGATATACAGTATATGATGCATACTTAAAAATTACTTCAAAGTTCCTTTCATTTTTTTACATGCAATCCACAAAGTTCTGTAATTGGAAGTACTTTTCATGCACTCTTCATTTTACATGGACCTCTCTATTTTGTCTCCTGTTTGTTCTTCAGGTCTACGCTATATTAGTCAGTCACCCTCCTTCCACTACCGATCACCTGACACCAACGCCTGTCTCGTATACAGCTGGCTTCTACAGGATACCTGTCATTGGCTTAACGACTCGCATGTCTATATATTCTGATAAGGTAATGTCTGTGTGTTGTACTTTAAATTCTCGTAATAACAGTAGAAAATGTGAATTCACAAAGAGAACAATGTTGATATATGGTATTTCATTCTGATTCTGATTAAAACATATAGAAAAGAGTACATATGATCGAATGATACATTTGTGCAGGAAATAATGCAGATAGATATCCATATGGCTTGAATGTAAATGAGCATAAACAATAGCCCCAATAGCATGCACTGTTAATTGTTTTATGTACAGCATAGAGCAGATAACAGTATATTTAATATTGCAGGATAGACTATTGATAACTGGATAGTTGCCATAGCAGTACAGAATGTAGGTAATTGTATATTTTGATGATAGCACACACATAATTAAAGTTAAAATATACTGAACAGAATGTAGATGATAACATGGACACAATATGCAGGATAGAATGATTATAATTATTTATTTATATATAGATATATATAGATAGATAGATATATAGATAGATAGATAGATAGATAGATAGATAGATAGATAGATAGATAGATAACACTATGGTCCCTTCTTCATGCCCTTACTCATAACCAAATGAATGTTGAATGTATGGTATATCATTTAGATGATTGAAGGTAGGCATGGGCTTTCCGATAATTTGTTATGATCCAAATGACGAATAAGGTGTCCGCTGGCCTCGGCATTCAGCTCTTGATTTAATCCTATAAAAATGCAACACACTATGATCTGGATTTGCACAAATCTTACAACCCCAATTCTGAAAAGGTTGGAACAGTATGGAAAAAGCAAAAAAAAATAAAAAAAATAGTCATTTGAAATTTCAGTTCACCTTGTACTATGTTGAAAACACATTCGGCTAGATTACGAGTCTTGCGTTAGCATTAAAAAGCAGCGTTGAGAGGTCCCAACGCTGCTTTTTAACGCCCGCTGGTATTACGAGTCTGGCAGGAGAGGGTCTACCGCTCACTTTCTTCTACAAGATACAACGAGTCCACGGATTTCATCCTTACTTGTAGGATATTATCCTCCTGCTAACAGGAAGTGGCAAAGAGCACCACAGCAGAGCTGTATATATAGATCCTCCCTTCCCCTCCACCCCCAGTCATTCTCTTTGCCTGTTTTATACTAGGAAGAGGTAAAGCGAGGTGTTAGTTTTAGTTTCTTCAATCCTCCTCCCTTCCCTCCCACTCCAGTCATTCTCTTTGCCTGTGTTAGTGATAGGAAAAGGTAAAGTGAGGTGTTAGTTTAGTTTCTTCAATCAAGAATTTTTTTATTTTAAATGGTACTGGTGAGTACTATTTTCCTCAGGGGGACATGGAAGAAGATTTCTGCCCTGAGGTTGATGATCTTAGCAGCTGTAACTAAGATCCATGTTAGTTCCCACAAGACTTCTGAAGGTAACACAAGAGACATCTTCAGTGTGGATAACGGTTTCATGCTACAAGCAGCATTGAGGTATGTGCAGCCCTTTATTTCTGAGGAGACTTGATATATCAGAACTGGCTGGCATTTATTTCCCTGTAAGGGAATAGGGTAAGCAGTGGACCTGTTAAACAGAGGGGTGTTACTGGAGACCTATGTTTTATTTTTCTGTTGAAGCGACGCCAAGTACCTCTAGTGCGTCTAATTCCTTTACTCTGCAGGAGATGGCTGCAGTTATGTCAACTACCCTTACAGAGGTATTATCTAAATTACCAGTGTTACAGGGTAAACGCAGTAGGTCAGATATTAATGTGAATACTGAATCCTCTGATGCTTTATTGGCTATTTCCGATGTACCCTCACAGTGCTCTGAGTTGGGGGTCAGGGAATTGCTGTCTGAGGGAGAGCTTTCAGACTCAGGGAATGTGTTACCTCAGACAGATTCGGACGTTATGTCCTTTAAATTTAAGCTTGAACACCTCCGCCTGTTACTTCGGGAGGTTTTAGCGACTCTGGATGATTGTGACCCTATTGTGATACCACCAGAGAAATTGTGTAAGGTGGACAAATATCTAGAGGTGCCTACTTACACTGATGTTTTTCCGGTTCCTAAAAGAATTTCGGAAATTATAAAAAAGAAATGGGATAGACCAGGTATACCGTTTTCTCCCCCTCCTAATTTTAAGAAAATGTTTCCCATATCAGACACCATTCGGGACTCGTGGCAAACGGTCCCTAAGGTAGAGGGAGCTATATCTACCCTGGCTAAGCGTACAACTATACCCATCAAGGACAGTTGTGCTTTCAAAGACCCTATGGATAAAAAGTTAGAGGGTCTTCTAAAGAAATTATTTATTATTCAGGGTTTTCTTTTACAACCTACGGCTTGCATTGTTCCAGTAACTACTGCAGCAGCTTTTTGGTTTGAGGCTCTGGAAGAGTCTCTGAAGGTTGAGACTCCGTTAGATGATATTTTGGATAGAATTAAGGCTCTCAAGCTAGCTAATTCTTTTATTACTGATGCCGCTTTTCAAATTGCTAAATTAGCGGCAAAAAATGCAGGATTTGCTATTCTAGCGCGTAGAGCGTTATGGCTCAAATCTTGGTCTGCTGATGTCTCATCAAAAACTAAGCTTTTAGCTATTCCCTTTAAAGGTAAGACCCTTTTCAGGCCAGAATTGAAGGAAATCATTTCTGACATTACTGGAGGTAAAGGCCATGCCCTACCTCAGGATAGGTCTGTTAAGATGAGGGGTAAACAAAATAATTTTCGTTCCTTTCGGAATTTTAAAGGAGGACCCTCTGCTTCCTCTTCCTCCATAAAGCAGGAAGGGAATTTTGCCCAATCTAAGTCACCCTGGAGACCCAACCAGGCTTGGAATAAAGGTAAACAATCCAAGAAGCCCGCTGCTACAAAGACAGCATGAAGAGGTGGCCCCCAATCCGGGACCGGATCTAGTAGGGGGCAGACTTTCTTTCTTTGCTCAGGCTTGGGCAAGAGATGTTCAGGACGTCTGGGCGCTGGAAATCGTGACCCACGGGTATCAACTGGAATTCAAGGATTTTCTCCCAAGAGGGAGATTTCATCTTTCACGATTATCTGTAGACCAGATAAAAAGAGAGGCGTTCTTACGCTGTGTAAAAGACCTCTATTCCATGGGAGTAATTTGTCCCGTTCCAAACCGGAGCAGGGACAGGGGTTTTACTCAAATCTTTTTGTGGTTCCCAAAAAAGAGGGAACTTTCAGACCCATTTTAGATCTCAAGTGTCTAAACAAGTTTCTCAGAGTCCCATTGTTCAAGATGGAGACTATACGAACAATCTTACCAATGATCCAGGAGGGTCAATATATGACTACCGTGGACTTAAAGGATGCTTACCTTCATATTCCTATCCACAAGCATCATCATCAGTTTCTAAGGTTTGCCTTCCTGGACAAACATTATCAGTTTGTGGCACTTCCCTTCGGGTTGGCCACAGCACCCAGAATCTTCATAAAGGTTCTAGGGTCTCTTCTGGCGGTTCTCAAACTGCGAGGCATAGCAGTGGCGCCTTATCTGGACGACATTTTGATCTAGGCGTCAACTTATCATCTGACAAGATCTCACACGGACACAGTCCTGTCTTTCCTGAGAACTCACGGTTGGAAGGTGAATATAGAGAAGAGTTCACTAGTTCCACAGACAAGGGTCCCCTTCTTGGGAACTCTGATAGACTCGGTAGACATGAAAATATTTCTGACGGAGGTCAGAAAATCAAAGATTCTAAATACTTGACGAACACTTCAGTCCACTCCTCGGCCATCAGTGGCTCAGTGTATGGAGGTAATTGGATTAATGGTAGCGGCAATGGACATCATTCTGTTTGCTCGCTTTCATCTCAGACCACTGCAGCTGTGCATGCTCGGACAGTGGAATGGGGATTATGCAGATTTATCTCCTCAGATAAATCTGGATCAAGAGACCAGAGACTCTCTTCTTTGGTGGCTGTCGCCAGATCATCTGTCCAAGGGGACTTGTTTCCGCAGACCCTCGTGGGTGATAGTGACAACGGACGCCAGCCTTCTGGGCTGGGGTGCAGTCTGGAATTCCCTGAAGGCTCAGGGTGTTTGGACTCAGGTGGAGTCTCTACTTCCAATCAATATTCTGGAACTGAGAGCAATATTCAATGCGCTTCAGGCGTGGCCTCAGTTGGCTTTGACCAAATTCATCAGATTCCAGTTGGACAACATCACGACTGTGGCATATATCAATCATCAGGGGGGAACAAGGAGTTCCTTAGCGATGATAGAAGTATCCAAGATAATCTGATGGGCGGAGACCCACTCTTGTTATCTGTCGGCAATCTACATCCCAGGAGTAGAAAATTGGGAAGCGTCGTCAGACTTTTCATCCGAGGGAGTGGGAGCTCCTTCTGGAGGTGTTTGCTTCATTGATTCACAAATGGGGCAGACCGGAACTGGATCTGATGGCATCTCAAGGGATCCCCAGGCCGAACTGATAGATGCCTTGGCAGTGCCTTGGTCGTTCAGCCTAGCTTATGTGTTTCCACCGTTTCCTCTCCTTCCACGCATGATTGCTCGAATCAAACAGGAGAGAGCTTCAGTAATTCTGATAGCGCTTGCGTGGCCACGCAGGACTTGGTATGCGGATTTAGTGGTTATGTCCTCTCTACCACCGTTGAAACTTCCTTTGAGACAGAACCTTCTCATTCAAGGACCTTTCCAACACCCAAATCTAATTTCTCTGCAGCTGACTGTGTGGAGATTGAACGCTTGATTTTATCTAAGTGAGGATTCTCTGATTCGGTCATCAATACTTTGATACAGGCTAGAAAGCCTGTCACTAGAAAAATCTATAATAAGATATGGCGTAAATATCTTTATTGGTGTGAATCCAAGGGTTACTCATGGAGTAAAGTTAGGATTCCCAGGATTCTGTCTTTTCTCCAAGAAGGATTGGAGAAAGGGTTATCAGCAAGTTCTTTAAAGGGACAAAAATTTCTGCTTTGTCAATTTTGTTTCACAAACGTTTGGCAGATGTGCCAGATGTTCAGTCTTTTTGTCAGGCTCTAACTAGAATTAAGCCTGTATTTAGACCAATTACTCCTCCCTGGAGTTTGAATTTAGTTCTTCAAGTTCTTCAAGGGGTTCCGTTTGAACCTATGCATTCCATAGATATTAAATTGTTATCTTTGAAAGTTCTGTTTTTTGTTGCTATTTCTTCTGCTCGAAGAGTTTCTGAGCTTTCAGCATTACAATGTGATTCACCTTATCTCATATTTCATTCTGATAAGGTGGTTTTACGTACCAAACCTGGATTCCTTCCTAAGGTTGTTTCAAATAGGAATATTAATCAGGAAATTGTTGTTCCTTCCTTGTGTCCTAATCCTTCTTCTAAGAAGGAGCATCTGTTACATAACCTGGACGTGGTCCGTGCCTTAAAGTTTTACTTGCAGGCAACTAAGGATTTCCGTCAATCATCTTCATTATTCATTGTTTATTCTGGAAAGCGTAGGGGTCAGAAAGCTACGGCTACCTCTCTTTCTTTTTGGCTGAGAAGTATCATCCGCCTGGCATATGAGACTGCTGGACAGCAGCCTCCTGAAAGAATTACGGCTCATTCTACTAGGGCTGTGGCTTTCACATGGGCCTTTAAAAATGATGCATCTGTTGAACAGATTTGTAAAGCTGCGACTTGGTCGTCCCGTCATACTTTTTCCAAATTTTACAAATTTGATACTTTTGCTTCTTCTGAGGCTGTTTTTGGGAGAAAAGTTCTTCAAGCAGTGGTGCCTTCCGTTTAGGTCTCTGTCTTGTCCCTCCCTTTCATCCGTGTCCTGTAGCTTTGGTATTGTATCCCACAAGTAAGGATGAAATCCGTGGACTTGTATCTTGTAGCAGAAAAGGAAATTTATGCTTACCTGATAAATTGATTTCTTCTACGATACGACGAGTCCACGCTCTCCCTGTCAATTTAAAACAGATTATATTTTTTATTATTTACAACTTCAGTCACCTCTGCACCATTTAGCTTTTCCTTTCTCTTCCTAAAACCTTCGGTCGAATAACTGGGGGTGGAGGGGAAGGGAGGAGCTATATATACAGCTCTGCTGTGGTGCTCTTTGCCACTTCCTGTTAGCAGGAGGATAATATCCCACAAGTAAGGATGAAATCCGTGGACTCGTCGTATCGTAGAAGAAATCAATTTTTCAGGTAAGCATACATTTCCTTTTTCTTCTGCGACTCGAGCATACCGCAAATCCCCTTACGTCAATTGCGTATCCTATCTTTTTAATGGGATTTTCCTAACGCCGGTATTACGTGTCTTGGAAGAAGTGAGCGGTAGACCCTCTCCTGTCAAGACTCCTACTGCATTTAAAGTCAGTAGTTAAGAGTTTTATGGGCTAACGCCGTAACATAAAACTCTTAACTAAAGTGCTACAAAGTACACTAACACCCATAAACTACCTATTAACCCCTAAACCGAGCCCCTCCCCCACATCGGAAACACTTAAATAAAGTTTTTAACCCCTAATCTGCCGACCGGACATCACCGCCACTGTAATAAATATATTAACCCCTAAACCGCCACACTTCCGCCTCGCAAACATTAGTTAAATTTTATTAACCCCTAATCTGCCGTCCCTAACATCGCCGACACCTACCTACATTTATTAACCCCTAATCTGCCGACCCCAACGTCGCCACAACTATATTAAATGTATTAACCCCTAAACCTAAGTCTAACTCTAACACCCCCCTAACTTAAATATAGTTTAAATAAAACAAAATAAAATTACTACAATTAAATAAATTACTTACCTATAAAATAAACCCTAACGGCTAGATTTGGAGTTTTGTCGGTAACGACCCGAAAAACTAACGCCGGCTTTTTTCTGGCCGCACCATAAAAATAACTCTGGTATTGAGAGTCCACATAAAGGCTGCGTTAGGCTCCAAAAAAGGAGCGTAGAGCATTTTTAACGCAGCTTCAATTCTCAATACCAGCGTTGCTTACGGACGCGGCCAGCCTCAAAAACGTGCTCGTGCATGATTCCCCCATAGGAAACAATGGGGCTGTTTGAGCTGAAAAAAAACCTAACACCTGCAAAAAAGCCGCGTTCAGCTCCTAACGCAGCCCCATTGTTTGCTATGCGGTAACCCTTCCTACGTCTGCACTTAACACTCTAACATGTACCCCGAGTCTAAACACCCCTAACCTTACACTTATTAACCCCTAATCTGCCGCCCCCGCTATTGCTGACCCCTGCATATTATTATTAACCCCTAATCTTCCGCTCCGTAAACCGCCGCTACTTACATTATCCCTATGTACCCCTAATCTGCTCCCCCTAACACCGCCGACCCCTATATTATATTTATTAACCCCTAATCTGCCCCCCACAACGTTGCCTCCACCTGCCTACACTTATTAACCCCTAATCTGCCGACCGCAAAGCGCCGCCACCTACGTTATCCTTATGTACCCCTAATCTGCTGCCCCTAACACCGCCAACCCCTATATTATATTTATTAACCCCTAATCTGCCCCCCACAATGTCGCCTCCACCTGCCTACACTTATTAACCCCTAATCTGCCGACCGCAAAGCGCCGCCACCTACGTTATCCTTATGTACCCCTAATCTGCTGCCCCTAACACCGCCGACCCCTATATTATATTTATTAACCCCTAATCTGCCCCCCACAACGTCGCCTCCACCTGCCTACACTTATTAACCCCTAATCTGCCGAGCGGACCTGAGCGCTACTATAATAAAGTTATTAACCCCTAATCCGCCTCACTAACCCTATAATAAATAGTATTAACCCCTAATCTGCCCTCCCTAACATCGCCGACACCTAACTTCAATTATTAACCCCTAATCTGCCGACCGGAGCTCACCGCTATTCTAATAAATGGATTAACCCCTTAAGCTAAGTCTAACCCTAACACTAACACCCCCCTAAATTAAATATAATTTAAATCTAACTAAATAAATTAACTCTTATTAAATAAATTATTCCTATTTAAAGCTAAATACTTACCTGTAAAATAAATCCTAATATAGCTACAATATAAATTATATTTATATTATAGCTATTTTAGGATTTATATTTATTTTACAGGTAACTTTGTATTTATTTTAACCAGGTACAATAGCTATTAAATAGTTAAGAACTATTTAATAGCTAAAATAGTTAAAATAATTACAAATTTACCTGTAAAAGAAATCCTAACCTAAGTTACAATTAAAACTAACACTATACTATCAATAAATTAATTAAATAAACTACCTACAATTACCTACAATTAACCTAACACTACACTATCAATAAATTAATTAAATAAACTACCTACAATTAACCTAACACTACACTATCAATAAATTAATTAAATACAATTCCTACAAATAAATACAATTAAATAAACTTGCTACAAAAAATAAAAAAGAACTAAGTTACAAAAAATAAAAAAATATCTACAAACATAAGAAAAATATTACAACAATTTTAAACTAATTACACCTACTCTAAGCCCCCTAATAAAACAACAAAGCCCCCCAAAATAAAAAATGCCCTACCCTATTCTAAATTACTAAAGTTAAAAGCTCTTTTACCTTACCAGCCCTGAACAGGGCCCTTTGCGGGGCATGCCCCAAGAAGTTCAGCTCTTTTGCCTGTACAAAAAAACCATACAATACCCCCCCCCAACATTACAACCCACCACCCACATACCCCTAATCTAACCCAAACCCCCCTTAAATAAACCTAACACTAAGCCCCTGAAGATCATCCTACCTTGTCTTCACCTCACCAGGTATCACCGATCCGTCCTGGCTCCAAAATCTTCATCCAACCCAAGCGGGGGTTGGCGATCCATCATCCGGTGCCTGAAGAGGTCCAGAAGAGGCTCCAAAGTCTTCATCCTATCCGGGAAGAAGAGGCGATCCGGACCGGCAACCATCTTGATCCAAGCGGCATCTTCTATCTTCATCCGATGACGACCGGCTCCATCCTGAAGATCTCCACCGCGGACCCATCTTCTTCCGGCGACGTCCAACTGCAGAATGACGGTTCCTTTAAGGGATGTCATCCAAGATGGCGTCCCTCGAATTCCGATTGGCTGATAGGATTCTATCAGCCAATCGGAATTAAGGTAGGAATATTCTGATTGGCTGATGGAATCAGCCAATCAGAATCAAGTTCAATCCGATTGGCTGATCCAATCAGCCAATCAGATTGAGCTCGCATTCTATTGGCTGATCGGAACAGCCAATCGGATTGAACTTGATTCTGATTGGCTGATTCCATCAGCCAATCAGAATATTCCTACCTTAATTCCGATTGGCTGATAGAATCCTATCAGCCAATCGGAATTCGAGGGACGCCATCTTGGATGACGTCCCTTAAAGGAACCGTCATTCTGCAGTTGGACGTCGCCGGAAGAAGATGGGTCCGCGGTGGAGGTCTTCAGGATGGAGCCGGTCGTCATCGGATGAAGATAGAAGATGCCGCTTGGATCAAGATGGTTGCCGGTCCGGATCGCCTCTTCTTCCCGGATAGGATGAAGACTTTGGAGCCTCTTCTGGACCTCTTCAGGCACCGGATGATGGATCGCCAACCCCCGCTTGGGTTGGATGAAGATTTTGGAGCCAGGACGGATCGGTGATACCTGGTGAGGTGAAGACAAGGTAGGATGATCTTCAGGGGCTTAGTGTTAGGTTTATTTAAGGGGGGTTTGGGTTAGATTAGGGGTATGTGGGTGGTGGGTTGTAATGTTGGGGGGGGTATTGTATGTTTTTTTTTTACAGGCAAAAGAGCTGAACTTCTTGGGGCATGCCCCGCAAAGGGCCCTGTTCAGGGCTGGTAAGGTAAAAGAGCTTTTAACTTTAGTAATTTAGAATAGGGTAGGGCATTTTTTATTTTGGGGGGCTTTGTTGTTTTATTAGGGGGCTTAGAGTAGGTGTAATTAGTTTAAAATTGTTGTAATATTTTTCTTATGTTTGTAGATATTTTTTTATTTTTTGTAACTTAGTTCTTTTTTATTTTTTGTACTTTAGCAAGTTTATTTAATTGTATTTATTTGTAGGAATTGTATTTAATTAATTTATTGATAGTGTAGTGTTAGGTTAATTGTAGGTAGTTTATTTAATTAATTTATTGATAGTGTAGTGTTAGGTTAATTGTAGGTAGTTTATTTAATTTATTTATTGATAGTATAGTGTTAGTTTTAATTGTAACTTAGGTTAGGATTTCTTTTACAGGTAAATTTGTAATTATTTTAACTATTTTAGCTATTAAATATTTCTTAACTATTTAATAGCTATTGTACCTGGTTAAAATAAATACAAAGTTACCTGTAAAATAAATATAAATCCTAAAATAGCTATAATATAAATATAATTTATATTGTAGCTATATTAGGATTTATTTTACAGGTAAGTATTTAGCTTTAAATAGGAATAATTTATTTAATAAAAGTTAATTTATTTAGTTAGATTTAAATTATATTTAACTTAGGGGGGTGTTAGTGTTAGGGTTAGACTTAGCTTTAGGGGTTAATCCATTTATTAGAATAGCGGTGAGCTCCGGTCGGCAGATTAGGGGTTAATAATTGAAGTTAGGTGTCAGCGATGTTAGGGAGGGCAGATTAGGGGTTAATACTATTTATTATAGGGTTAGTGAGGTGGATTAGGGGTTAATAACTTTATTATAGTAGCGCTCAGGTCCGCTCGGCAGATTAGGGGTTAATAAGTGTAGGCAGGTGGAGGCGACGTTGTGGGGGGCAGATTAGGGGTTAATAAATATAATATAGGGGTCGGCGGTGTTAGGGGCAGCAGATTAGGGGTACATAAGGATAACGTAGGTGGCGGCGCTTTGCGGTCGGCAGATTAGGGGTTAATAAGTGTAGGCAGGTGGAGGCGACGTTGTGGGGGGCAGATTAGGGGTTAATAAATATAATATAGGGGTCGGCGGTGTTAGGGGCAGCAGATTAGGGGTACATAAGGATAACGTAGGTGGCGGCGCTTTGCGGTCGGCAGATTAGGGGTTAATAAGTGTAGGCAGGTGGAGGCGACGTTGTGGGGGGCAGATTAGGGGTTAATATATATAATATAGGGGTCGGCGGTGTTAGGGGGAGCAGATTAGGGGTACATAAGGATAACGTAGGTGGCGGTCGGCAGATTAGGGGTTAAAAAAATTTAATCGAGTGGCGGCGATGTGGGGGGACCTCGGTTTAGGGGTACATAGGTAGTTTATGGCTGTTAGTGTACTTTAGAGTACAGTAGTTAAGAGCTTTATAAACCGGCATTAGCCCAGAAAGCTCTTAACTACTGACTTTTTTCCTGCGGCTGGAGTTTTGTCGTTAGATGTCTAACGCTCACTTCAGAAACGACTCTAAATACCGGAGTTAGAAAGATCCCATTGAAAAGATAGGATACGCAATTGACGTAAGGGGATCTGCGGTATGGAAAAGTCGCGGCTGAAAAGTGAGCGTTAGACCCTATTTTAAGTGACTCCAAATACCGGCGGTAGCCTAAAACCAGCGTTAGGAGCCTCTAACGCTGGTTTTCACGGCTAACGCCAAACTCCAAATCTAGGCCTTAGATAGATACAATATAACTAATAGTTACATTTGTAGCTATCTTAGGGTTTATTTTTCAGGCAACTTTGTATTTATTTTAACTAGGCACAATAGTTATTAAATAGTTATTAACTATTTAATAACTACCTAGCTAAAATAAAGACAAATTTACCTGTAAAATAAATCCTAACCTAAGTTACAATTACACCTAACACTACACTATCATTAAATTAATTACATAAACTAACTACAATTAACTACAATTAAATTAAATAAACTGAAGTACGAAAAACAACAAACACTAAATTACAGAAAATAAAAAAATAATTTAAATTTTTTAAAACTAATTACACCCCCAAAACAATAAAAATCCCTACCCTATACTAAATTACAAATAGCCCTTAAAAGGGCCTTTTGCGTGGCATTGCCCCAAAGTAATCAGCTATTTTACCTGTAAAAAAAATACAATACCCCCCCCAACATTAAAACCCACCACCCACACACCCAACCCTACTCTAAAACCCACCCAACCCCCCCTTAATAAAACCTAACACTACCCCCTTGAAGATCACCCTACCTTGAGACGTCTTCACCCAGTCGAGCAGAAGTGGACCTCCAGAGGGGTACAAGTCTTCATCCGATCCAGCCAGAAGAGGTCCTCCAAGTGGCAGAAGTCTTCATCCAGACGGCATCTTCTATCTTCATCCATCGGGAGCGGAGCGGGTCCATCTTCAATCCAGCCGACGCGGAGCATCCGCTTCAAACGAAGTCCAAGTGAGGAATGAAGGTTCCTTTAAGTGACGTCATCCAAGATGGCGTCCCTTGAATTCCGATTGACTGATAGGATTCTATCAGCCAATCGGAATTAAGGTAGGAAAAATCCTATTGGCTGATGCAATCAGCCAATAGGATTGAGGTCGCATTCTATTGGCTGATTGGAACAGCCAATAGGATTGAACTTCAATCCTATTGGCTGATTGGATCAGCCAATAGGATTTTTCCTACCTTAATTCTGATTGGCTGATAAAACCCTATCAGCCAATCGGAATTCAAGGGACGCCATCTTGGATGACGCCATTTAAAGGAACCTTCATTCTTCGCTTGGACTTCGTTGGAAGAGGATGCTCCGCGTCGGCTGGCTTGAGGATGGACCCGCTCCGGATGGATGAAGATATAAGATGCCACCTGAATGAAGACTTCTGCCCGTCTGGAGGTCCTCTTCTGGCCGGATAGGATGAAGACTTCTGCCCCTCTGGAGGTCCACTTGTGCCCGGCTGGGTGAAGACGTCTCAAGGTAGGGTGATCTTCAAGGGGGTAGTGTTTTTTTAAGGGGAGATTGGGTGGGTTTTAGAGTAGGGTTGGGTGTGTGGGTGGTAGGTTTTAATGTTGGGGGGGTATTGTATTTTTTTTTACAGGTAAAAGAGCTGATTACTGTGGAGCAATGCCCTGCAAAAGGCCCTTTTAAGGGCTATTTGTAATTTAATATAGGGTAGGGAATTTTTTATTTTGGGGGGCTTTTTTATTTTATTAGGGGGATTTGATTAGGTGTAATTAGTTTAAAAAAAATTAATTTTTTTATTTTCTGTAATTTAGTGTTTGCTGTTTTTCGTACTTTAGTTTATTTAATTTAATTGTAGTTAATTTAGGTAATTTATTTAATTGTAGTGTAGTGTTAGGTGTAATTTTAACTTAGGTTAGGGTTTATTTTACAGGTAAATTTGTACTTATTTTAACTAGGAAGTTATTAAATAGTTAATAACTATTTAATTACTATTCTACCTAGTTAAAATAAATACAAAGTTACCTGTAAAATAAAAATAAATCCTAAGATAGCTACAATGTAACTATTAGTTATATCGTAGCTAGCTTAGGGTTTATTTTATAGGTAAGTTTTTAGTTTTAAATAGGAATAATTTATTTAATTGTAGTTATTTTATTTAGATTTATTTAAATTATATTTAAGTTAGGATGGGTTAGGGTTAGACTTAGGTTTAGGGGTTAATAACTTTATTATAGTGGCGGCGACGTTGGGGGCGGCAGATTAGGGGTTAATAAGTGTAGGTAGGTTGCAGAGACGTTGGGGGGCAGATTAGGGGTTAATAAATATAATGTAAGGTTCGGTGATGTTGGGGGCAGCAGATTAGGGGTTCATAGGGATAATGTAGGTGGCGGCGGTGTCCGGAGCAGCAGAGTAGGGGTTAATAATTATAATGTAGGTGGCGACGATGTCGGGGACGGCAGATTAGGGGTTAATAAGTGTAAGATTAGGGGTGTTTAGACTCGGGGTTCATGTTAGGGTGTTAGGTGCAGACATAAAATTCCTTTCCCCATAGGAATCAATGGTGCTGCGTTAGAAGCTGAACGCTGCTTTTTTGCAGGTGTTAGGTTTTTTTCCAGCTGAATCTGCAACATTGTTTCCTATGGGGAAATCGTGCACGAGCACGTTTAGCCAGCTTACCGCTACCCTAAGCAGCGCTGGTATTGAGGTGAGATGTAGAGTTAAATTTTGCTCTACGCTCACCTTTTTACGGCTAACGCCAGGTTTAAAAAAACCTGTAATACCAGTGTTGTCTTAAGGGAGCGGTGAAAAAAAAAGGCTCATTAGCAACGCACCCCTGTTACCGCAAAACACGTAATCTCGGTGATTATTAACACATTATTTGATGTTTTACTTTGTGAATTGAATGTATTTTTGAAAATATACACTAATTTCAAACCTGATGACTGCAACACTGGGCACTGACACCCCCCATACCATGACATACGCTGGCTTTTGGACCTGACGCTGATAACAGCTCGATGGTCCTTTTGCTCTTTGGCCCTGGGAATATGATGGCTATTTTTTACAAACACTATTAAAATGTTGACTCATCAGACCACAAAATATGATTCCACTGTGCTACTGTCCATCTGGGATGAGACTGAGCCCAGAGACGTCTGGACAGTGTTTAAGTATGGCTTCTGCTTTGCATAGTAAATCCTTAACTTGCATTTATGAATGCAGCAGCAAATGGTGTTGACTGACAAAGGTTTACCAGAGTATTCCGGAGCCCATGTCAGGATATCCATTACAGAGTCATGACGGTTTTGAGACAGTGACGTCTGAGCGATCGGAGATCGCGCACATTCAGAAGTGGTTTTCGTCCTTGTCCTTTATGCACCGAGATTTGACTGCATTCCTTGAATCTTTTAATTATATTGTGCACTGTAGAAGGTGAAATGCCCAAAATCCTACCGATTTGTCTTTGGGGAATGCTGTTCTCAAAGTGTTGGATTATGCACTGACGCATGTGTTGGCAGGTTGGCGAGCCTCGACCCATCCTTGCTTTTGACGGACTAGGCCTTATTTGGAAGCTCCTCATATACTATGCTTACACGATTGTCTCGTCTGTTTCACATCACCTTCTTATTTCAACTTGCCACATTGCTATTAGTCCTAAATTGCCACTGTCACAACTTTTTTAAAAGTGTTGCAATCATCAGATTTCAAATGAGTGTATATTTTCAAAAATACATTAAATTCACAGAGTAAAACATCAAATAATGTGTTAATCATGTGTACAAGGTAAATTGAATTATCAAATTTCTATTTTTTTTTTTTTTTTTTTTTTAGATTTTCCATACTGTCCTGACTTTTTCGGAATTGGGGTTGTAGTATGTTGCTCTTTAAGAAGAACAATTCTGTCTCCAAAAAAAGCTGAATGCCACAAGAGGTTGTCATCTTCTGCATTCAGATCATAACTAATGAACCCTATGCCCATTCCTGATTGAAGGTTTAAAATATGCATTATTGAATGCAAATTATACAATACTTAGAACAGATGAACAAATGTATGAATCCTCAGTCTACAATGGAGAACATTCATAATTGCAGAACATCACACAAGTGATTGAATGTTTAGAATGCGCAAAAGAAATGTTAATGATAGAAATGTTGGATAGCAGCAGTAAAATTATTAGAGAGTGCTCATATATATATATGCAGATGATTAATGAGTACCATATAATATAGATAACGTAAATGAGAAGATGGTAAGAAAACACAGGATAGACACGTTAACAAGGTGTACGGGTTAGACAGCAGATTGTAGAATTTCCACGGCAGAATGTAAATAAATAAACCGATCAACAGGGTATATTTCTTTAACTCCTTTAAAACCTTTTTTAATAATAAACATTTTGCATGTAATAAGTATAAATACAACTTTGATATGTTATTTCCATATAATGTATGTGTTTTGTTATGAAAATTTCCAATCAATAATGGTTTACTTCATGTCTACAAAAGCATATATTTTTATAGTGGTACTTTGTGTTGAGCTAAAGTGCAACACTTTACTTACCACTTATAGTATGACAACTAATAGAATTCCCTGTGCTCTCCATTAAAATATAGGTCATGCTAAAAAAATGTCAGCTGCAAAATTCTTGTGTTCACATTTTCACAATCCACTTGTAATAGCAGATTTTGCACTATTTTTAGTAGGACTGAGTACAAGATAACACACCGAGCACCATCATGTCATGCTCGACGGAGCGGATTTAGGGGTTTGGAGCTCAGGAGTACAGGTGTATGATTTAGGTGTTTCCAGAGAGCAAAAAGAGGCCAATGAAACATGCTTTTCTGATCTAATTCCCTTTTTTGGCATAAGAAAACTGAGTGCAGATAATACTTTATTAAAAGAAATAAATGGTACACAAGTAGATCGGTAGTGATACACTGGACTCAAAATAACACTTGGAAACTGTGACAGGATACTGGACTATATTCTCTGGCAGGTCTGTGGCTGGCATCTCTGTAGCACACAACATAACCATGTCTAGAGTAACGCCCTCTCTAGGGACTAGGAGAGAAATGCCCACTCTAGGGCCGAAATTCAAGAGTAATGCCCTCTTAAGGGCCATGGACTGGAGTGCCCTCTCTAGGGCCGAAGACTGAAGAAATACTCTCTGTAGAGGATTAGAGTGTCCACACTAGAGCTGAAGACAGGAGTAATGCCCCTTTAGGGCCGACGAGGACTGGAGCCAAGCATCTGAATACCAGGAAAGCAGTCTGATTTTTCATCAAGGCAGGGAAAATCCAGGAGAATGGTCAATAAGCAAGCCGAGTTCAGAAGCCAGAAAATCACCAACACATCAATATTTCAGGAACCAGAACAGAGGCACAAACAATGGGATGAACCACACTATCAGGGCAGGGAGTGGTCTGAGAGGCAGCCTTTTATAGTAATGCAGATTAGGTAACTGTCTACATCTGTCAGGCAGATGGAGCCAGAGAGCTAACAGTGGCTCACACTGAGCCAACGCCCTCCAGTGACTCAAGAGGGATGCAAATGACTCAGAGACCCCCTCTCCAAGGATGCCCTCTATCAGGAGGGATTGGCTTGGTTAGAGACTTGTTCTAAATTGAGTCTTTACAAATGGCTGCAATTGAACGGTATTGTGCCTTAGGTTTGTAAGATAAAATAAGTGTTTAGGAAAGGTCCCCTTTTCCAGATAGCAGTCTTGGGTTCTAAGTCATCTATGTCTGTGTCTTTATAAATAGCACTACTGAAGCATACAGTAGAGGGTTACATATTGGATTGGGAAGACACAGGAGAACTGACAGGAACGTTACAGCAGTGGACCCAGAGTTTTCAAAGAAGCTGAGCGCAGATAATAATTTATTAAGAGAAATAAATGGTACACAAGTAGATAGTAGTGATACACTGCACTTAAAAATAACTTGGAGACTGTGACAGGATACAGGACTATAGTCTATGGCAGGTCTGTGGCTGGCACCTCTGTAGCACACACTGGAACAAAGTCTCTAGGGCCTAGGGCAGAAGTGCCCTCTCTATGGCCAAAGACAGGAGTAATGCTCTCTTTGGGGCCAAGGACAGACTGGAGAATGGATACACAGGTACTGCTGTGACAGACTGGAGACTGGATACACAAGTATTGCTGTGACAGGCTGGAGATAGGATACACAGGTAGTGCTATGACTGTCTGGAGACAGGATACACAGGTACTGCTGTGACAGGCTTTTGACTAAATACACAAGCATACTGCTGTAACAGGCTGAAGACTGGATACACTGGTACTGCTGTTACAGACTGGCAACTCAGGGTACTCAGGTACTGCTGTGACAAGCTGGAGACTCAGGATACGCAGGTACTGCTGTGACAGATTGGAGACACAGGATACACAGGTACTGCTGTGACAGACTGGATGCATGAGAATAGTCAGAAGACAAGCTAAGGGTCTGAATACCAGGAAAGCAATCCAATCTTTCATCAAGCTCAGGGAAAATCTAGGAGAATAGTCAATAAGCAAGCCTAGTTCAGAAGCCAGGAAATCATATAAGAAGACAGGAATTCAGGAAGCAGAGCAAAGGCACAAACAATGGAATGAACCACAATGTCAGGGCAGGGAATGGTCTGAGGAGCGACCTTTTATAGTAATGCAGATTAGGTGACTGCCTACAGCTCACAGGCAGGTGGAGCCAGAGAGCCAGCCAGTGCAGGCTGTAGGACTCAGAAACTCTCACATTGAGCCAGAGCCCTCCAGTGGCTCAAGAGGGAAAGCAAATGACTAAGAGACTGGAGGTCCCAGGATCAGTTCTAGACACGGTTGTGACACATCAATTACACTCCACTTGTCAAAATGCCTGAAAGGCGTGAAACGCGTCAGATGACATCACTCTCCGATAGTACCTACGCTCCTAGGACACTGCCATGTTTTCGCAAGCTCTGATTGTTTTAAACAATGTTCATTAAAGGTATGGTTTTTACTTTATCTCCATAGCAGTTTTGTGCCTTCATTTTGCAGTTAACCTCACTTATGGTCTACCACTAAAGGGGAACTTTGTTTTGTGTGTATATATATATATATATATATCCCATGGTCCTATGACTATTTTTGCGTTGTGACTGCAGGAGCTCAGAGAAGCTAAATGAACAGCTGCGGTAAGAGCGGGGTCACGAGACAACTTCTGTGCCTTATGGGACTTATAGACACAGGGTATTTTGACTGCCATGTGCAGAGTTGAGATAAGCAGCAGATTATAAAGGGAATAAGTAGCTAAGGATAAATCCATCAGTGCACCGGCTGTGTTAAACATCCCCTGCTTTAGCGCTTGAGAGCTGAAAGCCCCTACATTCATTGCTCCATAAACATTACCTCTAGTTCAGCTCCTACAAAGCCCCTCCACTACCAACTACTATACTTACCAGAACTCCAGCTTCATCTGACAGCTCCACTATGAGAGAGCTTTTTATTGTGCTCTTCACGATAGTTCAGACTTCACATGGTCTCCCATGCTTGCACAGTGCAGATAAGCAGGAAGGGAGCGAGCAGGGGATCTTTTACAGTTGTAGACAAACGTATACATCATAGTCTTTATAGCTTGAAAAGCTGAACCTTTGGATTTAAAATGTTAATACATGCTAACTTTTTAGATTTGTGATAAAGGGTTAACCATTTTAAAACATCCTAAAATAAATAGTAAGATAAAAAAAAGTCAGTGCATAATGTTCCTTACGTTCAAGCATGTTAATGACAACAGTCCTCCAAATCTGACCCCACCACCCTTTTAACTATAGTCCAGTCTCCTTACTTCTCTTTGCCTATAATTTATTTTATGGATTTATCTATACTCGTCTAACTCAGTTTCTAATAACTAATTCTTTACTTGATTCCCTCCAAATTGGTTTGCACCCTTAAAAATCAACAGAAATTACTCTTTGTAAATTAACAAATGATCTGCTATCAGCTGAAGTAAAGGGCCTATACTCCTAACTAATTCTTCTAGATCTATCTGCTGTTTTCGACACAGTTGGCCATCCTTTCCTCTTACAACTTTTTCATTATTTTGGCATCAGAGACACAGCTCTCCCTGGTTTGCTTCCTGTGTCTCAAACTGCTCATTGACAGTTTCCTTTAGCAGCATATCCTCTGATGCCTTGCCTATCTCAGTAGGAGTATTACATGGCTCTGTATTGGGTCCCTTGCTTTTGTCTATCTTCACATTTTCCCTTGGAAAATGTATATCCTCCTTTGGGTTCAAGTCCCATCTATATGCTGATAATACCCAAATCTATAAAATACCTCTCCTGACATCTCTTCCTGTCTATTTAACCAGATTACAAACTGTCTCTGCAATTTCCTCTTGGATATCTTCAAACTACCACCAACTCAATCTGTCTAAAACCGAGCTGATTCTTATTCCCCCTCAACTAGACATCCCACAACTGACATTTCTCTTACAGTTGGAGAATCTTTGCTTAATCCTATGCCTGTTCTCTTGGTTTCACACTTGACTCTTAACTCAAGAAACTACAAAAATACTACTTTATGACCTCATTTTGTCACATACTTACTACTGCAAAATACTCCTAAATGGATTTCCCAAACACAGAGTCTCCTCTTTTCAATCTATCATGAATGATTCAGCTAGATTCATCCACCTAAGTGGCTAATCATCATAAGCTGCCTCACTCTGTCAGTCCCAACACTGCCTCCCAATACACTTTAGAATACAATTCAAAATATTGACCCTAACCTATAAAGCACCCAGTATCTTCACCAACTATATTTCCTTACTCATCTCCAAATACTCCCTTATGCCGCCCTCTTTGATCAACCTTTGACCTTTGCCTCTCTACCATAATATCTACTTCCCTCTCTCGTATCATAGACGTCTCACACTCTGCTGCTGTTCTCTGGAACACTCTACCCCACTCGATCAGACATCAGGTGCTCTTTGAAAACCCATCTATTAAGAGAGGATTACCATCTCTCCTCTAACTGTTTTTTTATCCTAACCAAAATAAATCTTGAATTGCCTTGGTTTGATGCTGCAACTACATGTAAGAAGCAACCCTAAACCTTATGTCTCTGCACCCTCAAACTGTAGTCTATAAGCTGTTCAGAGCAGGGACCTCCTCCTACTATACTAGTTTTTTTTTAGTCTTTGTCATTTTATACAAATGCTTATACTAATAATAATCTTACCTCCTAGGATTTTGGAAAGTGTTCCCTCCTCTATTTAAATAAAAATCAGTTTAATTATTCAGGCTTGAGAATTGGGGGGTAACTGTCAAATCTGAGCTTGTTGACTCTGGGGTAAACTAAAATGGGGGGGTGCAATAGCAAGACATACCCATAAGAGAAGGGTAATGCAAGTCAGGCTAATGACACATTGTATAGATAATTCCAAATAGTAATTCGCAAACAGGTATTATCCATGAGTTTTGCCCAAATCTGGGCCCATAACAAAAAACAAAACAAAAAATGAAACATCTTGTTGGAGCTAGTGAAGCTGAAGAACATACCATCCTTGTCTAATCAACTTTAGATCATGATGATATAAAAGGTAAATTCATTATTATCAACAGATATCATTACTTGTATTAAAGGGACAGTATAAACAATTTTAATTATTTGCTATAGAGTAACAAATCACTTGTCTTAATTTTTTTTTTAAACAATATAGAAACCTTTTAATGCAATTATTTCTTCAATAACCTAACCCCAAGTTCTGATAATTATTAAGTCCTACATTTTCAAATCTAAATTACATGAATAGGGGACACAATAATTAAAAGTATATTACAAAGTTGTTTCATACTGCATAACTAATAGGTTGGTTAATAGGTGTAGGTTGTCCCATCAAAAATGTCTATGCATATCAGGTTCTTTAGACCATCTAATAATTTTCTCTCTTGAGGAGGGAGGTGCATTTTTAAGTCAAGTATCCTCTCAGCCGCAACATCCAAGGGTTTCTCGAAGATTTCTCAAACAAATAAGAATTTACATGAATCAGATTTGACATGCGGGCTGCATGAAGACGAAACGGGAATCCTCATCTCTTGTTACAAAGATAGGACATGTTACAAAAAAAGTTACAAATGATCATATTACAAAGATAGGAGGTAATGAACTTCAAGGTTCTCCTTTCACGTAAAATGTAGGGAGACTGGTCATGTCAGAAGAATGTGACTGCTGCTTGTCTTAGGCCTATATGATGGAGTAATGGACAGTATATTGGTTGCAATGCTACAAATCCTCACTAAAAATGATTAAATCACCAATGGCCAGAAGAGAATTAGATGGAGTCCAAACATCATATTAGAGGTAGGATTGCACAGGTGCGCACATTACAGTCTTGGCTGAAGGAGCAGTGTCATACACGAATAAGGATTTTTGCCATCATCTTTATAAGTGATAACCAGAATACATACTAAATACTATAATACTAAATACTAATACTCATTTCATTTATAGTGTTTGAAAATAAGATTAATGTTATTGTTAATTTCAGAGCATCCATCTGTCATTCTTGCGCACTGTCCCACCATATTCCCATCAAGCTCTTGTCTGGTTTGAAATGATGCGCATCTTCAACTGGAATCATGTCATTCTCATAGTCAGTGATGACCATGAAGGCAGAGCTGCCCAGAAAAAGTTGGAGACACTTCTGGAGGAAAAGGAATCAAAGGTTAGTACCCTCACATGCCATTGATCCCTCTAATGACCAATAAAATATTCTTTAGAATGTTACATTGTTTGTAGATTCCTGTATGTTAAACACATTTTTCTTTCCATTGTAACATGGCTAACATTATGCTTAAAGCATCAACTGTGTCTGCCTAACAATGACAGAACCTTGTACAATACTCATTTCACATGCTTTGCCATAGGCCAAATCTCCCACGTATAAATCTATCAATAAAAGGGAATAACCTGGAGCTCTGCAAATATAACACAAATGAACACATAAAATAAAATCAACTTACAACATGCTAACATTTTTATATTTAAGACACTGACACAGCAGCAAGCAGCGCTATTAATTGAACTAGACTCCAATACGCATTTTGCTTACTAGTACAGTGCAACCTCTCTTTGAAGCTCTTTGCAATGACATCAGCATCTTGGTTCACATTCCCATCAAACATGCTAGACACAGCTTTGCTGACATCGACCATGCAAGAAATCAGCTGCTTGGCTTCCAACAACAGCTTATTGAGAAGATGCAATGTACAACATATCAAATGTATGCCAATTGCTTTAAATATCTATTTGCCACAGTTTGAAAATGTGGATATTACATATATATATATATATATATATATATATAACATGCTGCAATGCGATGCTGCAATAGAGCAGAACTTCTTTTACACAACACAAATTATCCCACAAAACAAAACCTACACAGCTCTACGTTTCTCTAAATATATATATAAATGTAATAGACAAAATTTAACATTTAATTATTTTTAAGACTATGTAGCGTTTTATTTTGTTAAATACAAAAAAATATTTTCTTTGTATGTTAAAATTGTCTCATATCCTCTGTCTTTAGCATAACAATGTGTTAGCGCCTTCCTATGTTTCTCCCAAACCCTTAAAATCTGCTTGAAGCCAATCCCCAGCATGACACCCTCAGGTTCCCGTTTTCAGGACAGTACCGAATTGGTGGAAACAGCACCAGTTCCAAAGTACCAAATGAAACCAACTTTACCTTAATTTATTGTTTAGACGTTTAGTGGGTGAGCAATTTAAGCATGGGATCATGCTAAAGGCTTTAAATATGAGACATTTTTAAAGTGTAAGGTCTTCTGAACGCTAGAAACAAATTCATGTTAAATGATAACGTTCTTTTATATTTCAGTTATTTATTATGTTATTTATCACATAAAAGCTTTATTTTATTTTCTAATTTCAGTTTATTAGTTACATAATACATTTTACACCAACAATTCCACTTGCACACACTTGAGCCATTGGATAATACAACACATTCAGTTGTGGACTTTCTGTCTCTGGTGTCTTTAGGCAGAGGGTTCTCAGACACCCTTCATGCTTTTTTAACCCCACTTTTGGACATAGGCATACCTCTTGAAGAACGCTGTAAAACTGCAAGTGAAGCCCATGATTGGCTCTAATGGGCAGCCCCATTTAACTACTAGGCCTCGGCCTAATATACTTAATAGCAAATTTGGCCCTGGCCATAATTTAAAAATAAATAAAAAAATTTTTTTGTTTATAACAAACCACTGTCTGGTTTAAGTATATTATCATTCTGGAAGATATGCTTCAAACTAATGTTTATCTGTTCTGCCTTTAAATATTAATGCTGATAATACTTAAAATGATGGCGTGCCAATATCATATCCATAGTGGCATGTGACATGTGAGTGGCATTCTGGAAAGGATTCATAAGTTCCACATCTAACTCATTGCTGTTTCAGTATTCAAATTGTACGAAAGAGTAAAGGGAGAGAGGTGGTATGACAAAAGTAGTTAAACACCAGTAAAACTGGAGTAAGTCATACAAAACACTTAACTTGGCAAATAGGAAATAAAATAAGTAAGTGGAGCGATGCCCATTTTGGTGTTGGCCTTACAAATAGGACCTAGAGAGAGATGATATAGGGCTTAATTTATGAAGCAGTGAATGCTGCTTCAGAGGCCCATAGTTTCAGGTTTGCCTGTAACAGAAGTTCAGAAGCAGTGGTCATAAAACCGCTGCTCCTTAATTTGTCTGCCACCTTTTAAGTGGATTGAAATCATCCCGGTCCGATCAGGATGATTGACAGCCCCTGCTATCAGTGATTAGCTGCCAGTGAGCAGGGGGTGGCGTTGCACAAAAATTTCACTAGAATTGCTTGTGCAATGATAAATAAATTTAGCGATGTTGAGCAGAAATGTTTCACTGTAGCGAATCATGTCCGCTCGACTGATAGTAAATGTACCCCTTAATCTTCACATTTATTAAGGGCTTTAATAAAGTTCAAGTAAAGCATTAAAAACGATGGCTTCCAGAACAAGAGGACATGAAGCGGTATGGTAATAGATACAGATGTAGCCTGTTAAATATTAATTCTTGGGGCCGATTTACTAAAGTACGGACATGATACGAAGATATCATGTCCGCCGCACATTGATAAATGCGGACAGCATACGCTGTCTGCATTTGTCATTGCACAAGTAGTTCTGGTGAACTGCTTGTGCAATGCCGCCCCCTGCAGATTCGCGGCCGGCCGCTAGCAGGGGGTGTCAATCAGCCCGATCGTATAGGATCGGGCGGATTGAAGAGCACAGCCTCAGAGGCAGCGGACAAGTTATGGAGCAGCGGACTTTAGACCGCTGCTTCATAACTACTGTTTCCGGCGAGCCTTTAGGCTCGCGCGGAAACAGGGACATCAAGCTCCATTCGGAGCTTGATAATTTGGCCCCCTAGAATCTTCTTTATAAATGTTCTTAGAAGCTTTCACCCAACCTTTCAGCAAATACGTTTATAAATCTGTGTCTGAGTCGCTGAGTTTTGTGATGTCATTGGCTCTCACTCATAAAAATCTATGGGTTGATTGGCTGATCTTCATAATCACAATGGCTTTCACTAAAATTATTCTGAGAGTGACTTTATAAAACATTTGCTTTTATAGGCTGTTCTGGTGCATTTGTTAAAAATAACAGGTGTTTGCATTTCTGAATTTTAGATTCATGGTGCAAATTAAAATTTTAGTTCACTTTTTACATTTATATTTTTAGAATGTTAAATTTTACATAGCAAAATGTAACATTAGTTTTTTAAAGAAAATATATTTATTCTATAGAAACATTCTAAAGGCAGAAGAGATGTCAAGGCAATCATTTGATTTGTCAACATAAAGTATTTATTTTACAGAGACATTTACGAAAAACATGTCAAAGTGAATAAACATGTACAAGGGATAATTAAACATGGCCTTTATATTATTTTCTTTCCAAATAAACTTCTAAGGTTAGTTTGTATTCTCAGTGTGTCCTGGACAAGAGGGAACAGGTAATGCCAGTTATTTTAAACAAATTTACAAAAAAAAAACTTGATATGTATTGAAGAGATTAAAACAGATTTCAACATAGCCTTTAACTCAGTAATTACATGGCAATTGCTGAAATAGTATACCAAAATATTTACAGTATATATTTTCTAGGCAACTCTTCTTTCAAAAACCCAACAAGGTAAAAATAAATATATATGAATATCATATTTATTTTGAACTCATAAGAAGGAATCTTAATAATCAGAGTAAATATTTGTCCTGTTTATCTGCTATATTAATTAGCATATTACATAACCAAATAAATGTGGAAGTAAATCCTCAAGAAGACTCTTAAAAATATATTTTCTTATTCCACGTATGTATTTATTGAAAAAAAAACCCCCAAAGAAATGATACCTCAATACCATTAATACTTATCAGTATCAAGATTGGTTAATTCTGTTGGCAATAATAAATAATATATAAATATGATATTCAATATTCCCAGTAGACAAAAGGGTCATCAATAATAGTAACAGAATTTCCAATATTCTTCCTTTTCATTTTAACATTTAAAAGAAGGAAGCGTGCATAATTTAGCACTGTAATGAATAGAAACATCTCGCAAGTAGACGTTGTACTCACATAAGACAAAATTTGTGCAAGCATAAAAGTAATGTATTCATAATCAATGCGTCTCAATATTATTTTGGCAAAACCATTGCCTTCCTCAGGAAAAAAATATAAAAAACATTTGTTACTTGACACATAATTTAAAAAAATAAAAATAATATTTTTATTGTTACTCCCATTATACAAATGTTAATACACATCCTATAGTTAGATGGCAGAAATGACTTTTTGATTTTAAAGGGACACTAAACAGCTGAGTACTACTACAGTACATTTGTAAATAAATAATATATAATAGAATAAAATTAAAAGTTGTTTAAAATTGCATGCTCTATCCAAATCGTGAAAGGACTGTCCCATTAAACAGACTTGCAAGTCCTGGAACTAACCAACTAAAGTGCACAATCATTATACGTATACTGAGCCATTTTTCATTTTACAATGAGAGACTGAAAAAAATATTTTAATAAATAAATTGTCCTTCTTATTCTTATATTATTGTAGTCAAGACTTCAGTTTAAAATCATTTAAATCGTAAAACACTAAGGGGTCAATTTATCAAGCTCCGTGTCTAAAGACCGCTGCTCCATAACCTGTCTGCCTGCTCTGAGGCGGCGGACAGAAATCAACCCGATCGAATACGATCAGGTTGATTGACACCCCCGTCCGATCAGCCGCGAATCTGCAGGGGGCGGCATTGCACCAGCAGTTCACAAGAACTGCTGGTGCAATGATAAATGCCGACAATGTACGCTGTCAGCATTTATCGATGTGCAGCGGACATGATATGCTACATCGTATCATGTCCACTCGCACACTAATAAATGTATTTGGGGATATGAAGGGACATTAAACACTTTGAGATTGCTTTATAAAATATTTACTTTATAAGTAAAACAAAGTTTTAAAAAAAATGCAATATAATTTCATTATTTATTTTGGCCTATTTAAAGGGCCATAATACCCAAATGTTTAAACACTTGAAAGTGATGCAGCATAGCTGTAAAAAGCTGACTAGAAAATATCTCCTGAACATCTCTATGTAAAAAAGAAAGATATTTTACCTCAAAAGTTCCTCAGTAGCCACCTCCCATTGTAAAGGATTTCTAAGCAGCATTTTAGTGTGTCCTGGGACATCTGAAGGGATGAGCATCGTGCACTCTCATCTTATTTCACCAATCAGGTAAAGGAAGTTTACAATGAAATCTCATGAGAGTCAAGTCAAATCTCATGAGATCACAGTAAAAGTTCATGACCTCAGCACTGCTGATGCTGATTGGCTGCTGTTCATTTCTTCATTTTTTTTTATTTTTTTACCTGCAGCTGGGAGCAGTTGAGTATAACTTTTTACACAGAACTTACTCTACTGAGCTGAGGAGATTGTGAGGTAAAATATCTTCCTTTTTTACATAGAGATGCTCAGGTGATATTTTCCTGTCAGCTTTTTACAGTTATACTGCATCAGTTTCAAGTGATTTAGCATATGAGTATTATGTCCCTTTAACTCTGTAAATTGTGGTATTTCCAATTCCCCATAGTTTCTATAAAGTAGTGGATGCTGCTTTCTTGAAACCTAAGTTTTTCCTATCTTATTTCTCCTGCTGAGGACTGTGTAGAGGCTATGTGGAATATAAAATATTAAAGGGACTTTAAACCATGATAAAAACAATTTCTTTAACATTGGTAAATTCCACACAGCTATTGGTTTGACAATTTTATCCCACATTAGTTTTCATCAGCAAAATAGATTATAAAATAGAGACCTAAGTTTCAACATGGTGGTGTCTATTACTTTTTAAAAAATGAAAACACATTATGGTGAGAAAAAAAACTTTAATTTAATTTAAAAATAAGTCTACATATTATTCTCTGGCTATTCTTTTGTGTGTTGAACACATCATAGTATCTTGCAATTATTTACTGTTTAAAGGGATAGGTAAGTCAAAACTAAACTTGTATGATTCTGATAGAGCATGTAATTTTAAGACACTTTTAAATCCACTTCTTTTTTCAACCTTGCTTTATTCTCTTGGTATCTCTTGTAGAAAAAGAATACGCACACAGTGAGATAGCTGCTGATTGGTGCCTGCACACATTTCTCTCTTGTGATTGGCTAATTAGATAGCTTCAGCTTGCTGCCAGTTGTGCAATGCAATTCCCTCAGCAAAGGATAACAAGATAATGAAGCAAATTTCATAACAGAAGTAAATTGGAAAGTTGTTTAAAATTGTATGTTCTATACAAATCACGAAATATAATTTTGGGGTTTCCTATCCCTGTAATGTCCCTTTATAATTTAGCAATTGTGAACTTTTGCTAATTAAATAGATTTTTTATATATATAAAAAACAAACAATATCACCAATATATCTTCTTGTTCCTAAAAAAAGACAATACGGTCTACTAAATTACAGTAAAACTTCATTGCATGAGCTTTGGGGATTAAAATAATTTTTTTACAATACAGCTTCCATTCATTATAAATACACTGTCCTAAACGTTCACTAACATATCATATGGTTTTTTGCAAGCTCCAGTGTTATTATCACCCTTAATCAGAGGTGGAAAGGAGGGGATGTTGGATTGCTTTTCTACACGTCATTATCAACTGTTTATAATATTCTTCTGTGTCTACATATTTTTTCTGTGCACATTATTCATCAGAGTAAAAAAAGGAACTATGAAAACCTCGACCAACTTTCCTATGACAACAAGCGTGGACCCAAGGTATATATGCATGGAAATGCACGTAGCCCACCGATTCTAACTAGTCAATGACAACTAGCCACAGACACCCCAAAACCAAAAATAATCCAATCTAAATTCCCCCATTTGCAATGGGTGGTCCATGACTTTGTGAAATAGAATATTTTTGTGCAATCCAATATTGGATTGGACATAAGAATGGAAAAAAAATGTAATCTGAGTTCTTAAAAGTCGATCAAAATCTATCCCTGCTGTAATCTCTGTAACCCCTTTGATGCTGGAGGGGCCAGCAAAATATTGCCGAGAAATATATTGTGGGCGCCTCCAGCAACTAAAGTTGGTAGGAATGCATGTGACTCAATGAATTAACCTGCAAGCCATTTTTATTTTTTTATTTTTTTTTAATAAAGAAGATTAATTCTGCCGACTATGATATTCATCTTTATTCTTCAAGGTCAAACCTCTGAAAAAAAAATAATACAAACAAAACATTTTTCTTTTTTTTTCATTTATGATATTCTTTTTGGTTTTTTGATTTTGGGAAGAGGACACTCATTGGACTTCTTAATTGCATTTCCAAACCTTTTTTTTTTTCTACTATCTATAAAATGCACGTGTTCTTTTTTTTTATGTTTTTCTTTTTGGGTCTTGACGGACTTCAGTTTGCATGCAGAGTGCAAAATCAAACAGAGAAAATAAAGAAAAAAGTGAGAACTAAAGACAAAAATGATCATAGCTAAAATATTTCTAATCTTTTTTTATGTAAAGAATTTTTAACCTTTTCTTTTTAGATAGCATGGCTCTCTCTCTCAACAAGGTATGTAAATGTCAGAGCTAATTTAATTTGCTCACACTAATCACAGGCAGAAAAAGTTCTTCAGTTTGATCCCGGGACCAAAAATGTGACTGCGCTACTGATGGAAGCAAAAGAATTAGAAGCCAGAGTTATCATACTTTCTGCCAGGTAAGACAATATTTTACACTTTCATTGGCACATCAAATATACAAAATATCTTACCAAGTAAATGATTTTGATAATGTGATCTATTTAATGGATGTATCCACACAAATTTTAATTTACCTACAAAATAACAACCTGTATTTGCCTATCTTCTTGTTGGGAAAAGTAAAATAGCTATATTGTGACTCAACTTTCATTAAGTGGTTCTCAGCTACTACGACTAATTCTAGGACTAATGAAGAAATCTGTAATGTGAATTTAAATTTCAGAAAGAAATGTCAAATATAAGATTCTGAAAAGTTTTCTTATAAACTTGGTTGTTAATGTTATTTATTTACTGGATGCTTATAGTTGAATTGCAAACATTCCTGCAAAATAAGAACCTGGACCCCTTTAGGAAGGAAATAAATTGTTTACCAATTTTTTGGATGGGAGCATTAAGACAGCTGTGATGTCTTCAAAAGGAGTCACCTACTTCAATTAACTCTAGGACTAATAAAAAAAATCTGTAATGTTAATTTAAATTTCAGTATCGAATGCCAAAAATACACTTCTGCAATGTATTCTGCACTATGGTCATATAAATGTTGTTTCATCTTATTTATCTTATCACCAAAGCAAACACTTTGGAATAAGTCACAGTCTAGTTGTATAGTCTTCATTTTCAACTTTCAACTGAACTTTAAAAATACCAGCCATGTCGGCAAAATAATGGCTTGGTGGCAACCCTAGTAATCACAAAAAAAAATGTTTCACTTACCGGTAAATCAGTTTCTTCTCACACAAGTTAAAACCATATCAATGTTAGAGGTAGATAGTGTATGTCCATTGGAGAAGGTAGACATTACTCCAAAAATTTGAAGGAGGTGGATTCCCACACATTTACCCTTACACCTGCAATAACCTATTTGGGGAGAGTATAAAGGAGGTTTACTTTAAAATATCTCTGAAATGGACAGGCAAAAATCAAAATGTGTGACAAGCAGGGTGGCATTCATATTGTTCTAATTTGAATATAAAGAAATGGATTTATCATAATTTTAAAACACTCTTATACAACCACAGCAGTACTGCTGGGTCAGTTCTAAAGCTGAAATATATAAAGGAAAGGATGGGTAGAAATCTTGTAGGTACAAGGTAGCATGGTCTGATAAACCTTTCGGCCAAATTCTGCTTGTACTGCTGCAAACCATTGAACTGGGAAAATATAGTGAAAGTTTGCAAGGAGAGGGATGTTGCTGCCTTGGTGATTCTTGATGACAAACCATGAAAACTTCCACCTTAGTGGAATTAACATGGACCTTCAGATGCATTTTATGGACTGCAGAGCTTTTCCATTTTTCACAAGAAACTTTGGAAGATTTCTTAAACATTTAGGAACCATAATGGAGGACAAAAATAAAATAATACCTCTTGATTGTCTTAGTAACATTCAAAAAAATATTTCGGAGCTCTGACATATAAAGCATGTGCAAAAGGTCCTCTTATCAGTTGCAGAATGAAGTAACAAATATTCCAATAAATAGAAAACCGTCAGAAGAAATAAAATGGAAGTTCTGAAAATCACAATATACTATATAATTTAAAGAAACATTATCCGAAACATTCCTTTCTTTTTCTGGATTTTATAAAATATTAGAGACAAAACCTTCCCCCTGTAAGTTTAACTAACTAGGAAAAGGAGAAGTGCTGCAAGATTTACAAGGTTCTGGATAATGCCCTTCATTTCACCAGTTTTAGAATAATCTAAAGATACAATATTCCTGGAAAAACAGTCTGTTTACCCAAGAATTTGAAATATTTTAAAGGCATGTTTCCTCATAAAAGGCTAAACCTAAAGAGATATATTGGGATTAAACCTGCCTAATATTTCACATAAGGTTGAATTTAGAAGTGAACTCAGTATTATCCCCAAGCAGGGGCAGACTGATCAGCTGGGCAAATAGGACCTGAACTGAGGGCCCAGTATGTAGGGGTGGGCACAAATGGCATCTCCATGGCTCCTGGTGTTCTGCTTAATCTGAGGTTGACAGCTGCCCTATCAGTAACTAAGCAGTTCAGTGTGGGTTTAGTAAAGGCCCTAGCCCCAGATTGGGGGCCTTGTGTCTGAATGTGGGGGCCCTAGAGAGTGGGGGTCCTGTCGGGGGTCTGTCCCTGTGATGGTCATGGAGTGTGGGGTTTTTCCCTAGATGTTGTGGGCCCTTTCTCTGGCCCTTGAGGTTGGAGCTCCTGGCCCTGGAGGTTGGGGGGGGCTGGTGGAGGCAGGATAGGGAGGCTACGATGTTCATTTGCATACATTTGAATACATTTGGGTCAGTGTGAGACAGTGGGGGCCCTTCCCTAATTTTTGCCCATGGCCCTGATTGGTCTCAGTTCACCCCTGTCCCCAAGAGATATCCCTGCAAGACCCCAGGAGATCTGAAGGTGCCATCAACACAATGAGGAACGTCAAGCACAATGTAATAGGTTACAGACTGCACAACACATCACCCTAGAAGAAGAATACATTACACCCATAAGGTAGCAGGCACTGTCCTGTGCACAATAACAGTTTAGAAGTGTATCTAAGATGCATCCACCAACCATTTAAAGGGACAACAACATATATCTGTGGAGATAACTGCCCAGTGTCTAGAAAAGATACAGGAGAGAAGAATGATGCATGTAATACTTAGATACTCATTATATAATTACTACAACTTAAAGCAAGATACAAACTGATTGCCAATGTGTACACTAAAGTAAGACTGCTCCATCCCATTATGTAGAGTATCTGAGGTTAATCAGCAGTATATGCCCTCTGAGCCACCATCAATAAACCCTCAGGGACAAATCTTTCAAATGTGTGAGGGTGGCTGTATGTTGGGTTCACTTTAAAGGTTACAGATGGAGACCCTGGTAACATACAGGTGGTGACTGGACTCTTGCAGTAGATAAGATGGATCAAACCTTTTTTTTCTTCATCTTTACAAAAAAAAAAACCTCTGACTTACACTACCTTACTCCCCATAGGTAGAACCTGTTCTGACTAAAGAATAAATGGGAAGAGTAATTTATGGGTGGGATTCTCACTCTCTCTATTCCAGTGGTCAGATACTATCTAAAAACATGTCTTAATGTCTGGGAAGTTTGCAATTCAAACAGAGTCATCCATTGTTATTGCATGTATGTACAGTATGTAATGTAAGTATGAATATATATTTATATATATATATATATATACATATATATACATACACAAACTGTTTATAGATAAACAGACATATATATATATTTGTTTTCACAATTGTGTAATTGTTCAGTGATGGGAATATATGTATTATTATTATTATTATTATTATTATTATTATTAATAATAATAATAATGATAATAATAATTATAGTACTTGTATTTGCTATCCATCAGGTAAGTTCTTAGAGTGTGAAATAATATTGTAATATTTCAACTATGAACAAATATGAATGCAAATATTAAGTGCATATTTTTGTTTAACTATCTAGTCCCTGTACCTTTAATAATGTTGTATAAATGTGTGTATATATATATATATATATATAATATTTTATGAGCCTAGTATATATCTTACATTAGAATTTTCTAGTTACATAAATTATACTAGTGGTTTTGCATTAACACTAGAGGTAAAGATTTGTTTTTGTTCTCTTCAGTATAAATACATTTGGTGTAATTTAATAGCAATATTTTCTCTTGTTAAGTGTGTTCAGTCCACGGGTCATCCATTACTTATGGGATATATTCTCCTTCCCAACAGGAAGTTGCAAGAGGATCACCCAAGCAGAGCTGCTATATAGCTCCTCCCCTCACATGTCATACCCAGTCATTCTCTTGCAACCCTCAACAAAGAAGGAGGTCGCGAGAGGAGCTGGAGTTTTTACTTAACTATTCTTCAATCAAAAGTTTGTTATTTTAAATGGCACCGGAGTGTGCTGTTTTTCTATCTCAGGCAGTATTTGGAAGAAGAAACTGCCTGCGGTTTTTTTCTATGATCTTAGCAGGCGTAACTAAGATCCACTGGCTGTTCTCGACATTCTGAGGAGTGGGGTAACTTCAGAAACTGGGAATAGCATGCAGGGTCCTCCTCAAATGAGGTATGTGCAGTACTTTATTTTCTGGGAATGGAATTGACTAAGAAAATACTGCTGTTACCGTATGATGTAAGTACAGCCTTAAATGCAGTAGTAGCAACTGGTATCAGGCTGATAAATGTATGCGCAGTCGAGTTATATTCTAGGGACTAGAATTTGACTGAGAAAATACTGTTAACACTGAAATAATACTTAAGCCTTCTCTGCAGTGGTAGCGACTGGTAGCAGGCTTAGTGATAGCTTTGCATGACATTGAAAAATGTTTTTTTTTTTAATAAAACGTTTACTGGCATGTTATTCGTTTTTTTTGTGAGGTACTTTGGTGATAAATCGCTTTGGGCATGATTTTTTTCCACATGGCTAACATATTTTTCTGCATGGAAACCGTTATATCAGGGCTCCCACTGTTGTGATTGGAGTGGGAGGGCCCTTGTTTTAGCGCCTTGTTGCGCAGTTAAAATTATTGCACAGTCTTCCTGCTTCTTCCTCCTTGATCCAGGACGTCTCTAGAGAGCTCAGGGGTCTGCAAATTTAATTTGTGAGGGAGGTAATCAGTCACAGCAGATCTGTGACAGTGTGCTGACTGTGATTAAAAGCGTTAAATCTTAATTGATATCTGTTTTTATCCGTTTTGGGTATTGAGGGGTTAATCATCCTTTTGCTAATGGGTGCAATCCTCTGCTAATAATACACTTCTTGTTAAGAATTGTTTAATTATATCTGTATTTTTGAAGCGCTGCAGCGTTTTTTATATTGCTTGTAAACTTATTGAAAGTGATTTCCAAGCTTGTTAGTTTTCATTGCTAAGTCTGTTTTAAACATGTCTGATTCAGAGGAAACTGTTTGTTCATCATGTTCAAAAGCCAATGTGGAGCCCAATAGAACGATGTGTACCAATTGTACTGATATTGCTTTGAATAAAAGTCAATCTGTACCGATAAAGAAGCTATCACCAGACAACAAGGGGGAAGTTATGCCGCCTAACTCTCCTCACGTGTCAGTACCTGCGTCTCCCACTCGGGAGATGCGTAGGATTGAGACACCTAGTACATCTAGGCCCTTACAAATCACTTTACATGATATGGATAATGTTATGAAAGAAGTATTATATAATATGCCCGAATTAAGGGGCAAACGCGATAGCTCTGGGTTAAGGACAGAGCGCGCTGATGACACGAGAGCCATGTCTGATACTGTGTCACATTTTGCAGAACATGAGGACGGTGAGCTTCATTCTGTCGGTGACGGTTCTGATCCGGGGAGACCGGATTCAGAAATTTCAAATTTTAAATTTAAGCTTGAGAACCTCCGTGTGTTACTAGAGGAGGTATTAGCGGCTCTGAATGATTGCGACACGGTGGCAATTCCAGAGAAATTGTGTAGGTTGGATAGATACTATGCGGTACCGGTGTGTACTGACGTTTTTCCTATACCAAAAAGACTTACAGAAATTATAAGTAAGGAGTGGGATATACCCGGTGTGCCTTTTTCCCCTCCCCCGATATTTAGAAAAATGTTCCCTATAGACGCCACCACACGAGACTTATGGCAGACGGTCCCTAAGGTGGAGGGAGCAGTTTCTACGTTAGCCAAGCGTACCACTATCCCGGTGGAGGATAGCTGTGCTTTCTCAGATCCAATGGATAAAAAATTAGAGGGTTATCTTAAGAAAATGTTTGTTCAACAGGGTTTTATATTGCAGCCTCTTGCATGCATTGCGCCTGTCACGGCTGCAGCGGCATTCTGGTTTGAGTCTCTGGAAGAGGCGATTCGCACAGAGCCATTGGATGAGGCCTTGAGCAATGTTAGAACCCTTAAGCAAGCTAATGCGTTTGTTTCAGATGCCGTAGTACATCTAACCAAACTTACGGCTAAAAATTCCGGATTCGCCATACAGGCGCGCAGAGCGCTCTGGCTTAAATCCTGGTCAGCGGATGTAACTTCCAAGTCTAAGCTACTTAACATTCCTTTCAAAGGGCAGACCTTATTCGGGCCCGGCTTGAAGGAAATTATTGCTGACATTACGGGAGGTAAGGGCCACGCCCTTCCTCAGGACAGGGCCAAACCAAAGGCCAAACAGTCTAATTTTCGTGCCTTTCGTAACTTCAAGGCAGGAGCAGCATCGACTTCCTCCGCTCCAAAACAGGAAGGAACTACTGCTCGTTACAGACAGGGTTGGAAAGGCAACCAGTCATGGAACAAGGGCAAGCAGGCCAGAAAGCCTACTCCCGCCCCTAAGACAGCATGAAGTCAGGGCCCCCTATCCGGAGACGGATTTAGTGGGGGGCAGACTTTCTCTCTTTGCCCAGGCTTGGGCAAGAGATGTGCAGGATCCCTGGACGTTAAAGATTATATCTCAGGGATACCTTCTGGATTTCAAAACCTCTCCTCCACAGGGGAGGTTCCATCTTTCGAGGTTATCGACAAACCTAGTAAAGCGAGAGGCATTTCTACAATGTGTACAAGACCTCTTAATCATGGGAGTGATCCACTCAGTTCCGCGATCGGAACAGGAACAAGGATTTTACTCAAATCTATTTGTGGTTCCCAAAAAAGAGGGAACCTTCAGACCAATCTTGGACTTAAAGATCTTAAACAAATTCCTAAGGGTACCATCGTTACAAGATGGAAACCATTCGAACCATCCTACCCATGATCCAAGAGGGCAATATATGACCACGGTGGACTTAAAGGATGCTTACCTTCATATACCGATTCACAAAGATCATTATCGGTACCTGAGGTTTGCCTTTCTAGACAGGCATTACCAGTTTGTGGCTCTTCCCTTCGGGTTAGCCACGGCCCCGAGAATTTTTACGAAGGTTCTGGGTTCACTTCTGGCGGTACTAAGACCACGAGGCATAGCGGTGGCTCCGTACCTAGACGACATTCTGATACAAGCGTCAAGTTTTCAGAATGCAAAGTCTCATACAGAGATAGTTCTAGCATTTCTGAGGTTGCATGGGTGGAAAGTGAACGTGGAAAAGAGTTCTCTGTTACCACTCACAAGGGTTCCTTTTCTAGGGACTCTTATAGATTCTGTAGAGATGAAGATTTACCTGACGGAGTCCAGGTTATCAAAGATTCTCAATGCTTGCCGTGTCCTTCATTCCGTTCCAAGCCCATCAGTAGCTCAGTGCATGGAGGTAATCGGCTTAATGGTCGCGGCAATGGACATAGTGCCATTTGCGCGCCTGCATCTCAGACCGCTGCAACTATGCATGCTCAGTCAATGGAACGGGGATTACTCAGATCTGTCCCCTTTGCTAAATCTGGACCAGGAGACCAGAGATTCGCTTCTCTGGTGGTTGTCACCGGTTCATCTGTCCAAAGGAATGACCTTTCGCAGGCCAGATTGGACGATTGTAACAACGGATGCCAGCCTTCTAGGCTTTGGAGCAGTCTGGAATTCCCTGAAGGCTCAGGGATCGTGGACTCAGGAGGAGAAACTCCTCCCAATAAACATTCTAGAATTAAGAGCAATATTCAATGCTCTTCTAGCTTGGCCTCAGTTAGCAAAGCTGAGGTTCATCAGATTTCAGTCAGACAATATCACGACTGTGGCTTACATCAATCATCAAGGGGGAACCAGGAGTTCCCTAGCGATGTTGGAAGTCTCGAAGATAATTCGCTGGGCAGAGTCTCACTCTTGCCACCTGTCAGCGATTCACATCCCAGGCGTAGAGAACTGGGAGGCGGATTTCCTAAGTCGCCAGACTTTTCATCCGGGAGAGTGGGAACTTCACCCGGAGGTATTTGCTCAACTGATTCGTCGTTGGGGGAAACCGGATCTGGATCTCATGGCATCTCGCCAGAACGCAAAGCTTCCTTGTTACGGATCCAGGTCCAGGGACCCGGGAGCGGTGCTGGTAGATGCATTAGCAGCCCCTTGGGTTTTCAACATAGCTTATGTGTTTCCACCATTTCCGTTGCTACCTCGGCTGATTGCCAGGATCAAACAGGAGAGGGCATCGGTAATTCTGATAGCGCCTGCGTGGCCACGCAGGACCTGGTATGCAGACCTAGTGGACATGTCGTCCTGTCCACCATGGTCTCTTCCTCTGAGGCAGGACCTTCTAATTCAGGGTCCTTTCAACCATCCAAACCTAATTTCTCTGAGGCTGACTGCCTGGAAATTGAACGCTTGATTCTATCAAAGCGTGGGTTTTCGGATTCGGTTATTGATACATTAATACAGGCTCGGAAACCTGTGACAAGAAAAATTTACCATAAGATATGGCGTAAATATTTATATTGGTGCGAATCCAAGAGTTACTCATGGAGTAAGGTTAGGCTTCCTAGGATATTAGCTTTTCTACAAGAGGGTTTAGAAAAGGGTTTATCCGCTAGTTCGCTAAAGGGACAGATTTCAGCTCTGTCTATTCTTTTACACAAACGTCTGGCAGAGCATCCAGACGTCCAGGCCTTTTGTCAGGCTTTGGCTAGAATTAAGCCTGTGTTTAAAGCCGTTGCTCCTCCGTGGAGCTTAAACTTGGTTCTTAAAGTTCTTCAGGGTGTTCCGTTTGAACCCCTTCATTCCATTGATATTAAGCTTTTATCTTGGAAAGTTTTGTTTTTGATGGCTATCTCCTCGGCTCGAAGAGTCTCTGAGTTATCTGCCTTACATTGTGATTCTCCTTATCTGATCTTTCATTCAGACAAGGTAGTTCTGCGTACTAAACCTGGGTTTTTACCTAAGGTTGTTTCTAACAGGAATATCAATCAAGAGATTGTTGTTCCATCATTATGTCCTAATCCTTCTTCAAGGAAGGAACGTCTTTTGCATAATCTAGACGTCGTCCGTGCTCTGAAGTTCTACTTACAGGCAACTAAAGATTTTAGACAAACTTCTTCTCTGTTTGTCGTTTACTCTGGACAGAGGAGAGGTCAAAAGGCTTCGGCTACCTCTCTCTTTTTGGCTTCGTAGCATAATACGTTTAGCCTATGAGACTGCTGGACAGCAGCCTCCTGAAAGAATTACAGCTCATTCCACCAGAGCTGTGGCTTCCACCTGGGCCTTTAAGAATGAGGCCTCTGTTGAACAGATTTGCAAGGCTGCAACTTGGTCTTCACTTCATACTTTTTCCAAATTTTCCAAATTTGACACTTTCGCTTCTTCGGAGGCTGGTTTTGGGAGAAAGGTTCTACAGGCAGTGGTTCCTTCTGTTTAATGTTCCTGCCTTGTCCCTCCCATCATCCGTGTACTTAGCTTTGGTATTGGTATCCCATAAGTAATGGATGACCCGTGGACTGAACACACTTAACAAGAGAAAACATAATTTATGCTTACCTGTAGTGTGTTCAGTCCACGGCCCGCCCTGTCTTTTTCAGGCAGGTTCTAAATTTTAAAATTATAACTCCAGTCACCACTGCACCTTATAGTTTCTCCTTTCTCGTCTTGTTTCGGTCGAATGACTGGATATGACATGTGAGGGGAGGAGCTATATAGCAGCTCTGCTTGGGTGATCCTCTTACAACTTCCTGTTGGGAAGGAGAATATATCCCATAAGTAATGGATGACCCGTGGACTGAACACACTACAAGAGAAATAAATGTATCAGGTAAGCATAAATTATGTTTTTTTTCATATACTGAATATAAAACACTGTGTTTTTGTTTCTGACCTGACAGCAGTCTAATATATATATGTTAGCCGGACTTCTCAATTTTAAATCCTGTATTTCAGGTGCTTGAAACATTTTGAGTTGCATTAACATATTTCTTTAAAACATTGGTTTTGGCACGCTCAGTGACTGGAAATGCTGAAAAAGTGAAGTCAATTGGTTGAGTATTTTTGGTATTATTAGTTGTTGAAAAGAAGGTACTTTTCACAATCTCTTAACATTGAAAATTATTAATCTACAATAAAAACTACTTTTCCAATCTACTGTATATAAAATTTGAATGCAGATAGATTTTTACTACTTAACTGCTAAGACGTTTATTTATTTTGTTGCTGACGTATAACATTTCAGCTGAAAAAAGTAAGTAGAAGCATGCTCAGTAGGGATTTTGTAATAAAGGGTTCTGGGAATGTAGTCCCAGATATTGGTTTGTGTGCTGTTGCAGCGTAGAAGACAAAGAATACCTACAGCAGTGTCCTGTTGCCTGTAGCACACACATATATATATATATATATATATGACAGAGTTTAAGAGGGATATTTATCAAACAGTCAACTGAAAATACGCTACAATCCCGCATCGTATTTGTCGCGAGATTGATCCGCCGTAGTTATCAAAGCGTCAAGATAGTCAAATGTTGAAATGTGTGACGAAATATACGCTCCCGCGATCTCAATCCGACGCAGATCGATGCTTGCGTCATTACAGATGTTTTAAATTCACATTCAACTCTATTTGATCATTTCCCCAATGTATCAAACATTTAACAGGTACGCTTGCGTCTATTCCGATGCAGCGTACCTAGTTTTCAATCCGCCACCCATGAGGCCGCGGATGCCATAGAAATCAATAGGAGTCGGAAAACACAGAAAGCTTATGTTACATGTTGCAAGAGAATGAAGTATATTACATAATAAAAGTAAATTGGAAACTTTATTAAAATTGTATACCCTTTCTAAATCAAACAATATTATTGCTCCACATTTGGTGCACTAGTAGATATAGGGATAAAAATGAAAAATACATTACTACTTATGGATTATGTTACAACTTTGTCTCTTATTACAAAGCAAGGGGACAATATTATTTCTCCAAATTTTTTGAAACGTTTTGCCCCAAACTTGTTGCACTAATAGATATAGAGATAAAAATTAACCCCTTAATGACCACAATCTACCCTGTATGTCACTGGTCGTTAAGGGTTTTTTCAGGACATAATAGCACAAGTCTAGCAAGATCACGCTATTAATGCCCTCCCTCCAGCAGGCTTTGTCGAATAGAGCAGTCTCAATGCTGGTGGCAAGACCGCGCTATAAAACAATCAAGTCCCAAAAAAAGGCAAGCGACATACAGGGTACGTCGCTGGTCCTTAAGGGGTTAAATAAATACAAAACATAATATAGCTAGCTTTTTATTTTTTTGAAAAAAAAAATCCATTTGCACCATGTTTAAGCCATGTAATACAAGTCCCACTCTCCACTTCGCACCAAATTTGATGCAACACTTTTTGCACCAATTATGACGCAAACTCCTAAACAACCCACACACTAGTGAATTTTTTAACCACATTTGATTGGAATATGCATAATCACATGATTTATGACATCAGCCAATCTGATTCAAATATACATTTTAAACTATCACTAACGAATCAAATTGCTTAATACTTGTGTCATTGATCACTCATCAGAATTTGTAAGTGCCATTTGTTACATTGTGTATTATACTTTGAAAGTATGTATATGTGAAATTAGTATTAAAGATAAACATTGATGCTGACATTAGGACACACAGTGTAATATTTTCGACAATGATTTTAAAACTCAAATTGCTGTTTGATTCAATATAATCTTAAACTGATAGTTCAAAGGGATAGCCCACCTAACATTAAACTGTCATGATTCAGATACAGCAGAAATTAAAATCACCTCTTTACTGTCATGCTATTTTCAGTGTATTTCTTCCTTCTCTTGAATTTCTTCTTCAGTAAGAAATGTCATCTTATATGCCAGCCCATTTTATAACACCTGTGTATTGGTGGTTTTTAAAACTAGATTGCAATCAGGAGGGGTACAATGAGAAAAAATGGCCCAGCTCAAATATCCATTGATTGCAAATAAATACATATGATTACATGTTATATTCGCAATTATTCCTGCACAGAATAATAATAAATTTCTCCTGTTAAGTGTAGTCAGTCCACGGGTCATCCATTACTTATGGAATATATCTCTTCCTAACAGGAAACTGCAAGAGAATTACCCAGCAGAGCTGCTATATAGCTCCTCCCCTCACATATCATACTCAGTCATTCTCTTGCAGCCTAACTAAAAAGGAAGCTGTGAGAGATCTGTGGTGTTTTTTAACTTAGTTTATTTCTACAATCAAAAGTTTGTTATTTTAAATGGCACCGGAGTGTGCTGTTTGCAGCATTAGAAGAAGAATCTGCCTGCGTTTTCTATGATCTTAGCAGACGTAACTAAGATCCACTGGCTGTTCTCATCTGAGGAGTGAGGTAACTTCAGAGAAGGGGAATAGCATGCAGGGCCCCCCTGCAAATGAGGTATGTGCAGTAAATTATTTTTCTGAGGAATGGAATTGACTGAGAAAATACTGCTGATATCAATGTAAAGTAAGTTCAGCTTTAAATGCAGTGATAGCGACTGGTATCGGGCTGATGTGTGTGTGTGTGTACACTGAATGTATTTTTCTAAGGAATGGAATTGACTCTGAAAATACTGTTAATACTGAAATAATGTATGAGCCTTAACTGCAGTAAAAGCGACTGGTAGCAGGCTTATTAATAATAATACATAACTTTCAAATGTATGTTTAAAACGTTTACTGGCATGTTAATCGTTTTTTGTGAGGTACTTGGTGATAAAACTTATTGGGGCATGATTTTTACCACATGGCCATTTTTGTTTTCTGCATAGAAACAGTTTCTGAGCTTCCCCACTGTTGTAATATGAGTGGGAGGGGCCTATTTTAGCACTTTTTTGCGCAGTAAAAATTCAGTCACAATCTGTCTACTTCATCCTCCATGATCCAGATCGTCTCTAGAGAGCTCAGGGGTCTTCAAAATCCATTTTGAGGGAGGTAATCAGGCACAGCAGTCCTGTGACAGTGTATTTGACTGTGAGAAAAACGTTAATTATATAATTGTTATCCGTTTTTGGGTACTAAGGGGTTAATCATCCATTTGCTGGTGGGTGCAATCCTTTGCTAACTTAATACATTTACTGTGAAAATTTGGTTGCTATAACTATTTTGGTCATTGTTATTTCAACTGTGTCAGTTTTTCTGTGCTTCTTAAAGGCACAGTAACGTTTTTTATATTGCTTGTAAATTAATTTTGAAAAGTATTTCCAAGTTTGCTAGTCTCATTGCTAGTTTGTTTAAACATGTCTGACTCAGATGAATCTCTTTGTTCACTATGTTTAAAGGCCAATGTGGAGCCCAATAGAAATTTGTGTACTAATTGCATTGATGCTACTTTAAATAAAAGAAGAAAAAATAAAAATAACTACCTTAAAAAAGATAAGAAATTTTAAAACCTCTGGCGCTACAAAAAAAGTTTTTTGTTGCTAAAATTGGAAAATAGAAAAAATGGATGAATGTGATATGACCTACTTGGTTAAAAAACAAAAATTAAAATATCCTTTGGTCTTAGTGACAACTTAAACAACGTATGCTTTATGTGCAAAAAATATGTTTTTATTACATAAAATAAATGGACAAAATAAGAATGAAAATAAAAAATATAAAAAATATGTATATGCAGATAAAAAAAATATATAGCTGATCAGCTAGTACAATTAAAAATGAATAAGTGCAGTACCAAAAAATAATAAAAATAAAATAAACACAACAGAAATATACAATAGGACTTGATCCAAAGAGAGTTCATAAGCCTTCAAGGGTTAATATGGATTAGATCCAGATCGGAACGAAATCAGAGACTCCTTCAACAGCTGAGAATGTCGAGTGCCAATTGTAGCTGGAAGGGAGCTGAAATGACAATGAATCCAAATCAAAAGAACAGCAGAGAACCAAAATTGAGGTGTTCAATTTTACTTACACCGTGTTTTGGTCTCTGCAGCAGCGGTCAGACAACAGTGGAAGCGGATGTTTCTTTAATATAAAAGCCGATGTCGAATAACTGCTCCACTCAGGGATTCTCACAGTATCGAAGCCGGTCTGTAATGACTACGTCACGTAACGTCAGAGTGGGCGGAGCAACGCGTTTCAGCCCGTTCAGGGCCTTTGTCAAGCTCCAGAAGAGAGTGTAGTAGGTCCTTTTATACCTATAGCTTTTATGTTGATTGGTTGGGTGCCATAAGTAGGGGTGTCTTGCAATTTAAAGACAAAGTTAGTAATGGCAGTGTGCGATCAAACAGTAACAAAATAACAAAATAATGGTACATAGTACATAAATGCAAATTTGTTGCTATACAGCATATTACCTTATCTGTCTCAATTAGTATTTATATACAATAGTAGCGATCAATTTGAAAAGGACAGCTGCAAAAAGTAAAAAGTTAAAACAAAAATATGTAGTGTTGTATGATCATGATTCTGAAGCGATACATAATTTGTTATCACCAAGACCAAAGAGCTATACTAAAAAGAACAAATAAATAAATAAATAAATCACAGTGCATCAAATTACTCGTTAAAAAACTATTTATAAAAATAACCTATATATATATAAAAAATCTTTATAAAAACATCTTTAAAAACACTAAATAGACCTATACGTATAAAAGTAATTATATTAAAAATATTAAAAATAGGGGGAATTATACCAATCGCAATATTATATAATATATGTTTGCATATATCACGACATATACACATATATAATGTTACTTAAAGGGATATACTAAGCACAATAACCAAACAGTAGTTGTGCATATCTTTCCTTTGTCCACATATACATGTGCTCAAATATTTACGAACAATTGCTTGATTTTCAAAAAATTGTTTGATATTAAAACGAAAAGAGTATATAAACGTGGAATAAAAATAAATTTAAAATTAAAAATCAAAATTAAAATTACTGGACTTAATTAATTCTAATCTCTGAGAAAGCAGCCTATATCAAAGTCAATATTTAAACCATTGGGTTGTAATGTCTTTAGTTCAAAGATCCATTTTGTTTCTTTTTTGATTAAATCAGATTGAATGTTGCTACCCCTCCAATGTGGTTTAACCTTCTCTATTCCTATATATGAGAAATGGGCTAAATTCCCATTGTTACATGCAGCAAAATGCTTTGGTACAGGGAGGTCTTTGTTCCTGTCTAAATCATATTTTTCTATAGACCATATGTGCTCCCGTATACGGTCACGTAATGGTCTTTCCGATTCACCTATATATTGTTTGCCACATCGGCATTGTATTAGGTAAACCACATATCTGTCAGAGCATCTTATAGTATCTTTGATCTTAAAAGACTTTCCTGTTATATTAGATGTAAACTCCTTCTGTTTCTTAGAATGTTTACAGGCCTTACATGTTAAACAGGGAAAAAAGCCATTAATTTTCTTACCTGTTAAGTCCTGCTGTGATTTATTTTTATTCTTATTTTTATTCTCAGTGGGTGCTAAAATTGTTTTCAGGTTGCGAGCCTTTTTATAGACAATTTGTGGTTTAGCTGGTAAAATAGAACCCAAATGTTCATCATTTTTTAAAATCCCCCAATGTTTTTTTAAAATTTTTTCTATTAGATATTTATTACTACAGTATCCAGTAATGAAAGGGATAAAAGTATTATCATTCCTTCTTTGAATTTTATTTTGGGATCTCGTATTATTTTGAACTAGATCCTGTCTGTTAACTTCTCTTACTTCCATACGTACCTTTTCTATTTTGTTAGCATTATAACCTCTCTCTATAAATTTTTGCTTCAGCTTATCTGATTGGGCATCAAAATCAGTTAGATTTGAACAATTTTTCTTTACCCGTAAAAACTGGCCTTTGGGAATGTTCTCAATCCACCTTGGGTGGTGACAGCTGGTATAATGAATATAACTGTTGGCGTCTACAGTTTTAAAGTGCGTTTTAGAGAGAATTTTATTATTAACTGGAAATAATTCTAAATCTAAAAAACTAATATTTTGTCTACTTTTTTCGTAGGTGAACTTCAGGTTTAGTTCATTATTATTCATCGAGGCAATAAATTCTTCTAGTATATTATCTTCCCCTCTCCAAATAATGAGGATATCGTCTATATAACGTTTGTATGACACCAGGTTTGCTCCAAAAGGGGTAGTAGATAAAAAGGTTTGTTCCCAATATCCCATAAATAAATTAGCGTAACTTGGAGCAAACCTGGTGCCCATAGCCGTTCCTCTTTCCTGATTATAAAATTGATCCATATAGCTAAAAAAATTATGTGTTAAAATAAATTCTATTGAATCTATTAAAAAAGATTTTTGTTCACTTTTAATAGTATTGTCAATGTCTAAAAAGTGTCTAACTGCTCGTAGGCCGTCTGCATGGTTGATGCACGTATATAACGACGCAACATCACACGTGACAAGAAGAAAATCCTCTTGCCACGGGATGTTTTCTATTAATTTTAATACATCTGTTGAGTCTTTCAGATAAGAGGACAAAGATCTAACATATTTCTGGAGGAAAATATCTAAGTATTCGGAAAGGTTGGCTGTAAGGGATCCAATTCCTGATATAATCGGCCTACCGGGTGGGTTTGTCAGACTCTTATGTATCTTTGGTAAACAATAAAGTAAGGAGATTTTAGGAAATTTTGGAAGTAAATAATTCATTTCTTTAGCATTCAGTATGCCCTTATTTAGTGCTCCATTTAAAAGTGTTTTTAAAACTCCAATCAGAACAAAAGTAATGATTGGAGGTCAAATAATAGATTTGCCCCTTTACAAAATGAAATAACTGATGATCATGTTAATCCTTCCACTTCCTCGTCTTTTTTAGGACAAGGCCAAAGTTCATTTTTCAGCCCATTACCTCGAAGAGATGTAAGAAAAAGAAGGGCATCAGGCAGAGAGGAAAGAGAGGAGGGAGTAGGAGACCCAAAAAAATCAAGATTTTAAGTAAGTCAGAGACACATTTAGGAATCTTTAATTTAAGTAAGAAACAATTAAGTAAAGATCATGAGGATATATTAAAGAAAGGCCTATCATTTGCACCTAGTTGCAAATTAAATAAATTTGGAGCATATATTGATGCACACAAATTTATGAGAAAATTGACAGTAAAAAAGTGGTTTTTAAAATCAGGGACTGAGAAATTAGCTGATAACTCTCTAATCAATGATAATGAATTTATCCATACCCAATTGAAAGGAAAATCAACTTTTTATCCGAAATCAGATAAAGGCCCTTTTTTAGAAACATTTGAAAAATTAGTGTTAAGAGATATTGAGAATTTAACCGAAGAGAAAATCAACAAAACACACAGTAATCTAAACAAGAAACAATTAAAGGTTATTAAAGAGCTAGAGACTGATGATCTGATAATAAAGCCCGCCGACAAGGGCGGAGGTATAGTAATTTTAGATTCTATTGATTACCATAAAATTTGTGATAACCTCCTTAAAGATAATGAAACTTACAAAAAATTAACAAATGATCCCACCAAGAGATATTCTGATGTTTTAAAAACACTTTTAAATGGAGCACTAAATAAGGGCATACTGAATGCTAAAGAAATGAATTATTTACTTCCAAAATTTCCTAAAATCTCCTTACTTTATTGTTTACCAAAGATACATAAGAGTCTGACAAACCCACCCGGTAGGCCGATTATATCAGGAATTGGATCCCTTACAGCCAACCTTTCCGAATACTTAGATATTTTCCTCCAGAAATATGTTAGATCTTTGTCCTCTTATCTGAAAGACTCAACAGATGTATTAAAATTAATAGAAAACATCCCGTGGCAAGAGGATTTTCTTCTTGTCACGTGTGATGTTGCGTCGTTATATACGTGCATCAACCATGCAGACGGCCTACGAGCAGTTAGACACTTTTTAGACATTGACAATACTATTAAAAGTGAACAAAAATCTTTTTTAATAGATTCAATAGAATTTATTTTAACACATAATTTTTTTAGCTATATGGATCAATTTTATAATCAGGAAAGAGGAACGGCTATGGGCACCAGGTTTGCTCCAAGTTACGCTAATTTATTTATGGGATATTGGGAACAAACCTTTTTATCTACTACCCCTTTTGGAGCAAACCTGGTGTCATACAAACGTTATATAGACGATATCCTCATTATTTGGAGAGGGGAAGATAATATACTAGAAGAATTTATTGCCTCGATGAATAATAATGAACTAAACCTGAAGTTCACCTACGAAAAAAGTAGACAAAATATTAGTTTTTTAGATTTAGAATTATTTCCAGTTAATAATAAAATTCTCTCTAAAACGCACTTTAAAACTGTAGACGCCAACAGTTATATTCATTATACCAGCTGTCACCACCCAAGGTGGATTGAGATCATTCCCAAAGGCCAGTTTTTACGGGTAAAGAAAAATTGTTCAAATCTAACTGATTTTGATGCCCAATCAGATAAGCTGAAGCAAAAATTTATAGAGAGAGGTTATAATGCTAACAAAATAGAAAAGGTACGTATGGAAGTAAGAGAAGTTAACAGACAGGATCTAGTTCAAAATAATACGAGATCCCAAAATAAAATTCAAAGAAGGAATGATAATACTTTTATCCCTTTCATTACTGGATACTGTAGTAATAAATATCTAATAGAAAAAATTTTAAAAAAACATTGGGGGATTTTAAAAAATGATGAACATTTGGGTTCTATTTTACCAGCTAAACCACAAATTGTCTATAAAAAGGCTCGCAACCTGAAAACAATTTTAGCACCCACTGAGAATAAAAATAAGAATAAAAATAAATCACAGCAGGACTTAACAGGTAAGAAAATTAATGGCTTTTTTCCCTGTTTAACATGTAAGGCCTGTAAACATTCTAAGAAACAGAAGGAGTTTACATCTAATATAACAGGAAAGTCTTTTAAGATCAAAGATACTATAAGATGCTCTGACAGATATGTGGTTTACCTAATACAATGCCGATGTGGCAAACAATATATAGGTGAATCGGAAAGACCATTACGTGACCGTATACGGGAGCACATATGGTCTATAGAAAAATATGATTTAGACAGGAACAAAGACCTCCCTGTACCAAAGCATTTTGCTGCATGTAACAATGGGAATTTAGCCCATTTCTCATATATAGGAATAGAGAAGGTTAAACCACATTGGAGGGGTAGCAACATTCAATCTGATTTAATCAAAAAAGAAACAAAATGGATCTTTGAACTAAAGACATTACAACCCAATGGTTTAAATATTGACTTTGATATAGGCTGCTTTCTCAGAGATTAGAATTAATTAAGTCCAGTAATTTTAATTTTGATTTTTAATTTTAAATTTATTTTTATTCCACGTTTATATACTCTTTTCGTTTTAATATCAAACAATTTTTTGAAAATCAAGCAATTGTTCGTAAATATTTGAGCACATGTATATGTGGACAAAGGAAAGATATGCACAACTACTGTTTGGTTATTGTGCTTAGTATATCCCTTTAAGTAACATTATATATGTGTATATGTCGTGATATATGCAAACATGTATTATATAATATTGCGATTGGTATAATTCCCCCTATTTTTAATATTTTTAATATAATTACTTTTATACGTATAGGTCTATTTAGTGTTTTTAAAGATGTTTTTATAAAGATTTTTTATATATATATAGGTTATTTTTATAAATAGTTTTTTAACGAGTAATTTGATGCACTGTGATTTATTTATTTATTTATTTATTTGTTCTTTTTAGTATAGCTCTTTGGTCTTGGTGATAACAAATTATGTATCGCTTCAGAATCATGATCATACAACACTACATATTTTTGTTTTAACTTTTTACTTTTTGCAGCTGTCCTTTTCAAATTGATCGCTACTATTGTATATAAATACTAATTGAGACAGATAAGGTAATATGCTGTATAGCAACAAATTTGCATTTATGTACTATGTACCATTATTTTGTTATTTTGTTACTGTTTGATCGCACACTGCCATTACTAACTTTGTCTTTAAATTGCAAGACACCCCTACTTATGGCACCCAACCAATCAACATAAAAGCTATAGGTATAAAAGGACCTACTACACTCTCTTCTGGAGCTTGACAAAGGCCCTGAACGGGCTGAAACGCGTTGCTCCGCCCACTCTGACGTTACGTGACGTAGTCATTACAGACCGGCTTCGATACTGTGAGAATCCCTGAGTGGAGCAGTTATTCGACATCGGCTTTTATAGTAAAGAAACATCCGCTTCCACTGTTGTCTGACCGCTGCTGCAGAGACCAAAACACGGTGTAAGTAAAATTGAACACCTCAATTTTGGTTCTCTGCTGTTCTTTTGATTTGGATTCATTGTCATTTCAGCTCCCTTCCAGCTACAATTGGCACTCGACATTCTCAGCTGTTGAAGGAGTCTCTGATTTTGTTCCGATCTGGATCTAATCCATATTAACCCTTGAAGGCTTATGAACTCTCTTTGGATCAAGTCCTATTGTATATTTCTGTTGTGTTTATTTTATTTTTATTATTTTTTGGTACTGCACTTATTCATTTTTAATTGTACTAGCTGATCAGCTATATATTTTTTTTATCTGCATATACATATTTTTTATATTTTTTATTTTCATTCTTATTTTGTCCATTTATTTTATGTAATAAAAACATATTTTTTGCACATAAAGCATACGTTGTTTAAGTTGTCACTAAGACCAAAGGATATTTTAATTTTTGTTTTTTAACCAAGTAGGTCATATCACATTCATCCATTTTTTCTATTTTCCAATTTTAGCAACAAAAAACTTTTCTCCAACATAGGTGTGTCCGGTCCACGGCGTCATCCTTACTTGTGGGATATTCTCTTCCCCAACAGGAAATGGCAAAGAGCCCAGCAAAGCTGGTCACATGATCCCTCCTAGGCTCCGCCTACCCCAGTCATTCTCTTTGCCGTTGTACAGGCAACATCTCCACGGAGATGGCTTAGAGTTTTTTAGTGTTTAACTGTAGTTTTTATTATTCAATCAAGAGTTTGTTATTTTAAAATAGTGCTGGTATGTACTATTTACTCAGAAACAGAAAAGAGATGAAGATTTCTGTTTGTATGAGGAAAATGATTTTAGCACCGTAACTAAAATCCATGGCTGTTCCACACAGGACTGTTGAGAGCAATTAACTTCAGTTGGGGGAACAGTGTGCAGTCTCTTGCTGCTTGAGGTATGACACATTCTAACAAGACGATGTAATGCTGGAAGCTGTCATTTTTCCCTATGGGATCCGGTAAGCCATGTTTATTACGATGGTAAATAAGGGCTTCATAAGGGCTTATTAAGATTGTAGACTTTTCTGGGCTAAATCGATTCATTTTTAAAACATATTTAGCCTTGAGGAATCATTTTATCTGGGTATATTGATATTATAATATCGGCAGGCACTGTATTAGACACCTTATTTCTCTGGGGCTTTCCCAAAGCATAAGCAGAGCCTCATTTTCGCGCCGGTGTGGCGCACTTGTTTTTGAGAGGCATGGCATGCAGTCGCATGTGAGAGGAGCTCTGATACTTAGAAAAGGCTTTCTGAAGGCGTCATTTGGTATCGTATTCCCCTTTGGGTTTGGTTGGGTCTCAGCAAAGCAGATACCAGGGACTGTAAAGGGGTTAAAGTGTTAAAACGGCTCCGGTTCCGTTATTTTAAGGGTTAAAGCTTCCAAATTTGGTGTGCAATACTTTTAAGGCTTTAAGACACTGTGGTGAAAATTTGGTGAATTTTGTACAATTCCTTCATGTTTTTTCGCAATTGCAGTAATAAAGTGTGTTCAGTTTAAAATTTAAAGTGACAGTAACGGTTTTATTTTAAAACGTTTTTTGTACTTTATTATCAAGTTTATGCCTGTTTAACATGTCTGAACTACCAGATAGACTGTGTTCTGAATGTGGGGAAGCCAGAATTCCTGTTCATTTAAATAAATGTGATTTATGTGATAATGACAATGATGCCCAAGATGATTCCTCAAGTGAGGGGAGTAAGCATGGTACTGCATCATTCCCTCCTTCGTCTACACGAGTCTTGCCCACTCAGGAGGCCCCTAGTACATCTAGCGCGCCAATACTCCTTACTATGCAACAATTAACGGCTGTAATGGATAATTCTGTCAAAAACATTTTAGCCAAAATGAACCCTTGTCAGCGTAAGCGTGGCTGCTCTGTTTTAGTTACTGAAGAGCATGACGACGCTGATATTAATATCTCTGAAGGGCCCCTAACCCAATCTGAGGGGGCCAGGGAGGTTTTGTCTGAGGGAGAAATTACTGATTCAGGGAACATTTCTCAACAGGCTGAACCTGATGTAATTGCATTTAAATTTAAGTTGGAACATCTCCGCATTCTGCTTAAGGAGGTATTATCCACTCTGGATGATTGTGAAAAGTTGGTCATCCCAGAGAAACTATGTAAAATGGACAAGTTCCTAGAGGTGCCGGAGCTCCCAGAAGCTTTTCCTATACCCAAGCGGGTGGCGGACATTGTTAATAAAGAATGGGAAAGGCCCGGTATTCCTTTCGTCCCTCCCCCCATATTTAAAAAATTGTTTCCTATGGTCGACCCCAGAAAGGACTTATGGCAGACAGTCCCCAAGGTCGAGGGAGCGGTTTCTACTTTAAACAAACGCACCACTATACCCATAGAGGATAGTTGTGCTTTCAAAGATCCTATGGATAAAAAATTAGAAGGTTTGCTTAAAAAGATGTTTGTTCAGCAGGGTTACCTTCTACAACCAATCTCATGCATTGTCCCTGTCACTACAGCCGCATGTTTCTGGTTTGATGAGCTGATAAAGGCGCTCGATAGTGATTCTCCTCCTTATGAGGAGATTATGGACAGAATCAATGCTCTCAAATTGGCTAATTCTTTCACCCTAGACGCCACTTTGCAATTGGCTAGGTTAGCGGCTAAGAATTCTGGGTTTGCTATTGTGGCGCGCAGAGCGCTTTGGTTGAAATCTTGGTCGGCTGATGCGTCTTCCAAGAACAAGCTACTAAACATTCCTTTCAAGGGGAAAACGCTGTTTGGCCCTGACTTGAAAGAGATTATCTCGGATATCACTGGGGGTAAGGGCCACGCCCTTCCTCAGGATCGGCCTTTCAAGGCGAAAAATAGACCTAATTTTCGTCCCTTTCGTAAAAACGGACCAGCCCAAAGTGCTACGTCCTCTAAGCAAGAGGGTAATACTTCTCAAGCCAAGCCAGCTTGGAGACCAATGCAAGGCTGGAACAAGGGAAAGCAGGCCAAGAAGCCTGCCACTGCTACCAAGACAGCATGAAATATTGGCCCCCGATCCGGGACCGGATCTGGTGGGGGGCAGACTCTCTCTCTTCGCTCAGGCTTGGGCAAGAGATGTTCTGGATCCTTGGGCGCTAGAAATAGTCTCCCAGGGTTATCTCCTGGAATTCAAGGGACTTCCCCCAAGGGGGAGGTTCCACAGGTCTCAGTTGTCTTCAGACCACATAAAAAGACAGGCGTTCTTACATTGTGTAGAAGACCTGTTAAAAATGGGAGTGATTCATCCTGTTCCAATAAGAGAACAAGGGATGGGGTTCTACTCCAATCTGTTCATAGTTCCCAAAAAAGAGGGAACGTTCAGACCAATCTTAGATCTCAAGATCTTAAACAAGTTTCTCAAGGTTCCATCTTTCAAGATGGAAACCATTCGAACTATTCTTCCTTCCATCCAGGAGGGTCAATTCATGACCACGGTGGATTTAAAGGATGCGTATCTACATATTCCTATCCACAAGGAACATCATCGGTTCCTAAGGTTTGCATTCCTGGACAAACATTACCAGTTCGTGGCGCTTCCTTTCGGATTAGCCACTGCTCCAAGGATTTTCACAAAGGTACTAGGGTCCCTTCTAGCGGTGCTAAGACCAAGGGGCATTGCAGTAGTACCTTACCTGGACGACATTCTGATTCAAGCGTCGTCCCTTCCTCAAGCAAAGGCTCACACGGACATTGTCCTGGCCTTTCTCAGATCTCACGGCTGGAAAGTGAACGTGGAAAAGAGTTCTCTATCCCCGTCAACAAGGGTTCCCTTCTTGGGAACAATTATAGACTCCTTAGAAATGAGGATCTTTCTAACAGAGGCCAGAAAAACAAAACTTCTAGACTCTTGTCGGATACTTCATTCCGTTCCTCTTCCTTCCATAGCTCAGTGCATGGAAGTGATCGGGTTGATGGTAGCGGCGATGGACATAGTTCCTTTTGCGCGCATTCATCTAAGACCATTACAACTGTGCATGCTCAGTCAGTGGAATGGGGACTATACAGACTTGTCTCCGAAGATACAAGTAAATCAGAGGACCAGAGACTCACTCCGTTGGTGGCTGTCCCTGGACAATCTGTCTCAAGGGATGACGTTCCGCAGACCAGAGTGGGTCATTGTCACGACCGACGCCAGTCTGATGGGCTGGGGCGCGGTCTGGGGATCCCTGAAAGCTCAGGGTCTTTGGTCTCGGGAAGAATCTCTTCTACCGATAAATATTCTGGAACTGAGAGCGATATTCAATGCTCTCAAGGCCTGGCCTCGGCTAGCGAGGACCAAGTTCATACGGTTTCAATCAGACAACATGACAACTGTTGCGTACATCAACCATCAGGGGGGAACAAGGAGTTCCCTAGCGATGGAAGAAGTGACCAAAATCATTCTATGGGCGGAGTCTCACTCCTGCCACCTGTCTGCTATCCACATCCCAGGAGTGGAAAATTGGGAAGCGGATTTTCTGAGTCGTCAGACATTGCATCCGGGGGAGTGGGAACTCCATCCGGAAATCTTTGCCCAAGTCACTCACCTGTGGGGCATTCCAGACATGGATCTGATGGCCTCTCGTCAGAACTTCAAAGTTCCTTGCTACGGGGCCAGATCCAGGGATCCCAAGGCGGCTCTAGTGGATGCACTAGTAGCACCTTGGACCTTCAAACTAGCTTATGTGTTCCCGCCATTTCCTCTCATCCCCAGGCTGGTAGCCAGGATCAATCAGGAGAGGGCGTCGGTGATCTTGATAGCTCCTGCCTGGCCACGCAGGACTTGGTATGCAGATCTGGTGAATATGTCATCGGCTCCACCTTGGAAGCTACCTTTGAGACGAGACCTTCTTGTTCAGGGTCCGTTCGAACATCCGAATCTGGTTTCACTCCAGCTGACTGCTTGGAGATTGAACGCTTGATTTTATCGAAGCGAGGATTCTCAGATTCTGTTATCGATACTCTTGTTCAGGCCAGAAAGCCTGTAACTAGAAAGATTTACCACAAAATTTGGAAAAAATATATCTGTTGGTGTGAATCTAAAGGATTCCCTTGGGACAAGGTTAAGATTCCTAGGATTCTATCCTTCCTTCAAGAAGGATTGGAAAAAGGATTATCTGCAAGTTCCCTGAAGGGACAGATTTCTGCCTTGTCGGTATTACTTCACAAAAAGCTGGCAGCTGTGCCAGATGTTCAAGCCTTTGTTCAGGCTCTGGTTAGAATCAAGCCTGTTTACAAACCTTTGACTCCTCCTTGGAGTCTCAATTTAGTTCTTTCAGTTCTTCAGGGGGTTCCGTTTGAACCCTTACATTCCGTTGATATTAAGTTATTATCTTGGAAAGTTTTGTTTTTAGTTGCGATTTCTTCTGCTAGAAGAGTCTCAGAATTATCTGCTCTGCAGTGTTCTCCTCCTTATCTGGTGTTCCATGCAGATAAGGTGGTTTTACGTACTAAACCTGGTTTTCTTCCAAAAGTTGTTTCTAACAAAAACATTAACCAGGAGATTATCGTACCTTCTCTGTGTCCGAAACCAGTTTCAAAGAAGGAACGTTTGTTGCACAATTTGGATGTTGTTCGCGCTCTAAAATTCTATTTAGATGCTACAAAGGATTTTAGACAAACATCTTCCTTGTTTGTTGTTTATTCAGGTAAAAGGAGAGGTCAAAAAGCAACTTCTACCTCTCTCTCTTTTTGGATTAAAAGCATCATCAGATTGGCTTACGAGACTGCCGGACGGCAGCCTCCCGAAAGAATCACAGCTCATTCCACTAGGGCTGTGGCTTCCACATGGGCCTTCAAGAACGAGGCTTCTGTTGATCAGATATGTAGGGCAGCGACTTGGTCTTCACTGCACACTTTTACCAAATTTTACAAGTTTGATACTTTTGCTTCTTCTGAGGCTATTTTTGGGAGAAAGGTTTTGCAAGCCGTGGTGCCTTCCATTTAGGTGACCTGATTTGCTCCCTCCCTTCATCCGTGTCCTAAAGCTTTGGTATTGGTTCCCACAAGTAAGGATGACGCCGTGGACCGGACACACCTATGTTGGAGAAAACAGAATTTATGTTTACCTGATAAATTTCTTTCTCCAACGGTGTGTCCGGTCCACGGCCCGCCCTGGTTTTTTAATCAGGTCTGATAATTTATTTTCTTTAACTACAGTCACCACGGTACCATATGGTTTCTCCTATGCAAATATTCCTCCTTAACGTCGGTCGAATGACTGGGGTAGGCGGAGCCTAGGAGGGATCATGTGACCAGCTTTGCTGGGCTCTTTGCCATTTCCTGTTGGGGAAGAGAATATCCCACAAGTAAGGATGACGCCGTGGACCGGACACACCGTTGGAGAAAGAAATTTATCAGGTAAACATAAATTCTGTTTTTTTGTAGCGCCAGAGGTTTTAAAATTTCTTATCTTTTTTAAGGTAGTTATTTTTATTTTTTCTATTTCACTTGTGGAGACAGGGGTTCTCCATTACCTACTGGCATATTGGTATTTTAGAAAATCCTGCGCAGGGTTACACACAATTTTATCTAACCTACTTTAAATAAAAGTCAATCTTTACATGTAAAGAAATTATCACCAGACGACGAGGGGGAAGTTATGCCGACTAACTCTCCTCACGTGTCAGTACCTTCGCCTCCCGCTCAGGAGGTGCGTGATTTTGTGGCGCCAAGTACATCAGGGAGGCCCTTACAAATCACTTTGCAAGACATGGCTACTGTTATGACAGAAGTATTATCTAAGTTGCCAGAATTAAGAGGCAAGCGCGATAGCTCTGGGTTAAGGATAGAGCGCGCGGATGAGATGAGAGCCATGTCAGATACTGCGTCACAGTTTGCAGAACGTGAGGACGGAGAGCTTCATTCTGTGGGTGACGGATCTGATCCAGGGAGACTGGATTCAGAGATTTCCAATTTTAAATTTAGGCTAGAGACCCTCCGCACATTGCTAGGGGAGGTATTAGCGGCTCTGAATGATTGTAACACGGTTGCAATTCCAGAGAAATTATGTAGGTTGGATAGATACTATGCGGTACCGGTGTGTACTGACGTATTTCCTATACCAAAAAGGCTTACAGAGATTATTAGCAAGGAGTGGGATAGACCGGGTGAGCCTTTTACCCCTCCTCCCATATTTAGGAAAATGTTTCCTATTGACGCCACCACACGAGACTTATGGCAGACGGTCCCTAAGGTGGAGGGAGCAGTTTCTACTTTAGCTAAGCGTACCACTATCCCGGTGGAGGATAGTTGTGCCTTTTCAGATCCAATGGATAAAAAATTAGAGGGTTACCTTAAGAAAATGTTTGTTCAACAAGGTTTTATTTTACAGCCCCTCGCATGCATTGCGCCTGTCACTGCTGCGGCAGCATTCTGGTTTGAGTCTCTGGAAGAGGCCATTCGCTCAGCTCCATTGGATGAAATAATCAACAAGCTTAAAACACTTAAGCTAGCTAACGCATTTGTTTCTAATGCCGTTGTGCATTTAACCAAACTTACGGCTAAGAACTCCGGATTCGCCATCCAAGCGCGCAGAGCGCTATGGCTTAAATCCTGGTCAGCTGACGTGACTTCTAAATCTAAATTGCTTAATATTCCTTTCAAAGGGCAGACCTTATTCGGGCCCGGCTTGAAAGAAATTATTGCTGACATTACGGGAGGTAAGGGCCATGCTCTACCTCAGGACAGGGCCAAATCAAAGGCCAAACAGTCTAATTTTCGTGCCTTTCGTAACTTCAAGGCAGGAGCAGCATCAACTTCCTCCGCTCCAAAACAGGAAGGAGCTGTTGCTCGTTACAGACAAGGCTGGAAAGTTAACCAGTCCTGGAACAGGGGCAAGCAGGCCAAGAATCCTGCTGCTGCCCCCAAAACAGCATGAAGAGAGGGCCCCCTATCCGGAAACGGATCTAGTGGGGGGCAGACTTTCTCTCTTCGCCCAGGCTTGGGCAAGAGATGTCCAGGATCCCTGGGCGTTGGAGATCATATCTCAGGGATATCTCCTGGACTTCAAAACTTCTCCTCCACAGGGGAGATTTCATCTTTCAAGGTTATCAGCAAACCAAATAAAGAAAGAGGCGTTTCTACGCTGTGTACAAGACCTCTTACTAATGGGGGTAATCCACCCAGTTCCGCGGACGGAACACGGGCAGGGATTCTATTCAAACCTATTTGTGGTTCCCAAGAAAGAGGGAACCTTCAGGCCAATCTTGGACTTAAAAATCCTAAACAAATTTCTAAGAGTTCCATCATTCAAAATGGAAACTATTCGAACCATCCTTCCCATGATCCAAGAGGGTCAGTACATGACCACAGTGGACCTAAAGGATGCCTACCTTCACATACCGATTCACAAGGACCATTACCGGTATCTGAGATTTGCCTTCCTAGACAGGCATTACCAGTTTGTAGCTCTTCCCTTCGGATTAGCTACGGCTCCAAGAATCTTTACAAAAATTCTAGGATCACTTCTGGCGGTACTAAGACCGCGAGGCATAGCGGTGACTCCGTACCTAGACGACATTCTGATACAAGCGTCAAGTTTTCAAACTGCCAAGTCTCATACAGAGATAGTTCACAGTGCATGGAAGTAATCGGCTTAATGGTAGCGGCAATGGACATAGTACCATTTGCGCGCCTGCATCTCAGACCGCTGCAATTGTGCATGCTAAATCAGTGGAACGGGGATTACTCAGATTTGTCCCCCCTACTAAATCTGGATCAAGAGACCAGAGATTCTCTTCTATGGTGGCTTTCTCGGCCACATCTGTCCAAGGGGATGACCTTTCGCAGGCCAGATTGGACGATTGTAACAACAGACGCCAGCCTTCTAGGCTGGGGAGCAGTCTGGAATTCCCTGAAAGCTCAGGGATTATGGACTCAGGAGGAGAAACTCCTCCCAATAAATATTCTGGAGTTAAGAGCAATATTCAATGCTCTTCTAGCTTGGCCTCAGTTAGCAACTCTGAGGTTCATCAGATTTCAGTCGGACAACATCACGACTGTGGCTTACATCAACCATCAAGGGGGAACCAGAAGTTCCCTAGCGATGTTGGAAGTCTCAAAGATAATTTGCTGGGCAGAGTCTCACTCTTGCCACCTGTCAGCGATCTACATCCCAGGCGTGGAGAACTGGGAGGCGGATTTTCTAAGTCGCCAGACTTTTCATCCGGGGGAGTGGGAGCTTCATCCGGAGGTCTTTGCTCAACTGATTCGTCGTTGGGGCAAACCAGATCTGGATCTCATGGCGTCTCGTCAGAACGCCAAGCTTCCTTGTTACGGATCCAGGTCCAGGGACCCGGGAGCGGTGCTGATAGATGCTCTGACAGCCCCTTGGGTCTTCAACATGGCTTATGTGTTTCCACCATTCCCGATGCTTCCTCGTTTGATTGCCAAGATCAAACAGGAGAGAGCTTCGGTGATTCTGAT